>NC_053035.3:54506291-54820171 GCF_002575655.3 Aegilops tauschii subsp. strangulata | reverse complement strand
AAAGTCACCTTTTCACATTATTTAGTGGACACCGCAGATTATAGATCCTGATTCACTTCTCCAGTTTTCATTATTTTCTAAATTTTGCTGTTCTTAAGGTGATAGTGAGATTACAATAATTGTCATTGATGAAAGCACAGCTGCAGGGGATCAAGCTAAAAAGTTTCTGGAAGATGTTCGTGTTGGTCAGTCCAAGGAGAAGCTACTCCGATCCGATCTGGTCAAGGCACCAAGCTGCTCAACATCACCACCATATGTTCATTTCGAAGGTGAATTGCGTCTCCCCCTCTATTTGTTTTGATTTGGTTGCTGTCAATGTTCCCTTCCCTGATGTGGTTGTTTCCTCATGCCGCAGGTGCACCCCAACGCCTCCCGCCCTGCCCCTCCAGTGGCCTTAACTCTTCTTCCTCTCCGGCATAGGTGCTAACTCTCTCTCTCTCTCTCTCTCTCTCTCTCTGCAGTCAGGCATGGATGTAAGAGATGCTTAGAATAACACAATGGTGATTAATTGATACTGTGAATATTTCTACCCATCTATATCTTATTTTCTATACTGAACCATGCATCAAATAGCACAATAGAAGTCAATCAAAAATTACTTTGAGTAAGAATCCGTTCATGGTACCCTCAAGTTGAGGGTTTTACTTGATTGGTGGGGATTTGGGGGCGTGTATTAAGCGGCTTGGGGGTGGATTTTGGTCTCCTAAGGTGTGAAAAATAATGTCTCCTCGCGGGAGTTAGTTTGGATTGTGCTGGAGTTGGTGTGGATTGCAGGCAAGACATCCACATTGGCTGGATGCATCTTGTTTGTGATGACATCAGAATCTGAAACCCGGGGATGCCTTGTAATAATGTCCCAGTTGACAAACTTAAAACCTTACCGTGCTGGAGTTACTGTGCTATTTCGATTATAATAACCCAGTTGACAAACTAAAAATCTTACTGTTTTACTACTATTTTGAAGGCTCCAACTGGAGAAGCTTGAGTTGAAACTACAGATGGCATGAGTTGAACCTGCATTCTTTATAGAAAACAACTTAATTGTCAGGTTTTTGTTGATCTAGTCAGGTCGAGAGATCTTATGGGTTTCACCTGTAGCCTACCCCAACTTGGTTGGGACTAATGGCTTTGTTGTTGTAGTCAGGTCGTGGACCTGTAAAATATAGGATGAGAGTGTTCTCATTGTACATTCACCACAGTGCATAATGCATACTATTTTCGAAGGAAATATCAGGGAATTTATCTTTCTGGGGGTATTCGTAGAATTATTCATGTCTATCTCACTGTCTGCTCAGGATAGTAGATACCATCACATTGATGTGGTTGTTCATCATGCTATAAACCAGTGTGTTGCTTGAATTAGAATGTTTATTTCTCTTAAGGGATATTCGCATGATAAAATTATAGCTCAAAATATTTTCCTGATTGCCTAAAGGACATGGATGTCGTGTGTTTGGTTGGCACCCAGTTCCCTAAATCCCAACATTTGTGCTTTGATAGTTTAGGCCTGTTCGGTTCACATGTTTTCTACAGGAATCATACAGCTTTCCTATGGAAATTTTTCATGTCAAGTCTGTACAGTTTCCTTAGGAAAGGGAAGGTTTCCTATGTTCGTTTAGGGGAAACATAATATCCATCGAGACCAAAGGAAGCCTGATTCCTATGCTTTTTTTGTTTGTTTTGCACTCCCATCTACCAAACGGGGCCTTGTCTTTGTTCAAAGTGATTTCCTTTTGAGTATCTCAACCTTTGGTAAATATGGTGGATCTTGATGTTATGTGTTGAAATGTTCACTAGAGGCATTTTTACTACTATATCACATAATTGTGACCTGCTATTACCACCATCGCTGCCTATATATTGCAGATGGCTGTCTTGATCTGAAGATCTTATTATTACTACCTTTTTCTTAACTTATGACTTTCCTCCTCCACACATAGTTTTATTAACTTGTTTTTTATATGTTGGCAGCGAGGTTGCTTGCAGCGAACAACCCAGGATCTCGAAAGCATTGGCCAGACACAATGCTTGCAAGTTGCAACCGCTCCGCCAACCCAAGGGCTTCAAGACGGTGGTGTTGGGGCACCTGTGCCTTGGCCTTCTGCCACTGGGAATATCTCAGGATAGATGCAACATGTTAGGTTGTCACTGCCACTTGCTGGTCAATACCCATATAGGCTTCTAGGGATGCCCCTGCCGCAAACAGTGATTCGATATCTCTATGCCAGTGACCATTCATTCAAAAACAAGAAGAATGACAAGACAAGGAAGGAAGGGACAACAGTGAGTCGTGGGAGCTGGTGTTTGATTCATCCATGAGCTTATTGAGTTAGATGTGGTGTTGGGTAAATGGTTTGGTAGGATGATGATATGGAACTGTATCGACTGATTTGCACTTGGAGTGCATGAATGAATCTTGGAATGAAAAACATGGCACCATTCTTTTGATTTGGATTCTTATGTGACGTGTTATGCTGCCAAAATTTCCAGCTGAAATTACCGTGACTTGTCTAAATTTTGGCCTTCTTTGTAAGAAAACAAAAGCTTTAGGGTCTTGAATGTAAAATCTTGGGCCCTTGTTTGTAAGGAAATAAAATCTTTCCATGTTGGTTGCATCTTTCCCTTCTTTTGTTCTGTCTCGTTGCAAACATGATCATCAAGAATGAGCATGGGCAAGATTTAGACCATTCTCGGTATAAGTTGTTGGGACGTCCCGTGCGAGTGCGGAGGAGGCTGCGGATGAATGGAAGAATTCCAATATATGTGTAGTGTCAGTAGTAGGGGATCCTTCAGTGATGTGTTCGACTTGAACTACTAAATTTACTAATGTGTTTGACTTGTTGCTTATCCATGCAATGCAATGCTGTCTATGTTACTAGTCTTTTTTTGTCATATGCTTTCATGCTGCCTGATTGATGCTTGTTGTTGGTATATGTTCTATTGCAGTGCACTTTTCTTGCCATCACTGGTTTTAGTATACTATTTCTGGCTGCCTTTCCTTGTTTTACATTGGAGATTAGTCTACTGGAAAGGATGAGATACAAAGAATGGAGAGTAGATTGTGGTGTGTAGCAATGAGATAACATGATACGTAATGTGGTCGTATACGGTGGTCCAAGCGATATGCCCAAAGATGACTTTTGTTTACCGCACTTGCATGTGAAGTAGATGCTTTTCATCCTGTTGGTGGTATCCTTTGAATCATCTGATCAAGCAATAGATGTGATGTCATTCTCGCAGTACTGCTCTGTATATTGGCCTATTGTGGTTCTGCAATATGGATACCTATGTTGATAAAGAAAAGTTAAAAATTCTTAGTTGCCTATTCAACCCCCCCCCCCCCCCCCCCCCCGCCCCCTCTAGTCAACTTTATCGATCCTTTCAGCAGGCTGCCAGGTGCCAGCTATCTGATGGTTCTATGACACAACACTCTCCGTGGATTCTAAACTAAACATTGATTGTTAGGAAAATAAATATTCCAGAAAGTTGCAGTTTGCTCAGGAAACATACACTTCCATTTGTAAGTAATAGTACTACTGTAACAAGTTTTTCGTATTTTTTAAATTATATGCCTTTGTATTGTTCACAACCTGGCCGAGTAGTTGAGCTTTGTGACATTAGATTATTAGCCTGTTATATGCTCACTTCTCAAAATAAAAAAAATATTATTTAATTGTTAATGTAATAGAGTTGTCACTGAAGTGCTTATGAATTGTACATTGCATGACCATTTTAAAAAAAAAAATCCTCATTTTTTTTGTTAAAACGTCATGTAACGTGATATCTAGAACAATTGCCTGTTTTGGCTATTTCTTTGCAGGGTTTTGTGATTATGTATTTGACACACTAATGAGAGCTGACGCCGCCCATTATGCATTAACATTTCTATGGTGGTACATTTTTAAAAAATGTGGTTGTTAAGTGATGTAGCGAATAATTTTGTAAAGAACTTAATAATCTAAGTAGTTGCCTCTTTCAGTTGCTTCCATTAAAATATGACAAAAGTTCAAGTTGTAGTACAATAACATTTGTGCATATGTAAAGTCCATTTGCCACGGATGAATGGAAGAATTCCGATATATATGTAGTGTCAGTAGTAGGGGATCCTTCAGTGATGTGTTCGACTTGAACTGCTAAATTTACTAATGTGTTTGACTTGTTGCTTATCCATGCTATGCTGTCTATGTTACTAGTCTTCTTTTGTCATATGCTTTCATGCTGCCTGATTGATCCTTCTTGTTGGTATATGTTCTATTGCAGTGCAGTGTTCTTGTTGATATGGTTTCATGCTACCTGATTGATCCTTGTTGTTGCTATATATATGACTTGTCACACCATTGGCATGAATTATGGCCATGTCATTATGTCGGAATTCTTTCAGTGGAATTTATTTTGAACATATGGTGTTGTAACATTGTGCTGGAGCGGAAATCCCGTTTGGTGACCGAGCTCCAATGAGGCCTCCAAATTCAAAATTCAAATTTCATCAAAATTCATATTTTTACGTTTCAAAAAATTCTGAAAAAAAAACACAGCTATACATGAAGACATAACACACATGTGTGTAAATTTTCAGGGCAAAATACGTTGAAATGAGGGCTGTGCAAAAAAGACAAATCTAGGGCTGTTTAACATATGATACTATTCATTCTCTCAGGCCATGAATTTGTCTTTTTTGTACAGGTCGCAATTCAAGGCGTTTCATCATGAATTTTTACACACATGTGGGTTACATCCTTACATATACGCATATTTTTTTTAGAATTTTTTGAAACATAAACATTTGAATTTGAATTTTTCAAAAATAAAGGGCTCCATGGAGCTCGGCCTCCAAAACGCCATTCTCGTGCTGGAGAAACATCTTTGCAGAGGGCTTTTCTCAGGTGACTTGTTATATGAGTACTAATGTTGTGCACGGACAGAAGCGGCGCAGGCACCATTGCATTGTGGGTCCACATCACTGGTCTGCACCTTCTCCACGCCACCGCCATGACTCAACCCAGTTAACCTGATCTGACCAATCTTTTCTCAGGTTTTTCATTCTCGCATTTATTTGTTTGTTTGTTTTTGTAACGCTGACTACCTGAAGTAGTAACCAATCTGACCAATCTTCAGACTCGAACTATTTTTGTGTGTGCATGTGCTGGAATCTGAATCATGAATGCATGACTGGTTCTCAAATAGGAATACATGACTGCTTTTTCTGTTTGATTAGATTGAGTTATCCTTCAAATATGCATGTACTGCCTGCTCCGTTTCTATCTACAGGGCAATATGCTGGCAGAACCATGAAACACTCCTGTTGTTTTTAATAACAGAAGAGTGACACCAATCTGCTAGTGATATGGTCGTAATCTACATTTGCACGAAATTTTCTTGCATGTATCGGTATTTCATTACTTTATTTACTATTCTCCAACCTGATCTCCTTTTGTATCTTCTCTACATTAGATCTAGGCGCACTGGAGCATCTTCCTAATACATCAGTACACACGTTTACAGGGTACAGCTAGACAGAATTACGTCCTGATTTATCCTTACAAACGTAAGCATGAGAGCGCAGCTAGCTAGCCAATCCTGGGAGCTTTCGTGATCTTGTTGTTGGAGTCGACGAACACCCTGACTCGGCCGGTGTTGTAATCCATGGTGACGAAGGCGTCGGACGGAACGACGTGGACGCTGGGGTCGGGCTTGTGCTCTGTGATCTTCTTCTTGGCCTCCTCCTCCGACAGGCCGACCACCTCCTGACCTCCGGCCATGAATTCTTCTCTGGCGCCGACGCTGGCGGTCGCTCCCCTCCGCTTCCATTGCCTACTTGCTATACACGATAACTGGTCAAGAGTTACGAACGCTTAAAGTGACATAGAACGACCGGAGTAGTACGAGAGGAAGTGAGATTGCTCTTGACTAGTGAGTGTAGTGGGTAGATTTGTGGATGCCGATGGTATGTGTGGTTGTGCCTATGGTGTTAGTATGGTTGGATCGCATCAAAAAGCTGGCTTGTACGAATCCTAAAGCACTTCTGGGCCTGCCTCCGAGAGAACAACATTTTTTCCACAACCAGGCCTGAGTGATGCAACTCATGGCATGTGGGCGGCGGAGGCTGCACACGAGGAGGCGGTCTCGAGAAGTCGGGTTGTTTTTAGAAGCGGCGACATAATTGCCCTCACCTTCCCTCACCGCTCTCTCTCCCCTCTCCTCACTCTCACAGCGGCAGCGGCGAGCTGCAGAGTGACGAACTACAAGGTGAGCACTGGAGTCGATCACTGGTTTCATCAGCGCACCAACAAGAAATCGGCAATGGCGGGAAGCCCTTGCACTCTCTTTTGATTTACTGCATTCGATTCATGCTTTAGATTGGATTTTTGGACTCGGTTTGAGCGTTAGGGAGAGGATTGAATACAAGGGGGTTGGGGGATTGGATTTGCGCACTTGATTTGACACAGTATCGATGGATTCTAGAGTTCATATAGTGATATTTTTTTTAGTACAAGGGGGTGGAGAATGGGGGTAAATCTACCTTGGAAGCACCTAAACATCCTAGACGCAACGACCTTGGAGGCGCTTCGAGCGGCGGGGGCCCGTAGCCTTCTTATTGTCGTCCACCACCGCTTCCACCGCATCGTCCGCAATCTCCTCTCATCTTCTTCGTCTAGAACGATGGGCCTTGCACGTAGTGGCGAAGCTTGATGAAGATTGTTGAGGGGGCTAATCAGAGTTGAGGGGGCGGAGAAGATAAGGCACACGATGACTCATTTTTACAATGTTGCAAAGTGGTGGGCCCAGAAGACTATAGCACATGGTGCGGCTCATGGCACACCAACAAGAATTTATGAGTGCGAACCAACCTGTGGTTGGATGGTTAGAGGGACTGTGGTATCCCCAGCCCACCAGGGTTTAAGTCCTGGTGCTCGCATTTATTCCTGAATTTATTTCAGGATTTCCGGCGATGCGCATTCAGTGAAAGGAGACGTTCCTGTCGACGACGAGGTGCCTACGGTGACTTCGTAAATTTTAAGATGATATGCCAGCTTAGTCTCTCGGAGGTGCTCATAGGGGTAGGGTGTGCGTGTGTGCATTCATAGGGGTGAGTGTATGCACGTGTATGTGAGCGCTTGCGTCTGTACTGTGTTAAAAAAACAAGAATTTATGAGCATGTTTTTGCGAGGCACACCACAAGAATTTATGAGCATGTTTTTGCGATATATTAGTCACAACAGTGTGCGATATTCATGTGGCCTATACGAATACATCTAGTTCTGTAATGTCAACCCTTGTCACTCTCACCCCCCCTCTCTCGCTCTCTCTCTCTAAGACACTCTCTCTCTCATACCACTACCCTCTAGCTAGGCTCGATCCCCACAACCCTCTGTGCTCGCCCCCCTTACTCCTCTATGGCGCGTTTGCATATCCCACCGATATGGTGAAAAAACTAAAGGCATGCAAAATGTCACCAAGACAGGCTAAATCATACTCTTTCTCCTGGTATCGTTCACCATATGCGTGTGGTTGATCTATCTGAAGGTAGGTTTGGTATCGGTATCGGTGGAGTTCGTCATTGAATTGAAGTGGTAGAGTGGTATGTGTGGTCAGAGGAAGCCCAAAGGGGACTACGGGTGCGATTTTCAGCAAGATTTCGTTGTCCTTGGTTTTCTATTTTCGAGACATAACAAAACACGTGGTCAACATGCTCTATAAATCAGACCACTGCGGTGTGGCTAGGTCACATACCTTCATGTATTGAGAAATTATTGCCTCTTGATTGTAACCCTGTAATTATGAAATAAACCCCCTTTCATCCAAAAAAACAGGCTCTAGAAATCACCAAACACCGACTAGCATATAATCTATTTTGAAAATGAGGTTCCTAGGAAAAATAAGCCACTAAAATAGTTTGTAGAATCACCAGGTTTCTCGAGTGTAGAGGTGTAGTCTTGGGCATGGTAGGAGAGTGCAGAGGTATTGCGAGGTGGCTATTGGGTTGGTTGTGTCATCAACGAGGGAGGTGAAGCTTGGTGCTTTGTCTATGCAGCAGTGATGCCCCGCATTCCTTTTTGATCTGTTCATAGCCTGATCTATGTGTGCTTGCTCGCCGATTGTGGCACCATAGTTCTTAGGCAAGGAGGGGATAGGGTTCCTTTCTTTTGCTAGCAGCAGCTCGATGCGGTGGCTTGGGCACGGACTCGATTCATGCGGGCTTGATATGCTTCTAGTAATGTTGCTCCATCTCTTTCGTTGCTCGTTTGTTCAGTGTCAGCGCCCTTGTGCAACTTTTCCTCTTCGTGTTCATATCAGTGAGCCGCAGTGTGGCAATTCATTTGGTTATCCTCATGCAGCGGCGTATAATGTTGAGAATTTCCCATGGTGCCCAGAATCGTGTCCAATTCATACTATATGGTGAGCCTTTCCATCTTTCGACGATTCGGCGCCTTTCGAGTCAAGGCGAGGGGCAGGGGTCTCCCCTCTGTATTTGGAGAGGAGCGGCTCGACCAAGTTGTCCACCTTTCGGCGTAGATGAGGCTGTTGGAAATATGCCCTAGAGGCAATAATAAATAGGTTATTATTATATTTCCTTGTTCATGATAATCATTTATTATCCATGCTAGAATTGTATTGATAGGAAACTCAGATACATGTGTGGATACATAGACAACACCATGTCCCTAGTAAGCCTCTAGTTGACTAGCTCGTTGATCAATAGATGGTTACGGTTTCCTAACCATGGACATTGGATGTCGTTGATAACGGGATCACATCATTAGGGGAATGATGTGATGGACAAGACCCAATCCTAAGCCTAGCACAAGATCGTGTAGTTCGTTTGCTCAGAGCTTTTCTAATGTCAAGTATCAGTTCCTTAGACCATGAGATTGTGCAACTCCCGGATACCGTAGGAATGCTTTGGGTGTACCAAACGTCACAACGTAACTGGGTGGCTATAAAGGTGCACTACAGGTATCTCCGAAAGTGTCTGTTGGGTTGGCACGAATCGAGACTGGGATTTGTCACTCCGTGTAAACGGAGAGGTATCTCTGGGCCCACTCGGTAGGACATCATCATTATGTGCACAATGTGACCAAGGAGTTGATCACGGGATGATGTGAGTTACGGAACGAGTAAAGAGACTTGCCGGTAACAAGATTGAACAAGGTATCGAGATACCGACGATCGAATCTCGGGCAAGTAACATACCGATAGACAAAGGGAATTGAATACGGGATTTATTGAATCCCCGACATCGTGGTTCATCCGATGAGATCATCGTGGAACATGTGGGAGCCAACATGGGTATCCAGATCCCGCTGTTGGTTATTGGCCGGAGAACATCTCGGTCATGTCTGCATGGTTCCCGAACCCGTAGGGTCTACACACTTAAGGTTCGATGACGCTAGGGTTATAGGAAAAGTATGTATGTTGTTACCGAATGTTGTTTGGAGTCCCGGATGAGATCCCGGACGTCACGAGGAGTTCCGGAATGGTCCGGAGGTAAAGATTTATATATGGGAAGTCCTGTTTTGGTCACCGGAAAAGTTTCGGGTGTTATCGGTAATGTACCGGGACCACCGGGAGGGTCCCGGGGGTCCACCAAGTGGGGCCACCAGCCCCAGAAGGCTGCGTGGGCCAAGTGTGGGAGGGGACCAGCCCCAGGTGGGCTGGTGCGCCCTCCCCCCCCCCCCACCAAGGCCCAAGGCGCATGGGAGAGTGGGAGGGGGCAAACCCTAGGTCCAGATGGGCCTTAAGGCCCACCCTAGTGGCGCCCCCCCCCCCCTCTCCTCCCCTTGGCCGCCCCCCTTAGATGGGATCTAGGGCTGGCCGCCAGCCCTTGGGGGTGGAAACCCTAGAGGGGGCGCAGCCCCTCCCCCCTATATATAGTTGAGGTTTGGGGCTGCCCATAGACATGAGAACGTCTCTCTTTCGGCGCAGCCCTACTCCTCTCCCTCCTCCTCCTCTCCCGCGGTGCTTGGCGAAGCCCTGCGGGATTGCCACGCTCCTCCATCACCACCATGCCGTTGTGCTGCTGCTGGATGGAGTCTTCCCCAACCTCTCCCTCTCTCCTTGCTGGATCAAGGCGTGGGAGACGTCACCGGGCTGCACGTGTGTTGAACGCGGAGGCACCGTTCTTCGGCGCTTAGATCGGAATCAACCGCGATCTGAATCGCTACGAGTACGACTCCTTCATCCGCGTTCTTGCAACGCTTCCGCATCGCGATCTACAATGGTATGTATATGCACTCCCCTTCCCCTCGTTGCTAGATTACTCCATAGATTGATCTTGGTGATGCGTAGAAAATTTTGAATTTCTGCTACGTTCCCCAACAGTGGCATCATGAGCTAGGTCTATGCGTAGTTTCTATGCACGAGTAGAACACAAAGTAGTTGTGGGCGTCGATTTTGCCAATTCTTCTTGCCGCTACTAGTCTTATCTTGTTTCGGCGGCATTGTGGGATGAAGCGGCCCGGACCGACCTTACACGTACGCTTACGTGAGACAGGTTCCACCGACTGACATGCACTAGTTGCATAAGGTGGCTAGCGGGTGTCTGTCTCTCCCACTTTAGTCGGAACGGATTCGATGAAAAGGGTCCTTATGAAGGGTAAATAGAAATTGGCATATCACGTTGTGGTTTTACGTAGGTAAGAAACGTTCTTGCTAGAAACCTATACCAGCCACGTAAAAACTTGCAACAACAATTAGAGGACGTCTAACTTGTTTTTGCAGCATGTGCTATGTGATGTGATATGGCCAGAAGATATGATGAATGATATATGTGATGTATGAGATTGATCATATTCTTGTAATAGGGATCACGACTTGCATGTCGGTGAGTATGACAACCGGCAGGAGCCATAGGAGTTGTCTTTATTTTTTGTATGACCTGCGTGTCATTGAATAACGCCATGTAAATTACTTTACTTTATTGCTAAGCGCGTTAGCCATAGAAGTAGAAGTAATCGTTGGCGTGACAACTTCATGAAGACACAATGATGGAGATCATGATGATGGAGATCATGGTGTCATGCCGGTGACAAAGATGATCATGGTGCCCCGAAGATGGAGATCAAAGGAGCAAAATGATATTGGCCATATCATGTCACTATTTGATTGCATGTGATGTTTATCATGTTATGCATCTTATTTGCTTAGAACGACGGTAGTAAGTAAGATGATCCCTCACTAAAAATTTCAAGAGACGTGTTCCCCCTAACTGTGCACCGTTGCGAAGGTTCGTTGTTTCGAAGCACCACGTGATGATCGGGTGTGATAGATTCTAACGTTCGAATACAACGGGTGTTGACGAGCCTAGCATGTACAGACATGGCCTCGGAACACATGCGAAACACTTAGGTTGACTTGACGAGCCTAGCATGTACAGACATGGCCTCGGAACACAAGAGACCGAAAGGTCGAACATGAGTCGTATAGCAGATACGATCAACATGGAGATGTTCACCGATGATGACTAGTCCGTCTCACGTGATGATCGGACACGGCCTAGTTTGACTCGGATCATGTATCACTTAGATGACTAGAGGGATGTCTATCTGAGTGGGAGTTCATTCAATTATCAGATGAACTTCATTATCATGAACATAGTCAAAAGGTCTTTACAAATTATGTCATACGCTTTAGTTCTACTGTTTAAGATATGTTCCTAGAGAAAATTTAGTTGAAAGTTGGTAGTAGCAATTATGCCGACTGGGTCCGTAAACTGAGGATTGTCCTCATTGCTGCACAGAAGGCTTATGTCCTTAATGCACCGCTCGGTGTGCTGAACCTCAGCGTCGTCTGTAGATGTTGCGAAACATCTGACACACACGTTTTGATGACTACGTGATAGTTCAGTGCGTATTGCTAACGGTTTAGAATTGTGGCACCAAAGACGTTTTTGAAACGTCGCATGAGATGTTCCGAAGACTGAAATTGGGATTTCGGACTAGTGCCCACGTCAAGAGGTATGAGACCTCTGACAAGTTTCTTAAGCCTGCAAACTAAGGGAGAAAAGCTCAATCGTTGAGCATGTGCTCAGATTGCCTGAGTACTACAATCACTTGAATCGAGTGAGAGTTAATCTCCCAGATGAGATAGTGATGGTCCTCCATAGTCACTGCCACCAAGCTAGTAGAGCTTCGTGATGAACTATAACATATCAGGGATAATTATGATGATCCTTGAGCTATTCGCAATGTTTGACACCGCGAAAGTAGAAATCAAGAAGGAGCATCAATTGTTGATGGTTAGTAAAACCACTAGTTTCTAGAAGGGCAAGGGAAAAAGGGATACTTCATGAAACAGCAAATCATTTGCTGCTCTAGTGAAGAATCCCAAGATTGAACCCAAACCCGAGACTAAGTGCTTCTGTAATGAGGGGAACGGTCACTGAAGCGGAACTACCCTAGATACTTTGTAGATGAGAAGGCAGGCAAGGTCGACAGAAGTATATTGGATATACATTATATGAATGTGTACTTTACTAGTACTCCTAGCAGCACCAGGGTATTAGATACCGGTTCGGTTGCTAAGTGTTAGTAACTCGAAATAAAAGCTGCGGAATAAACGGAGACTAGCTAAAGGTGAGATGACGATATGTGTTGGAAGTGTTTCCAAGGTTGATGTGATCAAGCATCGCATGCTCCCTCTACCATCGAGATTTGGTGTTTGCGTTGAGCATGATTGGATTATGTTTATCGCAAAATGGTTATTCATTTAAGGAGAATAATGGTTACTCTGTTTATTTGAATAATACCTTCAATGGTCTTGCACCTAAAATGAATCTCGATCGTAGTGATACACATGTTCGTGCCAAAAGATATAAAATAGTAATGATAGTTCCACACACTTGTGGCACTGCCATTTGAGTCATATTGGTATAGAACGCATGAAGAAGCTCCATGTAGATGGATCTTTGGACTCACTCGTTTTTGAAAAGATTGAGACATGCGAACCATGTCTATTGGTATATATGCATGAAGAAACTCCATGCAGATGGATCGTTTGGACTCACTTGATTTTGAATCACTTGAGACATGCAAATCATACCACATGGGCAAGATGACTGAAAGTCCTCGTTTTCAGTAAGATGGAACAAGAGAGCAACTTATTGAAAGTAATACATTTTGATGTATGCAGTCCAATGAGTGCTGAGGCATGCAGTGGATATCGTTATGTTTCTTACTTCACAGATGATTTGAGTAGATGCTGAGTGTATTTACTTGATGAAACACAAGTCTGAATTATTGAAAGGTTCAAGTAATTTCAGAGTGAAGTTGAAGATCGTCGTGACAAGAGGATAAAATGTCTGTGATATGATCATAGAGATGAGTATCTGAGTTACGAGTTTGGCACACAATTAAGACATTGTGGAAAGTGTTTCACAATTAATACCGCCTGGAACACCATAGTGTGATGGTATGTCCGGACATCATAGCTGCACCCTATTGTTGGAAATATGCCCTAGAGGCAATAATAAATAGGTTATTATTATATTTCCTTGTTCATGATAATCGTTTATTATCCATGCTAGAATTGTATTGATAGGAAACTCAGATACATGTGTGGATACATAGACAACACCATGTCCCTAGTAAGCCTCTAGTTGACTAGCTCGTTGATCAATAGATGGTTACGGTTTCCTGACCATGGACATTGGATGTCGTTGATAACGGGATCACATCATTAGGAGAATGATGTGATGGACAAGACCTAATCCTAAGCCTAGCACAAGATCGTGTAGTTCGTTTGCTCAGAGCTTTTCTAATGTCAAGTATCATTTCCTTAGACCATGAGATTGTGCAACTCCCGGATACCGTAGGAATGCTTTGGGTGTACCAAACGTCACAACGTAACTGGGTGGCTATAAAGGTGCACTACAGGTATCTCCGAAAGTGTCTGTTGGGTTGGCACGAATCGAGACTGGGATTTGTCACTCCGTGTAAACGGAGAGGTATCTCTGGGCCCACTCGGTAGGACATCATCATTATGTGCACAATGTGACCAAGGAGTTGATCACGGGATGATGTGAGTTACGGAACGAGTAAAGAGACTTGCCGGTAACGAGATTGAACAAGGTATAGGGATACCGACGATCGAATCTCGGACAAGTAACATACCGATTGACAAAGGGAATTGTATATGGGATTGATTGAATCCTCGACATCGTGGTTCATCCGATGAGATCGTCGAGGAGCATGTGGGAGCCAACATGGGTATCCAGATCCCGCTGTTGGTTATTGACCGGAGAGTCGTCTCGGTCATGTCTGCGTGTCTCCCGAACCCGTAGGGTCTACACACTTAAGGTTCGGTGACGCTAGGGTTGTAGAGATATTAGTATGCGGTAACCCGAAAGTTGTTCGGAGTCCCAGATGAGATCCCGAACGTCACGAGGAGTTCCGGAATGGTCCGGAGGTAAAGATTTATATATGGGAAGTCTTATTTTGGTCGTCGGAAAAGTTTCGCACTTTATCGGTATTGTACCGGGAGTGCCGAAAGGGGTCCGGGGGTCCACCAAGGGGGTCCACCAGCCCCGGGGGGGCCACATGGGCTGTAGGGGGTGCGCCTTGGCCTATATGGGCCAAGGGCACCAGCCCCAAGAGGCCCATGCGCCAAGAGATAAGGAAAAGGGAGAGTCCTAAAGGGGGAAGGCACCTCCGAGGTGCCTTGGGGGGGAAGGACTCCTCCCTGGCCGCACCCTTCCTTGGAGGAAGGGCCAAGGCTGCGCCCCCCCTCCCTTGGCCCTATATATAGTGGGGGAAGGGAGGGCAGCAATATCCTAAGCCCTGGCGCCTCCCTCTCCCTCCCGTGACACATCTCCCTCCTCCCGCAGCGCTTGGCGAAGCCCTGTTGGAATCCCGCTACTTCCACCACCACGCCGTCGTGCTGCTGGATCTCCATCAACCTCTCCTCCCCCCTTGCTGGATCAAGAAGGAGGAGACGTCGCTGCTCCGTACGTGTGTTGAACGCGGAGGTGCCGTCCGTTCGGCGCTAGGATCATCGGTGATTTGGATCACGACGAGTACGACTCCATCAACCCTGTTCTCTTGAACGCTTCCGCTCGCGATCTACAAGGGTATGTAGATGCACTCCTTTCCCCTCGTTGCTAGTAGACTCCATAGATGCATCTTGGTGAGCGTAGGAAAATTTTAAAATTATGCTACGATTCCCAACACCTATTGGATATGGTGCATACCATGATGTCTCTTATCGAATTGCCACTATCGTTTATGGGTTAGGCATTAGAGACAACCGCATTCACTTTAAATAGGGCACCACGCAATTCCGTTGAGACGACACCGTTTAGAGAAACCTAAGTTGTCGTTTCTTAAAAGTTTGGGGTTGCGATGCTTATGTGAAAAAGTTTCAGGCTGATAAGCTCAAACCTAAAGCGGATAAATGCATCTTCATAGAAAACCCAAAACAGTTGGGTATACCTCCTATTTCAGATCTGGAGGCAAAAGTAATTGCTTCTAGAGACAGGTCTTTTCTCGAGGAAAAGTTTCTCTCGAAAGAATTGAGTGGGAGGATGGTGGAGACTTGATAAGGTTATTGAACCATCACTTCGACTAGTGTATAGCAGGGCACAAGAAGTTGTTTCCTGTGGCACCTACACCAATTGAAGTGGAAGCTTATGATAGTGATCATGAAACTTCGGATCAAGTCACTACCAAACCTCGTAGGACGACGAGGATGCGTAATACTTCAGAGTAGTACGTGATCCTGTCTTGGAAGTCATGTTGTTGGACAACGATGAACCTATGAGCTATGGAGAAGCGATGGTGGGCCCATATTCCGACAAATGGTTAGAAGCCATGAAATCCGAGATAAATGGATCTTTAAGAAGAAGACGGACGTGGACGGTAATGTTGCAGTCTATGAAGCTCGACTTGTGGCAAAGAGTATTTTCACAAGTTCAAGGAGTTGACTACGATGAGATTTTCTCACCCGTAGCGATGCTTAAGTCCGTCGGAATCATGTTAGCATTAGCTGCATTTATGAAATCTGGCAGATGGATGTCAAAACAAGTTTCCTTACCAGTTTTCGTAAGGAAATGTTGTATGTGATACAATCAGAAAGGTTTTGTCGATCCTAAGGATGCTAAAAGGTATGCTAGCTCCAGCGATCCTTCCATGGACTAGAGCAAGCATCTCGGAGTCAGAATATACGCTTTGATGGAGTGATCAAAGTTTTTGGGTTTATACAAAGTTTGTTAGAAACTTGTATTTACAATAAAGTGAGTGGGAGCGCTGCAACATTTCTGATAAGTATATGTGAATGACATATTGTTGATCCGAAATGATATAAAATTTCTGGAAAGCATAAAGGGTTGTTTGAAAGGAGTTTTTCAAAGGAAGACCTGGATAAAGCTGCTTACATATTGGGCATCAAGATCTATAGAGATAGATCAAGACGCCTGATGATACTTTCAAAGAACGCACACCTTGACATGATTTTGAAAGAGTTCAAAATAGATCAGCAAAGAAGGAGTTCTTGGCTGTGTTACAAGGTGTGAGTATTGAGTGAGACTCAAGACCTGACCACAGCGGAAGATAGAGAAAGGACGAAGGTCGTCCCCTATGCTTTAGACATAGGCTCTATAGTATGCTATGCTGTGTACCGCACATGTAGTGTGCCTTGCCATGAGTTGGTCAAGAGGGTACAATGGTGATCCGGGAAAGGATCTCGTGACAGCGGTCGAACTTATCCTTAGCACCTAGTGGATTAAGGAATTTTCTCGATTATGGAGGTGGAAAGGAGTTCGTCGTAAAGGGTTACGTCGATGCAAACTTTGACACTAATCCGGATGACTCCGAGTAGTAAACCGGATTCGTATAGTAGAGCAGATACTTGAAATGGCTCCAAGTAGCGCGTGGTAGCATCCACAAGATGACATAGATATTCGTAAAGCACACACGGATCTGAAAGGTTCAGACCCGTTGACTAAATAACCTCTCTCACAAGCATAACATGATCAAACCAGAACTCATTGAGTGTTAATCACATAGTAATGTGAACTAGATTGATGACTCTAGTAAACTCTTTGGATGTTGGTCACATGGTGATGTGACCTGTGAGTGTTAATCACATGATGATGTGAACTAGATTATTGACTCTAGTGCAAGTGGGAGACTGTTGGAAATATGCCCTAGAGGCAATAATAAATAGGTTATTATTATATTTCCTTGTTCATGATAATCGTTTATTATCCATGCTAGAATTGTATTGATAGGAAACTCAGATACATGTGTGGATACATAGACAACACCATGTCCCTAGTAAGCCTCTAGTTGACTAGCTCGTTGATCAATAGATGGTTACGGTTTCCTAACCATGGACATTGGATGTCGTTGATAACGGGATCACATCATTAGGAGAATGATGTGATGGACAAGACCCAATCCTAAGCCTAGCACAAGATCGTGTAGTTCGTTTGCTCAGAGCTTTTCTAATGTCAAGTATCAGTTCCTTAGACCATGAGATTGTGCAACTCCCGGATACCGCAGGAATGCTTTGGGTGTACCAAACGTCACAACGTAACTGGGTGGCTATAAAGGTGCACTGCAGGTATCTCCGAAAGTGTCTGTTGGGTTGGCACGAATCGAGACTGGGATTTGTCACTCCGTGTAAACGGAGAGGTATCTCTGGGCCCACTCGGTAGGACATCATCATAATGTGCACAATGTGACCAAGGAGTTGATCACGGGATGATGTGAGTTACGGAACGAGTAAAGAGACTTGCCGGTAACGAGATTGAACAAGGTATCGGGATACCGACGATCGAATCTCGGGCAAGTAACATACCGATAGACAAAGGGAATTGAATACGGGATTGATTGAATCCCCGACATCGTGGTTCATCCGATGAGATCATCGTGGAACATGTGGGAGCCAACATGGGTATCTAGATCCCGCTGTTGGTTATTGGCCGGAGAACGTCTCGGTTATGTCTGCATGGTTCCCGAACCCGTAGGGTCTACACACTTAAGGTTCGATGACGCTAGGGTTATAGAAAAAGTATGTATGTGGTTACCGAATGTTGTTCGGAGTCCCGGATGAGATCCCGGACATCACGAGGAGTTCCGGAATGGTCCGGAGGTAAAGATTTATATATGGGAAGTCCTGTTTTGGTCACCGGAAAAGTTTCGGGTGTTATCGGTAATGTACCGGGACCACCGGGAGGGTCCCGGGGGTCCACCAAGTGGGGCCACCAGCCCCAGAAGGCTGCGTGGGCCAAGTGTGGGAGGGGACCAGCCCCAGGTGGGCAGGTGCGCCCCCCACCAAGGCCCAAGGCGCATGGGAGAGTGGGAGGGGGCAAACCCTAGGTCCAGATGGGCCTTAAGGCCCACCCTAGTGGCGCCCCCCCCCCCTCTCCTCCCCTTGGCCGCCCCCCTTAGATGGGATCTAGGGCTGGCCGCCAGCCCTTGGGGTTGGAAACCCTAGAGGGGGCGCAGCCCCTCCCCCCTATATATAGTTGAGGTTTGGGGCTGCCCATAGACATGAGAACGTCTCTCTTTCGGCGCAGCCCTACCCCTCTCCCTCCTCCTCCTCTCCCGCGGTGCTTGGCGAAGCCCTGCGGGATTGCCATGCTCCTCCATCACCACCATGCCGTTGTGCTGCTGCTGGATGGAGTCTTCCCCAACCTCTCCCTCTCTCCTTGCTGGATCAAGGCGTGGGAGACGTCACCGGGCTGCACGTGTGTTGAACGCGGAGGCACCGTTCTTCGGCGCTTAGATCGGAATCAACCGCGATCTGAATCGCTACGAGTACGACTCCTTCATCCGCGTTCTTGCAACGCTTCCGCATCGCGATCTATAATGGTATGTAGATGCACTCCCCTTCCCCTCGTTGATAGATTACTCCATAGATTGATCTTGGTGATGCGTAGAAAATTTTGAATTTCTGCTACGTTCCCCAACAGAGGCGCATCATCATCGTTGGGCTTTGTCTCCATCCGAAGAACCTCTTCGTTTGCTTTACTTGGTCTATTTCACTTGGAGGACTCCATCGACTACTAGCTAGGCTTAGTTTCTTATCTTTATAGGGCTTGTAGCCTTTTGTGCTTGTAAGCTGCTTCGGCAATACTATGTATCTGTTGTTTTCTTTTGCTGTTAATATTAGCTGTTGTTCGCAGTTGTTCAGTGGTTGTAACGATGGTGACGTGTAATCCCTGACTGGTTGATGGCTTTGTTAATTCAAAGCCAGGATCTCCTTGAGCTTGCGTTCTAAAAAAAGTTTCTGGGGTACTTTTTTTTACAGAACTTCTCCTCCGTTATTCAGCTAGTGGCATCGTTTACAAGTAATGGGAGCACCTCAAGTGGTGCAGAATCCATACAGAGATTGGGAGGAGAAAACTTAACTAGCCTGGTGAGCGTCAAATGGACCATCAGTGTGGTCAATTCTAGGAGGCAGCGGCGGTGGGGGAGAGAGGGCTTCTCTGCTCCGGTGAAATTGGAGCGTGGGAAGGGTGGGCGAGGTCTACCGTCTACGGGAGGGTATTGGTGTGAGGAATCGGAGAAAAGGCCGTCTCTTTGCTCGGGACGGTGGCGGCGGCCATGTTCGTCGGAGATGAGGAATTTAGAGAGGAACGCGGGCATGGTGTCGATTGGGTGCGGTGCGAGCTCGGGGAGAAGGGAATGGGCACCACTTGTGCACGTGGAGATGGACGGGGAGTGCGCGCGGATGGCGGGCCGCTTCAGAGGAAGAGTAACTCGGCGGCGGCGGCAGCCATGCCGGAGGCGGGGAAGAAGCGGACGATTCCTGAGGTGGGCGAGCGTGTCGGTCGTAGACGAGAAAGAGACGAAGCTACGAGACAGCAAAAGCAAGGTTGGTTGGAGTCTCGGGGACGGCGTGCCCCTCTGTGTTGGATTCGGATTCAGACGCTGCCGGACTGAGTGCCCGAGTCGGCTAGTTATCCCGACTTGAACAACCTGCAAAAGCTTTGTACGCCATAAAAGCACGACCAACGCCTATTTTTTCCATCAATCAACACCGCAACGCAACGCAACGCAAGAGAGAACAAGCTCGCAACGCACGAGAAGATAGCTAGCTAGCTACCTTCCGTGTACCAAAGGAGCTCGTAGATCAGCCAGGACATGTCGTCGTCCTTCCGCCGCCGTGCGTTGGTAGTGCTGGCGGCAGTTCTGATCCTCGGGCTGCTATTGCTCCTCCTGGTGCCGGCCATTGCTCACGCAGACAGCATCGCCGCCGCTAGACGTACCACCAGCAACAACGACGTCCGCCCCAACCTAAGGCGGAAGAAGCTCATGCCTGATCAGAGCATCAAGCTCGACCTACGCAGCTACCACAGAGCACCTGCTGCCGGGCGTCACCGCAAGCTACTCGAGCCTTCTCCGGGGCCTTCTCCCGCGCCTTCTCCCGAGCCTTCTCAGAGCGAAAGCGCCGTCGAGGTCGACGTAGCGAGCTACGGAGCCGTCGGCGACGGCCAACACGACGACACGCCGGCGTTCCGGGAAGCATGGGCCACCGCTTGCGCCTCGCCTCAGCCGGCCACCCTCGTGGTCCCCAGGGAGAAGACGTACCTCGTGAAGCAGACCACCTTCTCGGGCAAGTGCAGGTCCCCCGTCACCTTCAGGCTGGACGGCACGCTGGTGGCGCCCGCCAGCCGGTCGGCATGGCCCGAGGAGAACATGAGGTGGTGGATCATGTTTCGCAACGTCGACGGGCTCACCGTGACCGGCGACGGGACCATCGACGGCAACGGCGAGACGTGGTGGAAGAGCTCGTGCCGTGTGGACAAGAAGCTCAAGTGCAGCAACGCCCCCATGGCGCTGCTGCTCAGCAGGTGCAACAACCTCACGGTGGAGAACATCCGGCTCCTCAACAGCCAGCAGATCCACATGTCGGTCGAGGACTGCCGGGACGTGCTCCTCAAGGGCATCACCATCACCGCCCCCGGCGACAGCCCCATGAACGACGGCATCCACATTGCGCGCACCAAGGACATCCAGGTCCTAGATTGCGACATTAAAACAGGGGACGACTGCATGTCCATCGAGACCGGAACCGAAAACCTCTACGCTTCAAGGATAACATGTGGCCCGGGACACGGGATCAGCATCGGGAGCTTAGGCAACGACAACTCCGAGGCCCGAGTCTCAAACATAACAATCTACAAGGCGCACCTCTCCGGCACGACCAACGGCGCGCGCATGAAGTCGTGGCAGGGAGGAAAAGGGTACGCCAAGGACGTCACGTTTGAGGACATAACCATGGAGGAGGTCCATAACCCCATAATCATTGACCAGAACTACTGCACATCGGCCGATCCCGCCAACCCTAAGCCCTGCAAGAAACAAACTTCGGCGGTGGAGTTCAGCAACATTCGGTTCAAGAACATAAGGGGCACGAGTGCGACGAAAGAGGCTATCAAGCTGGACTGCAGCGACACCGTCCCATGCCGCGATATATTGTTGCAAGACGTGAAGCTTACCTTTCGTGACCGTGGGCACAAGCACAAGCACACTTCCGCAACAAGTCTATGCAACAACGCCAAGCTAACCGGATCTGGCACCAATGTAGATCCCAAGACCTGCTGAGACAACAACAGCAACAACACATGCATGCATGGTTGTTGTACGTACAACCCTTAATTTTTTATACATGCAAAGTACTCCCTCCGTTCCGAAATGTAGGTCGCTGGCGACCTTGTTCCGACCAGGTGAAATCATGCAAAAGGACCGTACTACCCCCAATTTGAATTTGAAGCCTGCGTCGTCTTCTACCTTCAGCCCTCCAGCTCCACGCCCACCTCCGCCCTCGCCCTCCACCCCCACCTCCGCCCTCCATCGCCACCTCCTCCCACATCCGGCGACTGTGCCCAGGTCCCAGGCGCCCCCACCTCCGGCGACTGCGCCCAGGTCCAGGCGCCCCCACATCCGGCGACTGCGCCCAGGTCCAGGGACCCCCACATCCGGCGACTGCGCCCAGGTCCAGGGACCCCCACATCCGGCGACTGCGCTCAGGTCCAGGCGCTCCCACATCCGGCGACTGCGCCCAGGTCCAGGCGCCTCCACCTCCAGCCCAGGCGCTCCTCCTCTCCCACGTCCAGGAGCTCCTCCTGGCCCGTGCATGCCCAGGTGGAGGCTCTTCCTCGACCTGCTGCTGGGCTCGGCTGCGGCCCAGGTTCATCTCCTCAACCGGAGCTGCTGCCTGCATTTGATTCAGATGTTTGTTGCCGACAATTCAACAAATAATGTGAACAAGTTAACTGAATTTGGCAGTACTGATGGAGTATAATTCAGAGATATCACTAAATTTGAACTGATAATTTGAACAAGAATGCCAAATGTATGTATACAGAAAGAATGCCAAATAGAGTAAAACTGTAGGTCTTGATTCCTTTTCAAAATTTTAGAAAGATACTCCAACAATTTGCATCATAATGGAGTACTTACTCTGCTTAAGAGGAAAGGAGACCCCTGTTTCGTGCTTAATATTCACAGCCCATGGCTCCATGGCCAGGAGAGAACCTGAAGCTACCCTTTGGTGCTGCTGATGCTACCAGCGTTTGAAGTACTCATTCCTGGGAAAATATGGCACAAGAAGCATCATTAAAAAAATACTCATTCCTCAAGTTTCTTTAATCTTTTACTATGATCAGCACTTGCTGTTAACAGTTGCTATGAGTAAGAGCCGCGACTTGCTGTTAACAGTGGCACCAAGCATCTCTACTCGGTGGCAATCTTTCGGAATGGAGTCCGGAGTCGTCGTAGTCGTAGTCGCAGCTCTTGTACACGGTCCTATCAAGAAGAAGAGAGCACGTCCTACTATAACAGTAAGTCCTACTTGTAGCTCCAACATACTCCTGAAAGAAGTGCTCACATGCTACTGTACTGCTGCAAGAAGTGCTAGCAAATGGCTTAAATGTATCAGGTCCTACTCTAGTTTACTCCAGTTTAGGTTGCAGAAAAAATGCACTACTATGGACTATGGAGTATCAGGTCCCTAGCAAAAATGCACTACAAAGCAAGCAATAATGCTACTCCAATTTTCACAGATTAAAGCAATACTGACTGCAAGCAATATTGCAAAATTACAGAGAACCAAAATTGCAAAATTCAGTACTCCATAACATTACTGAAACTTTACTGTGCTTGAAACTATACTGAAACTTTAGTCCATATATATATGATCATTTTTGTTTGAAAAGTTTCATTTAATTTTGTGTTAAGTAGTTTTAATTAATTAAAGTTTTTAACTGCTTGAGATGAGAGAAATGAGAATAAGAGAGAAGGGCTACTGCTTGCAAGCACAGCTGCTTGCAAGTCCTACAGTAAATGATTTCAGTTAATCAAAGAGGAGACGGTGGTCAGACCTTGATGCAGTACAAGTGGAGTATTGCCTGGCCGCCGCGCTTGTGGAACGCCATGGAGCTCCAGATTTAAGCCCTGGCCAAGTTAAATGAGCTCCAGATTAAAGCCCTGGCCATCTACGACGACGTCCAGATGCGGCTCATCATCACGGCGACATCCAGATGCGGCTCCAGCTCCTCCCGCTCGTGCTCCAGCTCCCCACGCCGCCGTCTTCACGCCCGGGCCGGTTCAGCGCCTCCTTCAAGCCTCAAAGCAGATCGACTGCCGGCGCACTCAGATCTAACGCCAGTGCGCACGTCCTCCTCGCCCAGCAGCGTGTTGCCGGCGCATAAAAATGGCAGCTTTCTGCATCTACTCCTCGCCCAGCACCGCGTTGCCGGAGTAGGAGAGGGCGGCGCGTGGGGAGCGGTAAGCTAGGCGGCGGCGCGTGGGGAGCGGTGAGCTAGGCGGCGGTGCGGAGCAAGATGCCGGCGAGAGGGAGAGAGAGAGGGCATGTCGCGCGCGAGAGAGAGACGAGTGGAGGGGAGCGAGTGGTGGGCGGCGTCGCGCGAGAGAGAGGGGAACGTGTCGGTCGGCACGAGAAGAGGGGTAGAATGGGAAACTCGAGAAATTTCGTAGCCTAGGAAATTTTGTACTACAGATCGTTAAACGACCTACATTTCGGAACAGAGGGAGTAAATAGTATAATCTTGTGGATATATGGATTCAACAGTTATATACTGCAAATATTAGTATGTGTGCAAATCATACACCGTGTGTCATTTATATGATTACCTTCTGAGAACTGAATTTGTAAGGCATATAATTAATTTCCTGGATAAACAAGATACTGAGTTGATCAAAGATTTGATGCGTGGGTGGTGTGAATTTCTTCGGAGGTCATGATCCCTATGTTCATGAGGTCATTGCAAGGTGACTTGGTTCTGACCAATCTTGATCTTTGTTGTGGTTGCCAGTGACAACTTTTGGTATGGTGCTTCAGTCCATCGAGCTTATCTCCACGTTTGTGCTAGGTCTAGGTTAGTTAGGCATCCTTTGTTGGTCGGTTGTTTACTCGAGGAGATTGAAGCAAGACATGGCTCTAGATGTTGTTACACCAAACTAATATGCTCATAATTTCACAGTTAACCCAAGAAAGGTTGATTGAGTTACTAGAATGTTTTCATGTTCATTTCACAAGTTTGAATATTTTAGTCATATTTCGTTAAAATGTACTGCTAGTAATCTTTTCAGAGCTCAGCGAGCCGTCTAGGCTTGAGCCGAGCTTGCCTACCGGCTACCGGGCCAAGCTAAAATTGAGTTTTTTTTTGTGGGTGAAGCTAAAATTGAGTTTAAGCGTTCGGTTATAAGCAGTAAACAATTACAAAGGAAATGTTGATGGGCCACAACACCAACATGTGCTTTATGATTTGCTATTTATATGTTTTGCTCAGAGAAGCTCGAGCCAAGGCCTACGATGGTCAACACAACGACTCCATAGTCATTGTTGCGTGTGTCCTGTCCATCAACTTTCTCTTTGGCCAATTTGGCAAATTCAATTGCAGGTTCTAGTTACTGCCCATCAACTAGTTATTGCAAACTCAATTTGGCAAACTAATATTCTGTAGTTTCGCTCTAGAAAAAGCACTATTGTTGGATGCAATGCTCTTTTTGTAAATTGGTGTATATTTTGTTCGTTCAATCATCTTTGAGGTATTTTCTTGATGAAAATTACATGCTTCCAAGCATGTTCAAGAAAGAAAAATCAATTCTTCATTGCACCAAACTCTTACATATGAAGTAATTTGCCCACAAATTCACTTTGGCGCATGGGAGCATATGCTCCTGCCATTAAAAAATATATGTCACAAAATTCCAAACAAAAATTTGACGTGTACATCTCAACATTGTATGTGTGCACGCCAAGTTTCGTGAAAAATCAACATTTTATACACCTTGTGTAAAAAAGACAAAATAATGTCTCATGAAAAACCTTTTTTAACTTTCGGGGTTTTAAGATCAAATCAAATACACAAGAACATTGAGGTGTATACTACATATCTATAAAGTTTCAAGATCAAATACGCTTTGGTGTGATCCGTATAAAAAAGCAAAATCATAGACTTGTGTTAGAGTGACATTATTTTATTTTGTGTGTGACCCTGAATAAAAAAAATCATAATGAAAATTTATGGAGATGTTGTATACATCCCTAGGTTCATTTGTATCTTCTTTCAGGAAATTTGGAACTTCAAAATATGTTTTCTGCCTTTTAAGAAATAAGGGCTCTGATCAAAAAAATAATCGCCCACCGTGGGGCTCGAACCCACGACCACAAGGTTAAGAGCCTTGCGCTCTACCAACTGAGCTAGACGGGCTCTGTGTCAGTAGCTTCATTCGCATATATATATCAGGTATATCAAGCAAAAAGTCTGAGCTAAAGGTTTGCTCAATTATCAGCGTGCAAGCAAGTGATTAGTTTCTTTTAAGCTGGAAACCTCCTTCCATTACTTAACCTCGCTCATCATCATAATCACCAAAGCATACATGGAGTCAGGGACTTGTTCCTTTCCACCAGGATATCATCAGTTGGATGGAATCATTCAGTCATGCATTATTATACCAGACAAATATAGACGCCTCAGTGGGAAGTCGCAAAGGCAACATCGAAACTTGTCGCATGGAGGCACAGACGGCGAAAGGTAGGCGGCCGGCAGCCCACCAGGAACACAAAACCGTTTGCTTGTGCCCACAGGTAGTGCCAATAATTCCACAACCGTCTGCGATTGCAAACGCTGTTTATGATTGCTTCCGAATCCTCTCCCTGGTGACACCTACCGCCTACCACCACCAGATGAGGAGATAAGTCCACACCAGATATCATCAAGAAACTCGGTGCCCCGCCCCCAATAATTGCAGCCCGAGCATATAAATACACCCGGCTGTATCCATATGTATGCACACACAAGCATCTACACACGATCTGATTATTATCTTGCTTAGAGAGGAAGGTAGCTAGCCTGCATCTTTCAGCTGCGCCTGGTCAAACATGGCTTCCATGGGGTTCAGCTATGCGCAGATACATGTGCGACAGGAGAAGGTCAGGCAGAGGATCAACCAACAAGAAGCTGCCAACAGGACGGACGTGAAGAACAAGAACATCGGTGAAGAAGACAAGATCAACAAGAAAAACTGTGATTCGTGGACCGCCGCCGGCAGGGTGCATCCGTGCGCATCTTCCACGGCAGCGGCGGCGGCTACGGCTAGGCCAGTGCCAGAGAGGTGAGGCTGGCTGGCGATGCGTCTTCTCTTCTCTGAGTAGTTTTAGCTTGTCTCAAGATTTCCTCAAGGAAATAAAGATGTGTGCTCATATATGTGTTTTTTCCACAAACTTGGGGATATCAATCAAAGCCGAACAATCAAATATGCTCCAGCCACAGATCTAAAATTGTTTCTGACAGGCCTGCCTGTCGACTAACAAAGAGACTCACTAGAAGATGCAGGAACAGAGTATTTTTTACATAGCCATAGAGCCATGGTATTGGCACTCTCCTATCTTGCGACTGGAATCTTATATTGCCAAGAAACTAGCTACTGACTAAAAGTGCTTGATCCTGAACTTCCACTCCCCCTTCACGGCATCAAACGCCATGAATTCAGCGCCATTCTTCTCGGTCCATTGCGCCAGAATCTCCTCATACCTGTCGACTTCTTGCCCCTCCGTCAACTGCAACCCGGTCTTCTTATCGACGCATTTCACATTCAGGAGTGTGATCTCTGCAGGCTTGTTGAGCTCCTGCCCCACAGGAGGTCTCTTGCTCTCATCTGTGTAGACCAGGATCTCGCGGTCCTTGAACTCCACGATGGAAGCGATGTCGAGCTTCCTCACATCGGTTTCTCCATCAAACTTGATGCTGCCGTAGCCATGCCTGCCGACCGTGAAATCCTTCACATGTGAGCAACAACCTGGCTCGTTGCTTTCTCGTGCAGCAAGCTCTGCGATGGACGGCAAGGTGTAATAGTCTGCCTTATAGAGCCGAGGTAGCACACTCTCACTCACAGGGGCACCACCAAATGGAGTTATCACAGGATCAAATGGTTTACTCCTAGCCAGAACAGGACCGTTGATATACCCTTTATGTTCCCCAGCAGATCCTGATGATGGTGAACAAGATGTCAGTAACTCAATTCCATATATAGTATGGCAACACATAGGATGAAGTAGCTTCGGTTCTGAGATATCAAATACTTTGACATTTGGCTCCACAAGTGCTAATGGAGAACTTTGGTTTACTCCTAGGATTCTCCATTGTAAATTTGTAACGTGCCAGTGAAGAATTGCTTGTAGAATGAAACAGTAAAAGCTTATTTGAATAAAATACTCCTAGGAATCTTCACTGTATTGATGCTAGTAAATGCTTTTGCTTATTTAAATTATTAGCATGAAGCAACAAAAGCTTATTTCAATAAGTTTTCCCATGGGATCAAGTAGAACATGACAGTGGATCCATTTTATAGCAAGAAATGTACGTATCTAGTTAATGTGGAAAACAAAATATTGTTTACTCTGCTTGAACCTGCATCTACTTAAGTCTGATGCAATGTGAAATAGAAAAGACAAAAACACATCATGCTTATAATGAAAATTACTGCTACAAAAACATTGCAGTATCAAAAGTCAAGGAAAAATAATGTAGCATCAACCTATCAGAAGTCTACAGAACAAACTAGTACCAGAAGCTAAGAAACTGATACAATACCACTGGTAATTTCTGGAGTATCTACCTGTTGAACTAGATGGTTTCCTGTCATGCTGCTCCACTGATTGGATAGTTAGCTCTTGGTTCTCTCCAGGATAGATACAGAAAGACACTGGTGTTGCTGAAGCTTTAACATTATGATGAACCTATGCAAAAGGACATGTGGATTTCAGACAGATTCAATTTTTTTGGATGCAATAAAAAGCGACTGGGAGCATTTTATCTGAATATTCATGAGCCTAAACGTGTGAGCATATATGTCCACAAGATTTCGTTTTACTGTGCAACACAATTCTGGGCTATGGAGATTTATTGCCATACCTCTGTAGCACGACTGCCAGTATCATCATTCTTTGGAGAAAATCTAATCCTTACAGTAGTAATGTCAACTGGTAGTAACAACTCCACAGTTTTCTCAGCTTGATCAATATTTATCTGGAAAGGACGACAATAATAAATCAGATAAAGAAACAAAAAGCCAGGAAATATAGCCATTCAGTGACACCTACAGTAGTGGAGTGACCGTTTGGCGATGGAGCTGGTGCTGAATGGGCGACCGAAGAGCTGAGTAAACTTCCTCCAGATTGAGTAGATTTTGAAGGGAACAAATTTTGGCTAAACATATGGCCTTGCTGCTTCCATCAGAACAATTAATCAATGAGAACACATACCAACTCCTATGAATGAAATGCATCATGAAAGAATAATCTTCTATAGGAATACTTACAGCAGAAGATGTATCTGCAGGAGCTGTATATGCCGCTGTGTTATTGGATACGTTTTCCCAACACGTAGTAGATGGTGCAAAAGAGCTTGAAAACCATGATGGCTTGTGGATTGGCTCGGGAGGGTATGAGAATAATGGTGACTGGGGTGCTGGAGCGCGCAGCCAAAATGGGTTGGTGGTACCATGTGCTGAGGATTGCAGTCCCACAGGTGCTGAGGATGGCTCAGGAGAGTATGAAAACAATGATGGCTTGACAGGATTTGCGAAGGCATTCACTGGGGCCTGGGGCTGGGGCTGCGAGGAATGATAAGCCCAAGGAACTCTGCCCTCCTGTAAGTTCAAACCACCTGGGGAACACACAAAACTAGATTAGTAATAAGAACCATATAAACTAATAAAATAAGTACATAATGAAAAAACACAAGATTCAACAGTTATTAACCATCAGTTATCATATAAGGTCCATGCACGTTATTTGGCCCCAGATTGCAGCCAGGGCACCAAGGAGCAGTACCATGTTGCTTTAATTGAACTAGTAAAGTTCTTGCACATTAGGTTAGGTCTCTAGAGGATTGAAGATAAATTAGGAAGAAAATTAATTAAGTATTAGAGTAAATAGCACTCCCTCCGTTTCTAAATATAAGCCTTTTTAGAGATTTCAATGTGGACTACATACAGATGTAAATAGACATATTTTAAAGTGTAGATTAACTCATTTTGCTTCGTATTTAGTCCATATTGGAATCTCTAAAAAGACTTATATTTAGAAACGGAGGGAGTACAATAAGAAAGTTAAGACTAGGAGATGTATTATATGTCTTGAGTTGCAAGTTATCCTTCTCCTGTGCACAACTCCTACTGATCTTGACCAACACAGCAACCTGCCGAGACCTCATAGAACTTATCAAAAATCTAAACAGGACAAAAAAAAGTCTGAAGTGTTGGAAATACTCAATATCTTACCTTTGTCTCCTTTCTTATAATCTTCACATCGAAGCTCCTCGTGAGATTTGCTCTTGAATACTGGCATTGCTGAAATAGATACATAGTAATTACGTTCAGGATCATCACCAGGAGTCCTGGTATAAGCAGAAACCCTGCTGCCTTTTTTAGACACTCCTACATAAATAAGATGTGAAAAAAGAAACAGTGAAATAACATATAAAATCTCATAATACGTCAACTCAAAGAAAGAAAATTTTACATCAAATTGAAAAAAATTAAGTACCAATAAGTCAACTAAACCTTGAACCAGCCGTATTCAAAGAAAAAGGTCAGACTCATTTGACCAGTGGTTTTCCCCAGTTTTGAAACTCTTGTTTCAAAATAAGCTAACTACTTCAATTACTAATCACCACTGAAGGTGTACTGTTATTGTATAGAAGGCACTACTGCCCATAAATAATAGACAAAGTAGATCATGTAGAGATTTGCATGAATATTAGGGTCAGATTACTGCATCACGTTTTGAGTCAATAGATCCAGAAATAGTAACACAAAAATGGTATTTAAAAGTGCGTTGACAAATTACAATGCACAGCCAAGTTCACATATTCAACTACTCCCTCCGATCCAAAACAAGTGACATGGTTTTAGTACAAATTTGAACTAAAACCAAACTTATTTTGGATCGGAGGGATTATGTTTAATGATAGCAGCTGAAAATGTAAGGGACTGGGTCAACTATAATTTGTGAATACATGATGAACTAAATGAAAAGCACAAAGAAACTTCAAAACTTACGGCCAAAGGGCCCAAATGAAGGCTCAGATTGCACCCCAAAGGTAGGAACATGTGAATAATGTTGGCCTGTTGTAGCTGTACAAAGCAATATGAAATTAGTTTAGTCAAATCAGCTGTGCTGAGTAAACTTATGAGTAATGAAACCGTAGAAAACAAGGTCATGTTTGGGATTATATCTACTGCTAGAAATAGTGAAAGCAACATAGAAAACAGTGACATTGCCAAATAATTCAGAGAAGAAAAAATACCCTAATGGTTTCATAAAGGAATATGACCACTGCATGCAGCAAACAATTTTGATTATTTCAATTAATTTATTGATAAAATATCAGAATTGACTACATACATGCTCAAGATATGGGTAGTTTTGTAAAAAGAATATTCCTGTAGACAGTCATGGCTCTTGTGAATATGTCATGAAGAAAATAACGATCCAAAGAACATCATGGAGACCATGAACCAAAATGACGTGCTCCTGGGAACAGAGTAGCACTTGCAGCCTACTATAGCTGTTTATATAGTGTCCATCTCCATTCAAAAACAGATCTTCCAAGAACTTACAAAAGACCCTGTAGTATCAGCATACTGGTTTGGTTGACCTTATTACAGTCATCCTGGATTGATTAGCCTCAGTATACATAGTTTCAAATTAGAGAAAAATCAAAAATCAATGCTAAATGAATACTTCCTACTATATATCAATCATAAGTCACGAGGAAAGAAAAAGACTAACTGTTAACCAAAAACGTCAAAAACCACCAATGGTGCTTCTGTAGTCAGAGTTAAATGCATCCTAGTATCATACTGGAATTGTAGTACTTGCACAATCTTGTTGTGCAGGACATTTGGCTAACAAATATCTTGGGTTATGAACTCAAGGAAAATTGTGTTCTCAGTTACACCATAAATCTTTCACGTATTCATGAACTTACTCACGGATGCTACTTGATGGCATCGCCAGAAATTGTACTGTTCACCCAACACATGCACAGTCAAACAGAGGAAGACACTGCTAACAAATAGAATTCACATCTACCATTGTATTGAAAGAACCCATCAAATCTACTTCAGGATAACCAAATAGAAGACGATTAAAAAAATAGAGAATTGGTGGACAAAAGGCTACTTACAGCTAAATGGTGTGTTGGATGAAAAAGGTGCCTGATGGGGCATGGGGTGCCCAAAGGCGTTAGGGGATCGCCCAAATGCCGGGCCACACCAAGATGAAGAGGAGTCCATGGCTGCACCAGACGATGGCGTGAAACCAAACGAGGATGGAATAAAGCCCGTGGCTACCGGCATGGAACCAAACGATGATCTCATGGCTGGACCAGCATATGGCGTGAAACCAGAGGATGGAGAAAAGCCCGTGGCTACCGGCATGGAACCAAACGGGGATGAAGAAGGGCCCATGGCTGCACCAGAGGCCGGCATTACACCAAACGAGTATGGAGAAGAGCCCGTGGCTGCACCAGATGCCGGCGTGAAACAAAACAAGGATGGAGAAGAGCCCATGGCCGCACCAGAGGTCGGCGTGGAGAACAATGATGATGAAGAGCCCATGACTGAGCCAAAGGCCGGTGGGGGGGTAGACCAAGATGAAGAACCCATCATAACTGCAGAAAACAAAGATCAAATCGAATTAGATGAGTGAAAAGTTAATAATCTTATCAATCCCTAATTAACGCCTAAGCATGGAAGATAAAACTGCATCAGTCACACAAGGTACTAATTGCTAGGTACCAGGAAACGAAGGCACGCGATCCACTCCTTGCCAAAATTGCAAAAATATTCACCGAAACAAAACACATCCGTCTATCCTGGCAGTTATATCCACTGAGTGGGCGCATTTTCTCGTCGTGCTACATTCAGAAAACATAAAGTAGTTCTTCACCTCCGGATTGGAGGCCTACTAAATTTGTTAACTCTTATTGACTTCCCATTAGTTTAATGATTAATCTACCCCGCCAACCCCGTGGTAAACTGGAATCTAGGCAGCAAATGCAATGCAGCATAAATAGTTAAATAACTGATAAGAAAACCCAACAAACGAACCCTCCGAATCAAACCACATAGAACAGCGCTTCTAACATCAGAGGAACAGGTGCAAATAGGGTGGGACCGTCGCGTGCCCAGTTCGCTCATTCATTCAACGACAACATGTAGACAAACAAAAAAAAAATCATGCGTGCGTGCGCCCGTCGCACAAACCGAAGAGAAAATGCACGCGGTTGCCCCGGCGGGCGGCAGCGGAGAAGAGCTCCTAACCAAAATCGGAACACCCGAAGAACCCTAGCCCGGGATTGGGGACAGAGCTGAACAGAACCGAATCATGCGGGGAAACAAGCGCGGGAAGCGCGTCAGGCGGGCAATGCGGCCGCCGCGACCTAGCGTCGGACTTGACCTACGAGCGAACCGCGAGTAGAATCGCCGGGGCTCCGGTCGCATTGGGGCGGGGAGGAGGGCGAGGAGGAGGGGAGGCTTACAGGAAGGAAGGAAGGCGGCGGTCCGATCGAAGGGGCGGCGCGACGGCGCGGGGTTGGGCGGGCGGTGGTCCTCCGCCGTCTGGGTGGAGGGAGAGAGACGAGGTGGCGCGGGTGGGCTCCCCGGTGCGGTGCCGGCGCGGTTTATATACTACAGCGGCGGTTGGGGTTGGGGGACGGACGACTTCCGGATCGCGGGTAGCGTGGGAGTGGTACAGTAGCTTACATATCAAGCCACAAGAGTAAAATATGACTTGTCAGCTTTCTTCCAACGCCACCTTTTTTTTCGTTTTTTATTAAGTCTTCTTCGGTAGCCACTTCTCGGCAAGGGAGGTGGAACATGAAAAATGTACCGAATGTAAGGTTCTCTCCAATCTAAGAGTGCCGTGGTTTTTTTTCTTGAGGAAAAGCCACCGTAACGCACTTTATGGATCAATAGCAAAACGGCCGTGCGTTGCGACGTGAGGAAAATAATCATAATCTTCAATGGCCATCGCCATATTTTGCTGCATCGCCGAGATACACTATCACTCTCATTTTCGTGAAATAGTGAACAATTTTTAAAAATTATAAACATTTTTTTAAACTCGTGAACACTTTTTACAGATTTTCGAGAATTTTCAAAAGTCATGACATTTTTTGAATTCGTGAACATTTTATACTATCTGCAAACATTTCTATAAAAAATTGTGTACATTTTTAAAAGCTTTTTTATTGAATAGGGGACGATTTCTAGAATCAACGAACATTTTTTGGAAATTGGTGGAACAATTTTCTAAAAATCATGAACATGTTTTAAAATGCATGATCATTTTTTTTGAACCAGCAAACATTTTATAAATCAATAAGCTATTTTTTAAGTCACGAACAGTTTTGAATATTTTTGAAAAAAATTAATTCTTGAACATTTTTTGAATTGAAGAAATTTTGTTCTATTTCATTATCAATTTTCAAGACATGAACTATTTTTGATTTCCCAAACGTTTCTTTTGCGAACATTTTTTCAATATGCGAACAATTTTTAAAAATCACAAACATTTTATGAATCCACAAACTTTTATGAACTATTAAACATTTTATTTCAAATTTTCATTTTTTTAAAAAAAAATTGAACCTTTTTGAAGTCTCAAATTATTTAAAGTAGAAAAAAACAAAGACGGAAAACAAAAACGAAAATTAAAAAACAGGCAACTCCTGCAGTCGTGCGCAAGCTAGTATCCGACAAGAGTATGCAACTCCACAGTCCGTGCGTAAGCAACTATGCTGCCAGGGTGTGCAACTATGCCAACAAGAGCATGCAACTTCGCTGTCGTGCGTGTGCAACTATACCGACGAGAGCATACAACTCTGCGTCCATGTGTGTGCGACTATGCCGATGAAAGTGGCGTGTGCAACTCCCGATGTCGTGCGTGAGCTACTACCCGACAAGGGTGCGCAACCGCGCAGTCCGTGCGTAAGAAACTATGCCGATCAGGGTGTGCAACTTTGCAGTCACGTGTGTGCAACTCTGCGCCCGTGCGTGTGCGACTATGTTGACGAGAGCATGCAACTCTGCGGCCATGCGTGTGTGACTATGCCGATGAAAGTGTGCAAGTCTATGACTGTGCGTGCGACTATGACACCACGCATGTGTAACTTCTGTGCCGTGATTGTGCAACTATGTCGTTGCCCGTGTGCAAACTCTTGTAGGCGTGTGCGAGCTACTACCCGACGAGAGTGTGCAACCCCATAGACCATGCGTAAGCAACTATGCCGATGAGAACATGTACCTCCGCAATGGTGCGCGAGCGACTATGGTGACGAAAGCGTGCAACTCCCGCAGCGGTGGGTGAGCTAACATATCAACGAAAATGTTTTTATCCTCAAAGTAGTACTGAAGTTGGTTTGAAAAAGATTGCATTCCGAAGAATGAAAGTTGCACCATTTGGGAAAAAAAGAAGGCAACGAGAAAAAGTTTGTTGAAATGTATTTACCCAGAATCTAGTTTTGAAGAGCGCGTCACAAGGATTTCAACAGTGAAACCGAAATTTAATTCGATATACGGTTCAAAGTTATGTTTTTTTGAAATTTTTTAAATGAAAATAGTTGCCCACAAATTCAGCAAAATAGCTTGGAGCTTGGTTTTCGCACCACGTGCCCACATTACTAGGTGACCGGCGTATGCGTCGGCTGGAGCCACATGCGCTTCGAATTTTGATGCATCTAACGCGCACACACTTTAAAGAATTTGGGAATAATTTTTGGCCCGGTAGGTGCAACACGTACGTCTCCATCTATCCAGACATCGTGTATATATTTAGTCTATCCTTACTTTTACACATACTAGCAAAAGGGTTTGTGTGTTGCAATGAGAAAAAAAATCATAATCTCTAATGGCCATGATCATATTTTGCTACATCACCGAAATACATTATCACTCTCATGAACAATTTTTGAAATCATGAACATTTTTAAACTCGTGAACATATTCGAAATCATGAGCATTTTTCAAATTTGTGAACACTTCTAAATTTTCAAACATTTTCTCAAATGAATTCGTGAACATTTTATACTTTTTACAAATATGCTTTAAAAAATTCTGAACATTTTTTAAACAATTTTCTTGAAACCTTAAATATATCTGAAATTGACGAACATTTTCTCTAAGATTGATGGAACAATTTTTGACATTCACGAACATTATTTTGCTTTAACGAATATTTTTTGAAATACATCATCATTTTTTAATCAGCGTGCATTTTATGAATGCGTAAACTATTTTGTAGGTTATGAATAGTTTTTGAATTTTAAAATATTTTTCCACTTATGAATATTTTATGAATTGACGAAATTTTGTTTAATTTTACTAAAATTCTTTAATACATGAACTTTTGGGAAAATCCTGAACATTTTTTGGTTTCCCGAAAAATTATTTTCAAAATTTCGAACATTTTTTAATAAGCAAACATTCTTTTACAAAATATTTTTAGACATTTTTGAAGTCCCAATTTTTGAATTTTTGAAGTTCCAGACATTTCGAACATTTTTTAAGGTCCCTACTACATGGACCGGCTCAGGTGGGGGCATTCCCCTATGTAAAACGTTTTCTTATCACTTATAGGTGCCATTGATGGGTGATGTTTTGCAACTTTGAGGATAATTTTCGTGATTTACCACCAGAAAAATATTCCATTTATTATTAGGTATAGATATAGAAGAGATGGGTGATGGTGGCTAGCGTGCTATGCTTCAATAAGTTTGGCTTGTGTTCAAATCACAGCCTAGATAATTTATTTTTGTACGCTGGGCGCCAGCGAGGGTGACAGACAAAAAAAACGTACTCCCTCTGTTCGAAAATACTTGTCATCAAAATGGATAAAAAGGTATGTATCTAGAACTAATATACATTTAGATACATCCCCTTTTATTCATTTTGATGACAAGTATTTTCGGACGGAGGTAGTACCACTTTGGATAATACAAGATCTTAAAAATTCAAATCCATTCTGTATCTATCTGTATCTTTTTTAGTAATAACTAGCAAAAGAGCCCGTGCGTTGCAACGGGAGAAAAAACACAACGCACACTCCTAACCGAACAACCATCACTCAAGACCACAATAGGTCCATCTTCTTTATTTTAGCGACGCATCATATTTGTGTTGCCGCTTATCCTTCTTCTCACCCTCGCCGGTGGTGGCCTTAGTGTTCACACAAATCAAAACGTGTTAGAATGTGGTTAATCCTAAGACGTCTGTCTCTCTCCCTCTCTCCTCCCTCTTCCTCTCTCTCGCTTTCTCTCACACTCGCGATGAGAAATCTGTTGTTTCCCCCTGCGACGTATTCAGAGGTATGCATGTGTAGTTCTCGATGTTTTCTTTTCCCTATATAATTATAGTGTGTGTTTATTTGCAATCCGGATCCCCGCCTGTATGAAAGAAAAATGGATCGTGCGCTATAGTTATAAGTTTTCTTCCAAAACAATATTTAAAAAATATTTAACAGGTAAAATTAACATCATATACAGATTTCACACATTTTTCTAATCAAATCTCATATATAACATATTAAAATCGGAGTTACGGTTTAAAAGATACGTATAATTTAGAAAACCATTTGTTTGAATTAAATATCTTCCAAAATAATATTTATAAATACTTAACAAGTTAAAAGAATCCTATATTCATATTCTACATATTTTTCTAATCAAATTTCATATACAACATGTTTAAATCGGAGTTATGGTTTAAAAGATATGGATGGTTTAGAAAAGCATTTATTTGACTTAAATATGATCCGCGGATGGAATACCTAAAAAGTCAGGGGTTTTTGGAAAAACTGTAAAATAACGGTTCGGTGTGACTTAAATCTGGACTGCGGGTTGATTTCATGAAAATGCAAGGGCTTTTTTGCAAATTGGACCGACGGACGGGCAGAAACCCTACGTGCTTTATTATTACTAGCGAAAGAGCCCGTGCGTTGCAACGGGAGAAAAAACACAACACACACTCTTAACCGAACAACCATCACTCAAGACCACAATAGGTCCATCTCCTTTATTTTAGCGATGCATCATATTTGTGTTGCCACTTATCCTTCTTCTCACCCTCGCCGGCGATGGCCTTAGTGTTCACACAAACCAAAACGTGTTTGAATGTGGTTAATCCTAAGACGTCTCTCTCTCTCCTCCCTTTCCCCCCTCTCTCTCTCGCTTTCTCTACCACTCGCGATGAGAAATCTGTTGTTTTCCCTGCGATGTATTCAGAGTTATGCATGTGTAATTCTCGATGTTTTCTTTTCCCTATATGAGTATAGTGGGTGTTTATTTGCAACCCGGATCGCCGCCTGTACGAAAGAAAAATGAATCGTGTGCTATAGTTATAAGTTTGCTTCCAAAACAATATCTAAAAAATATTTAACAGGTAAAATTAACATCATATTCAGATTTCACACATTTTTCTAATCAAATTTCATATATAAATGTTAAAATCAGAGTTACGGTTTAAAAGATACGTATAATTTAAAAAACCATTTGTTTGACTTAAATATCTTCCAAAATAATATTTATAAATACTTAAGAGGTTAAAATAATCTTATATTCATATTCTACATATTTTTCTAATCAAATTTCATATATAACATGTTTAAATCGGAGTTACGGTTTAAAAGATATGGATGGCTTAGAAAAGCATTTGTTTGACTTAAATATAATCCGCGGATGGAATACCTAAAAAGTCAAGGGGGTTTTCGAAAAACTGTAAAATAACAGTTCAGTGTGACTTAAATCTGGACTGCGGGTTGATTTCATGAATACGCAGGGGCTTTTTTGCAAAACGGTGCGACGGACGGGCGGAAACCCTACATACTTTATTATTAGGTAGAAATAAAGTAAGGTACGTTTCTTCGTTTTTTTGGTTCACTAGCAAAAAATGCCCGCGCGTTGCAACGGGAGAAAAAAATTAGCTCCCCCTAGTCTAATGGCTCAAGACCACATCGTGCTCCATCACTCACATACTCTATCTCTATCTATCTATCTATCTCGTTCAGACATTTCGCAAAGCATCGCCCCTGTTATCGACATGAAATAAAAAGTGCATGGCAGTGCTTAGAAATGACATGTTCACTGTCATTGTAGAAAAATGATTAATTTAAATATATAAATTACCTTGCAAGTTGTGAATTAACATGCAGAGTGAATCGGACAACATAAGATTCAGATGCTTGCAAGTTGAGTCCTTGGTGGAAAACATGGCTGAACTCCAATAAAAAAAGATTTAACAATTTTGTAAACATTGACACTGGAAATGATAAAAGTAAGTGCAGGGGTAACAACATATGTGAGAATTGCAAAATGCCCAAAAAAGCTGTTTAAACAAAACTGTCATGCAAGCTATACATCTAAAACAAATAAATGAAGTTAAGGTATCCTTTCAGTATTGTTTTCAAGAAAAATCCCTTCATAGCTTCACACCAGATTCGTTGAGATAACTCAAGAGGTCTAAAAAATTGCCACGAGCAGAAGACTAACAGTGATAATCTGAACCACCGAGCTAAGCTTACATGCCAGATCGCTCAATCCTGTTGAAGGCAAATTAAGGAGTTAATTGCATTTTAGATTCAGATACAATAGACAGAAACGTAAGATGCATCACTATTATGTGGATAAATAAGTTAATGAATACATGTTAGAATTGCAAGATGATGATGTTGTTCATACCAAATAGTATCCATCGCTACTCATGTGTCTATGAGTTACGGATCATACAGGAAGATACAATATCTTGGTAGTTCGTGCAATGCATAAAGGTAAGTTCAGGTATGATTCTTTCTTGGTGATTGTATCCCCATCAAGTCAAGTTGGTCCCTGTTGCAGCTAGCTGCACCAAGCGTTGCTCTATTACAAGTACACATAAAGTAGAAGTATTTAGATTCTCTACTTTATTGTCTAAAACCAAGAAGGAATAATAAAAATAATATTTGATCAAAGCTGTTGGAACTTCTCTAGCAAATTTCGATGAAGATTATCTACTGTTATTGTCTCAAACCAAGAAGGAATAATGAAAATAATATTTGATCAAGGCTGTTGCAACACCTAGCAAATTTCCGTGAAGTTCTGCTAAGCTGGTATAACATGAAATCTTACATATATGTATTATAACAGCCAACCACTAATGCACATCTTCAGGAGGCGTAGAGTATAGTACATGTGACCGCGACAACAATCTTTTTTTGTTGGAACTAATTTTCTTATGGGACCGGCCAAAACTTTTGCTGCGACCTGGTGACAGCGAGCCATTGTTTTTGCTGGAAATGACGAGTTTTTTTGCTGTAAACATACATTTGTTTTGTTGGAAGAAAATATAAATAGAGCATTAACTAATAGCAAGGCTATTGGATCTTGACACCACAATAGTCAATTAAATAAGTAGAAATTCAGCTATTTAAAAACAGACGCATGTTCTGTTGATCAAATCAGTAGGGTTTTTTTAACTGAAAAGGCCTTTCCATTAAGCAAAAAACTTAGATAAATCATTATTCATGCACCTTGCCAATTAGCACAAATATAGATGCAAATTACCGCAGAGAATTAGAAGACCCAAAAAAAATTAACCCACACATGGTGCACTCATACATAAGAGAAGACTCAAGCAGACGATCAAGCCATGCAATTTAAGTTATTAAAATACTAATTAGTTATTGTATCTAGACGGACAATCTTATGTAAAAACGTTTAAATGATGAGTAGTTTGCAAGGAGTATATACATATTTATATTTTCAAATGGGATATATACAACTATTCTCAGAGTATATACCTATGATACTGGCAATAACGATCAGTGTATACTCATTGTCTGAAAGGAGTATATGGTGTGTTTTCAATTGATAGTATACTACTTTTCACAATGGGGTATAGAAGAGAGGGCTATCTTCCATATGATATTTCAGTATCGATCAACAGTATATGTTTCTTTCTGTCTTGTTGTACGTATACTCTGACGAGGAGAAAGTATACACCAAAAAAATTAAGTACTGAACTAAGGGAAACCTATGAGGAGAAGCATGCATGAATCCGCTGAGAAAAAGTAAAAGTGGTAAAAAGAAGTATATACCTGAACAAAAGTAGCATATACTGTATTATCTGAAGAAGTAAGAAGAATGAATTTGAAATACTCATGAAATTAAATTGATAGACACGAACAAGTATATACTTGTATATTTAGCTTTCATTTCTCTGTCACAACAGCTGTTCTTCCTAGATAAAAAATTTGCTACCTTTATCACCTTTGATTGCTACTTACAAAATAGTCAATTAATGCCATCACCATGATATTAGTTTATCTTTTCTTAAATTTTTCCTGTCATACAGCAGCTGTTCTTCCTAGATAAAAATTTAGCTAGCTTTATATCCTTTGATCGCTACATGTAATTATTGTCTTTCCCGAAGATCATCTTGTAATGACTACATGTGGTATTTCAGGCATTGACTTGTTCAGAGCTTAAAGAGCATATACTAAAGAACATACAAAATTAATAAGTAGTCTTTGATGACAGATGCAATTGATGACACCGTAGTATGTACCTCAGGTCAGACAAAGTTCCAGCGAACGGTCGAGTACGAGCAGACGGATTATCGGCGAAAGTCGTCGGTGTACAGCCACGCGATGTCAGAAACTTGAGGCACAATGATAAGCCAAAAAACTGCATATTGGCCCAGAGAGTTAGAATACACAAAAATTATTCAACCTTGCATTAGAATCCAAAGGGTTCAGTGATGTGTGCCTCTCTCTCTGCGCTCTCTATCTCTCTGCTCTCTCTGTTCCTCTCCTATTTCTCATTTTTTGCTCACCAAAACCAGATCAGTAAGCATTGGAACCCTGTCTCTCCCTCTCTGTTCTCTCTCTCTTTCTAGCAGCAGCTCAATCAAGCCCTAAATTGCAGCAATCAACGCCTATCTCTCGAGCAGCAGCGCCCAGCCATTCCTAGAGCAGAAACTCATCACAAACCATCTCGAGGTGTTCTGGCTGGTACCAGTAGCCTGTACCGAAGAGGTACACAGCCTCTTGTGACTTGTGTGGGGAAATTTGTGTAGCTCGATCAGTTGGTGTATTGCTTGGGGCATTTGTTTTCAACCTGCTTGGTGGGAATGGCGGGGTGAGCTTCTTCAAACACCTCCTCATACTTTGCAGCGGTGATTGTTAGGTTCCGGCTTCTACTGTTACCCTCTTCATCTTCTTCTTTGTTGTCTGTATCATAGAGCAGTTTCCTTCCCGGAGAGTTTGTTATGTTCCTCCTCACCCTGCATTCCGGGGGTTATATCGGTCTTGCTCGGGTCTACTTTCTTACCATCAGTTTCGTTGGTGATTTCAGCAACCTGATTTTCCGAGGCAGATATCCCCATGACACTCACAAAAAATTCCTGCAGGTTGTGAATCAAATGGCGTGATGAGAATGGACGGAAAAAAATGATTATAACATCATATGGTGACCATTCGAAATAGAAATCATTCGAAACAAAAAACATCACATGCCGAAGTTCATAAGATCCCAGTTGGTTCATCAATTTAGCAGTGTCAGACCTAATTCACACTACAATGTAACTGGCCTAACACAGTAACATAGAAGTAGCCTTGGTTTGCAGACACACTGCATTATTAAAACGTCCATGCTACACGCTAGCCATAGACCAAATCCAAGATGCTTCCAACACATGGCTTGATTGACCTGCTGCTGGCTGCTGATTGCGTCCAGCAGGAACGTCCCTAAAGCAATTTGGTGACCTGATACATGTTACGCAGACGCAGAAAGACGGAACTGACCGGGGTATGGAAGGCAAACCCCGGGTCAGAAGAATACAAAATCGATGGTTTGGCTCATCTGCTCCTCCCACAACATAAGTGAGATAGTTAATCAATGAACCAACACTTCAAGGCATCAAAACATGAAACTGTTTCTTCATCTTCTGTTCTAAACATGAAACAGGTAGTAAGATGCATCAGTTTAAGGATTCAATTCAACACATACAGAAGAAAAAAATAGAAATTGTACCTAACACAAGACACATACAGAGAGTTGCAGGCCAGCAGCGACCTCGATCAGCAGCCAAGATGCATCAGTTACAGAGAGTTGAAGGGAGGCCAAGAAGGAAGGAGGCACGAACCTGGGTCCGCCGGAGACGCGCCGGCGAAGCCCTGCCCGAAACCCTAGCCACGGGGGTGGGGTTGCGAGCGGGCGGTAGAGGACCGGAGCGGAGAATCTGGCCGGAGGGGAGGGAGGCGCGGACCGTGGGGAGCTCGGGGGCGTGCTGCGCGGCGTCGGAGGTCGCCGGAAGCAGCCGGCGTGGGTGGTGGCGGCGGCGGCGTGGGTGAGAGGGGGAGGAGGCGAGCCCGTGGTCCTCCTGTGGTCGTTTTTTTTTCTTTACAAATCTACGCGAACCGCGGGCTGAATACTCCATACGACAGGGTGTTTTGTGCAAAAACGAATCGTTTTTTAGTATTCACTTAAACAGAGACTGCGGGTTGTTTTCTGAACAATAGAAGGGCTTTGTTGCAAAACTTGCTAACGACCAGAAGCAATAGCTGGTTTATTATTATTAAGGAAATTAGGGAAAGATTTACCTCAACTTTTATTTCGTCTACTATACTCGAGATGGTACTAATTCTGTAATAAATTAATTTGCATTGAAAAAACTCTGTTGGGCCTTGCCTGTAATCTAATGAGCCAGCTGTACCGGAACTTCGAAAAGAAAAGAAAGCTTGCAAATAGACCAGCTGTACCGGAATTATGGCCCAGCTGTACCAGAATTTTGCCAAAAATACTTGATCAATATGTGGGGAACCTTTTGGGCCGGCCCATGTGCAGGCGTCCTGTTTTTCTATTTTGTATTCTTCTTTTCTATTTTCCAATTTCAATTTTTATACTTTAAATAATTTGGGATTTTAAAGTAGTTCGGATTTTTATAAAAAATTATTTTGAAAAAAAAGTTCAAGAATTTATTAAACGTTTGTGGATTTTAGAAAATGTTCGTGATTTTGCAAATTCAAAAAATATTCACCAATTTGAATAACAATAAGAATTCAAATACTGTACATGGAAATTTTTAAAAATCTTCGAAAAAAGGAAAAATATTCCAATTTTTGTAAAAACAAATCATGAATTAAAAAAAATCTTCGAGAATTTTAAAAACATTTCATGATTTTAGAAAATGTTCATGAATCTCAAGTGTTATTCACGATTTCAATACAAATATTCAGGAATCATGATTTCAAAAACATTTTTCATGAATTTGAAAAAGTATTCACGATTTCAAAAAAAAATGTTACTAATTTGGAAGATGTTTGCGCAAAAGAAAAAGAAAAAAGAGATAGAAAAAGTGTTTTTGTGCTTAAAAATATATTCATAGTTTGAATAAGATTCGAGCTCTTTAAAAATGCCATGTGATTTAAATAGGATTTATGTGTTTTAGAAAGAATGTCGATACATTAAAAGAACAAATACACAGTTTAAAGGTGAGCCGGCTCATATGTATAAACTAGATGTATCATTCGCCTGCGATGACACGGTTTATTAACAAATGTGTCATGCGGTGGTTGAGATCATTAACAAATGTGTCATGCGGTGGTTGAGATCATCACACATTGCAATTAGTTGGACACCACATCCATGATCGATGAGTGTGGAAAGGACGATAAGGGACAACAAAGGTGAGACACTATGTTGAATTAGATAATGTGGACCGGTGAATTTGTGAAAGCGTTCTTATTATGACTGGAGTCTGTGTTTTTTTCCCGTTGCAACACACGAACATGTTTGCTAGTAATAATAATATGGATGAATGGATTAAAAAAATCAGAGAATCACACCTTACTTTATTATTATTAGTACATATAGATATAGATATATCCGTCACGTAAGAAACAAGATCCTAATATAATGTTTTTACATAACGCAGAAACAAAATAACAATTACTAAGTTATAGTACTCCCTCGGTCCCAAAATATATGTCTCAACTTTATACTAGCTTTAATACAAAGTTTAACAAAGTTTTTGGGACGGAGGGAGTATGAATTATAAAGGTAGATGTAGGGCATGACGCCGACGGCCTGAGCGGCAACTTCAACACCGTTTCGACACGGAACTGCACCTCATTCTTTACCAGTCCCCGTGTCCTCGGAAGTCCCTGCATCGATCCAGTATTAAATACCCAAGAATTGCATTGAGGATCAACAGAAAAAACAACTATAACATGTATGAATATCATACTTGTGCTGGACTTTCCAGACTTCTTCTTTTCTGCCAAAAACTTTTTGCAATTCCTTTTCCAGTGACCCTTGTCCTTGCAGAAGAAGCACTGAGTCTCTTTAGTAGCACCGCGTTTAGGCTTTCGCTTGGTGTCGGTCTTAATGACGCCCTTGCCATTTTTAACTTTGCCCTTCTTCTTGAAACTAGTGGTCTTCTTCGTCAAATGATTGGTGCCTTTCTGCATCCAAAACTCCGCGTTCTTGAGCATCACGAGCAATTCATTCACGCTCTTGTCCATCTCGCACATCATGTAATTCATGATAAAGCCATTAAAGCTTGGCGGGAGAGACAGAAGGATAAGATCAGTACAAAGCCAGGGGGGGATCGGAGAGCCCAAAGCTTCCAACCTCCACATGTAACTAACTAGCTTGACCAGGTGTTGGCTCACTGAGCTTCTTTCTGCCATTTTGCACTCCATTAAGGCCTTGGTTATCTCGTAACGTTCGACATTTTGTAAAGAGCATTCCCTATAAAAACCAACTATTAACAAAAAATATATGGCAATGGTGCTTCAGTAGTCAGTAGTTAAACGCATCATATCCTACTATACTACTGAAATTGTAGTACTTGCACAATCTATTTATGCATGGCATTTGGCTAACAAATATATTAGGTCACGAACTCAAGAAAAATGTTGTTCTTAGTTATACCATGAATGTTTCACCTATGCCTCAACTTACTCACGGATGCTCTACTTGATGGCATCCCCAGAAACTGTACACATGCACGGTCAAACAGGGGAAGACGCTGCTAATGGAAAGAATTCACATCTATTATTGTATTGAACTTGGCAAACATAAGAACCCATCAAATTTACTTAGGGATAACCAAGTAGCAGATCATGAAAATAGAGAATCAGTGGATAAAAATGGCGCATGGGTGGCCAAAAGGTCGGGCTATACAAATGCGAAGAGGAGCCCATGGCTGCACCAGAGCTTGTTTTGTGAAACAAAACGAGGATGTAGAAGAGCCCATGGCTGCACCAGAGCTCGTTTTGAAACAAAACGAGGATGGAGAAGAGCCCATGGCTGCACCAGAAGTCGCGCGTGGACAAAAATGAATGAGGATAAAGAGCCCATGACTGACCCAGAGGCTGGCGGGACAGACCAAGATGAAGAAGAACCCATCATAACTGCAGAAAAGCAAAGATCAATTGAATTAGATGAATGACAAGTTAATAATCCCTAATGAGCATGGGAGATGAAACTGGATCAGTTACACAAGATACTAATTGATAGGTAACAGAGAAGGAAGATATGCAAGCCACTTCTTGCCAAAATTGCAAAATATTCACAGAAACAAACACACATCAGTTTATCCTGGCAGTTATATGAAAGCCACTTAAGCAGTTGAAGTGGGTGCATTTCCTCAGTAAGTTGTGCTACATTCAGAAATCGTAGACTAATCTTTCACCTCCGGATAGGAGGCCTACTAAATTTGTTACCAGTACTCTTAGCTTCCCATTAGTTTGATCTACCCCGCCAACCACGGGGTAAACAAGAATCTAGGCAATAAATGCAGCATAAATAAATAGTTAAATACTGTAACTAATAAGAAAACGAAATCAAAACGCACGAAGAACCCTATGTCGGATTGGGGATAGAACCGAACTGAACCAAATCAGGCAGGGAAACAAGCGCGAGGGAAGCACGTTGATCAAGTAGGCAATGCACCCGCCGAACCTAGCCTCGGATTTGATCCAGCACGAGCGAATCACAACCAGAATCGCCGGGCTCCGGTCGAATTGGTGCGGGGTAAGAAGGAGGGGATGCTTACAGCAAGGCGGCGCTCCAACCACGGAGAGGGAGAGGCGGGGCTTGAGACGGCAGGGGTCCTCTGCCGTTTGGGTGAAGGAGGAGGGGGAGAAGGCGAGGGTGGGCTTCCCCGGTGCGGCGCCGGCGCGGATTTTTATATAGCGGCGGCTGGAGATGGAGTTGGAGGAGGACTTCCGGACCGCGGGTAGTGTGGTACTAGTAGACTGGACACAGCATGTGTCCCCACAAACTGATGTAGGAGCCGGTGTTGCATATGTCCGGTTAGAGCATCTACAACCGCGCAAAAAGATGAAAGATGTACAATTCAATTTCTCGATTCAATAGAAGCCCAAAGGCAAATCCGACCTCTCAAACGTCTGGGCGCATCCGTGGGCACTGATCGGGCTCGCCTCATATTTCTCTCTCCACATCCGCGTATCTCATATCCGGCATCCTATATCCATACTACGCATGCAACGTGATGAACTACTCTACGTGATCAAACAACTGACAAAGTAATCGACATCAAACTCACAACGAAATGCACCACCCTACTTTACATTATCCAAAAGATCACCGTTGTTCATCGCCGGACAAGTTCAACTACTAAAAGCGATAACTAAACATAAGAGGAGCTCCTTCACCACTTCCTCGTCGGGTCTTTCCCCTTTCGGTCGCCGGCGTAGCTGTAGGCGTCTGCGGCTGGTGGAGGATCTTGGCCGTCGGAGGAGGTGGAGCTGCCGTCGGAGGAGGTGGAGCTGCCGTCGGAGTCGGAGGAGGAGGAGGACAAGACTACCAGCCCCTTCATCCAACGGACGGCCTTGTCCTGCTGCTGCTTCAGCTTGGCGACCCGAGCCGCCTTCGCCGCTGCCTCCTTCGCCTCCCGCTCTGACTGCTCTATGGCTAGCCGGAGGGCCATTGCGTTCTTCGCCAGAGCGGCGAGCGGCCATCTCCGTCGTCGTGAGCGACCGACGGTAGACCTCGGCGAGGAGCCGCTCCTCCTCGTTGGGCTCTGCCGGCATCCCGCGCCGACGACGCACGGCCCGCTCCGCCGCTTCCCTCTCCCTTGCCCACTGGCTGAAGGAAATATGCCCTAGAGGCAATAATAAAGTTGTTATTTATATTTCCTTATATCATGACCAATGTTTATTATTCATGCTAGAATTGTATTAACCGGAAACTTAGTACATGTGTGAATACATAGACAACAGAGTGTCCCTAGTATGCCTCTACTTGACTAGCTCGTTAATCAAAGATGGTTAAGTTTCCTAGCCATAGACATGTGTTGTCATTTGATGAACGGGATCACACCATTAGAGAATGATGTGATGGACAAGACCCATCCGTTAGCTTAGCATTAATGATTGTTTAGTTTTATTGCTATTGCTTTCATCATGACTTATACATGTTTCCTCTGACTATGAGATTATGCAACTCCTGTATACCGGAGTAACACCTTGTGTGCTATCAAACGTCACAACGTAACTGGGTGACTATAAAGATGCTCTACAGGTGTCTCCGATGGTGTTTGTTGAGTTGGCATAGATCGAGATTAGGATTTGTCACTCCGTGTATAGAAGAGGTATCTCTAGGCCCTCTCGGTAATGCACATCACTATGAGCCTTGCAAGCAATGTGACTAATGAGTTAGTCACGGGATGATGCATTACAGAACGAGTAAAGAGACTTGTCGGTAATGAGATTGAACTAGGTATGATGATACCTACGATCGAATCTCGGGCAAGTAACATACCGATGACAAAGGGAACAACGTATGTTGTTATGCGGTATTGACCGATAAAGATCTTCGTAGAATATGTAGAACCAATATGAGCATCCAGGTTCCGCTATTGGTTATTGACCGCAGATGTGTCTCGGTCATGTCTACAAAGTTCTCGAACCCGTAGGGTCCGCACGCTTAACGTTAGATGACGATTTGTATTATGAGTTATATGATTTGATGTACCAAAGTTTGTTCGGAGTCCCGGATGAGATCACGGACATGACGAGGAGTCTCGAAATGGTCGAGACATAAAGATTGATATATTGGAAGGTTATGTTTGGACACCAGAATGGTTGCGGATAGGTTCGGGCATTTTCCGAAGTACCGGGGTATTACCGGACCCCCCCGGGGGGGTTAATGGGCCTTCATGGGCCCTAGTGGAAGAGAGGAGGCGGTGGCCAGGTGGAGGCGCCCCCCAAGCCCAATTCGAATTGGACTAGGGTTGGGGGGCGGCCCCCCTTTCCTTCTTCTCCTCCCTCTCTTTCCCCCCTTCTCCTTCTTGAAATAGGAAAGGGGGGGGGGCTGAAGGAAATATGCCCTAGAGGCAATAATAAAGTTGTTATTTATATTTCCTTATATCATGATAAATGTTTATTATTCATGCTAGAATTGTATTAACCAGAAACTTAGTACATGTGTGAATACATAGACAAACAGAGTGTCACTAGTATGCCTCTACTTGACTAGCTCGTTGAATCAAAGATGGTTAAGTTTCCTAGCCATAGACATGAGTTGTCATTTGATTAACGGGATCACATCATTAGAGAATGATGTGATTGACTTGACCCATTCCGTTAGCTTAGCACTTGATCGCTTAGTTTGTTGCTATTGCTTTCTTCATGACTTATACATGTTCCTATGACTATGAGATTATGCAACTCCTGAATACCAAAGGAACACTTAGTGTGCTATCAAACATCACAACATAACTGGGTGACTATAAAGATGCTCTACAGGTGTCTCCGATGGTGTTTGTTGGGTTGGCATAGGTCGAGATTAGGATTTGTCACTCCATGTTTCGGAGAGGTATCTCTGGGCCCTCTCGGTAATGCACATCACTATAAGCCTTGCAAGCAATGTGACTAATGAGTTAGTTGCGGGATGATGCATTATGGAACGAGTAAAGAGACTTGCCGGTAACGAGATTGAACTAGGTATTGAGATACCGACGATCGAATCTCGGGCAAGTAACATACCGATGACAAAGGAAACAACGTATGTTGTTATGCGGTTTGACCGATAAAGATCTTCGTAGAATATGTAGGAACCAATATGAGCATCCAGGTTCCGCTATTGGTTATTGACCGGAGATGAGTCTCGGTCATGTCTACATAGTTCACGAACACGTAGGGTCCGCACGCTTAACGTACGGTGACGATCGGTATTATGAGTTTATGTGTTTTGATGTATCGAAGGTTGTTCGGAGTCCCGAATGTGATCACAGACATGACGAGAAGTCTCGAAATGGTTGAGACATAAAGATTGATATATTGGATGACTATGTTTGGACTTTGGAATGGTTCCGGGTGAGTTCAGGCAATTATCGGAGTACCGGGGGGTTACCGGAACCCCCCCGGAATCTAATGGGCCATATGGGCCTTAGTGGAGAAAGAGAGGGGCGGCCAGGGTAGGCCGCGCCCCCCTCCCCCTTGGTTCCGAATTGGACTAGGGAAGGGGGGGCGGCGCCCCCCTTTCCTTCTCCCTCTCTCCTCCTTCCTTCCTCTCCTACTCCAACTTGGGAAGGGGGGAATCCTACTCCCGGTGGGAGTAGGACTCCCCTTGGGGTGCGCCATGAGGGGGCCGTGTTGGGGAACGCAATAATTTAAAAAAAATCCTACGCACACGCAAGATCCATCTAGGTGATGCATAGCAACAAGAGGGGAGAGTGTTGTCTACTACCCTCGTAGACCGAAAGCGGAAGCGTTATGACAACGCGGTTGATGGTCGTACGTCTTCACGATCCGACCGATTCTAGTACCGAAAGTACGGCACCTCCGCGATCTGCACACGTTCAGCTCGGTGACGTCCCACGAACTCTCGATCCAGCTTTGTGTCGAAGGAGAGCTTTGTCAGCACGACGACATGATGACGGTGATGATGAAGTTACCGGCGCAGGGCTTCGCCTAAGCACTGCAACGGTATGACCGAGGTGGATTATGGTGGAGGGGGGTACCGCACACGGCTAAGACAATGTTAACTCGTGTGTCTATGGGGTTCCCCCTCCCCCGTATATAAAGGAGTGGAGGAGGGGGGAGGGCCGACCCTCTATGGCGCGCCCTGGAGGAGTCCTACTCCCACCGGGAGTAGGATCCCCCTTCCCTAGTTGGACTAGGAGAGGAAGGAGGAAGGAAAGGGGGGCCGGCCCCCCACCCAATTCGGATTGGGCTTGGGGGGGGGGGCGCCCCCTCCTAGGCTCCCTTCTCCACTCTCCCACTATGGCCCAATAAGGCCCATATACTTCCCGCGGGGTTCCGGTAACCTCCCGGTACTCCAGTAAATGCCTGAACTCACCCGGAACCATTCCGATGTCCAAACATAGTCATCCAATATATCGATCTTTATGTCTCGACCATTTCGAGACTCCTCGTCATGTCCATGATCATATCCGGGACTCTGAACTACCTTCGGTACATCAAAACACATAAACTCATAATACCGATTGTCACCGAACGTTAAGCGTGCGAACCCTACGGGTTTGAGAACTATGTAGACATGACCGAGACATGTCTCCAGTCAATAACCAATAGTGGAACCTGGATGTTCATATTGGCTCTCACATATTCTACGAATATCTTTATCGGTCAAACCGCATAACAACATACATTGTTCCCTTTGTCATCGGTATGTTACTTGCCCGAGATTGGGTCGTCGGTATCTCAATACCTAGTTCAATTTCGTTACCGGCAAGTCTCTTTACTCGTTCCATAATGCATGAACCCACAACTAACTCATTAGTCACATTGCTTGCAAGGCTTATAGTGATGTGCATTACCGAGAGGGCCCAAGGATACCTCTCTGACAATCGGAGTGACAAATCCTAATCTCGACCTATGCCAACTCAACAAAAACCATCGGAGACACCTGTAGAGCACCTTTATAATCACCCAGTTATGTTGTGACGTTTGGTATGACACTAAGTGTTCCTCCGGTATTCGGGAGTTGCATAATCTCATAGTCACAGGAACATGTATAAGTCATGAAGAAAGCAATAGCAAATAAACTAAACGATCAAGTGCTAGGCTAACGGAATGGGTCAAGTCAATCACATCATTCTCTAATGATGTGATCCCACTAATCAAATGACAACTCATGTCTATGGCTAGGAAACTTAACCATCTTTGATTCAACGAGCTAGTCAAGTAGAGGCATACTAGTGACACTCTGTTTGTCTATGTATTCACACATGTACTAAGTTTCCGGTTAATACAGTTCTAGCATGAATAGTAAACATTTATCATGATATAAGGAAATATAAATAACAACTTTATAATTGCCTCTAGGGCTTCTTTCCTTCAGTCTCCCACTTGCACTAGAGTCAATAATCTAGATTACACAGTAATGATTCTAACACCCATGGAGTCTTGGTGCTGATCATGTTTTGCTCGTGAGAGAGGCTTAGTCAATGGGTCTGCAACATTCAGATCCGTATGTATCTTGCAACTCTCTATGTCTCCCTCCTTGACTTGATCGCGGATGGAATTGAAGCATCTCTTGATGTGCTTGGTTCTCTTGTGAAATCTAGATTCCTTTGCCAAGGCAATTGCACCAGTATTGTCACAAAAGATTTTCATTGGACCCAATGCACTAGGTATGACACCTAGATCGGATATGAAATCCTTCATCCAGACTCCTTCATTTGCTGCTTCCAAAGCAGCTATGTACTCCGCTTCACACGTAGATCCCGACATGACGCTTTGCTTAGAACTGCATCAACTGACAGCTCCACCGTTCAATATAAACACGTATCCGGTTTGTGACTTAGAGTCATCCGGATCAGTGTCAAAGCTTGCATCGACGTAACCATTTACGACGAGCTCTTTGTCACCTCCATAAACGAGAAACATATCCTTAGTCCTTTTTAGGTATTTCAGGATGTTCTTGACCGCTGTCCAGTGATCCACTCCTGGATTACTTTGGTACCTCCCTGCTAAACTAATAGCAAGGCACACATCAGGTCTAGTACACATCATTGCATACATGATAGAACCTATGGCTGAAGCATAGGGAATGACTTTCATTTTCTCTCTATCTTCTGCAGTGGTCGGGCATTGGGTCTGACTCAACTTCACACCTTGTAACACAGGCAAGAACCCTTTCTTTGCTTGATCCATTTTGAACTTCTTCAAAACTTTATCAAGGTATGTGCTTTGTGAAAGTCCAATTAAGCGTCTTGATCTATCTCTATAGATCTTGATGCCCAATATATAAGCAGCTTCACCGAGGTCTTTCATTGAAAAACTCTTGTTCAAGTATCCTTTTATGCTATCCAGAAATTCTATATCATTTCCAATCAACAATATGTCATCCACATATAATATTAGAAATGCTACAGAGCTCCCACTCACTTTCTTGTAAATACAGGCTTCTCCGAAAGTCTGTATAAAACCATATGCTTTGATCACACTATCAAAACGTTTATTCCAACTCCGAGATGCTTGCACCAGTCCATAAATGGATCACTGGAGCTTGCACACTTTGTTAGCATCCTTTGGACTGATAAAACCTTCAGGTTGCATCATATACAACTCTTCTTCTAGAAATCCATTCAGGAATGCAGTCTTTACATCCATTTGCCAAATTTCATAATCATAAAATGGAGCAATTGCTAACATGATTCAGACGGACTTAAGCATCGCTACGGGTGAGGTATCTCTGGGCCCTCTCGGTTATGCGGTATTGACCGCTAAAGATCTTCGTAGAATATCTAGGAACCAATATGAGCATCCAGGTTCCGCTATTGGTTATTGACCGGAGATGTGTCTCGGTCATGTCTACATAGTTCTCAAACCCGTAGGGTCCGCGCGCTTAACGTTAGATGACGATTTGTATTACGAGTTATATGATTTGATGTACCAAAGTTTGTTCAGAGTCCCGGATGAGATCACGGACATGACGAGGAGTCTCGAAATGGTCGAGACATAAAGATTGATATATTGGAAGGTTATGTTTGGACACCGGAATGGTTTCGGATAGGTTCGGGCATTTTTCGGAGTACCGGGGGATTACCGAAACCCCCCGGGGGGGGGTTAATGGGCCTTCATGGGCCCTAGTGGAAGAGATGAGGCGGTGGCCAGGTGGAGGCGCGCCCCCCAAGCCCAATCCGAATTGGACTAGGGTTGGGGGGGCCTTTCCTTCTTCTCCTCCCTCTCTTCCCCCCTTCTCCTTCTTGAAATAGGAAAGGGGGGCCTGAAGGAAATATGCCCTAGAGGCAATAATAAAGTTGTTATTTATATTTCCTTATATCATGATAAATGTTTATTATTCATGCTAGAATTGTATTACCCGGAAACTTAGTACATGTGTGAATACATAGACAAACAGAGTGTCACTAGTATGCCTCTACCTGACTAGCTCGTTGAATCAAAGATGGTTAAGTTTCCTAGCCATAGACATGAGTTGCCATTTGATTAGTGGGATCACATCATTAGAGAATGATGTGATTGACTTGACCCATTCTGTTAGCCTATCACTTGATCGTTTAGTTTATTTGCTATTGCTTTCTTCATGACTTATACATGTTCCTGTGACTATGAGATTATGCAACTCCCGAATACCGGAGGAACACTTAGTGTGCTACCAAACGTCACAACGTAACTGGGTGATTATAAAGGTGCTCTACAGGTGTCTCTGATGGTGTTTGTTGGGTTGGCATAGATCGAGATTAGGATTTGTCACTCCGTGTTTCGGAGAGGTATCTCTAGGCCCTCTCGGTAATGCACATCACTATAAGCCTTGCAAGCAATGTGAATAATGAGTTAGTTGCAGGATGATGCATTACGGAACGAGTAAAGAGACTTGCCAGTAACGAGATTGAACTAGGTATTGAGATACCGACGATCGAATCTCGGGCAAGTAACATACCGATGACAAAGGGAACAACGTATGTTGTTATGCGGTTTGGCCGATAAAGATCTTTGTAGAATATGTAGGAACCAATATGAGCATCCAGGTTCCGCTGTTGGTTATTGACCGGAGATGAGTCTCGGTCATGTCTACATAGTTCTCAAACCCGTAGGGTCCGCACGCTTAACGTTCGGTGACGATCAGTATTATGAGTTTATGTGTTTTGATGTACCGAAGGTTGTTCGGAGTCCCGGATGTGATCACGGACATGACACGGAGTCTCGAAATGGTCGAGACATAAAGATTGATATATGGGACGACTATGTTTGGACTTCGGAATGGTTCTGGCTGAGTTCAGGCAATTACCGGAGTACCGGGGGTTACCGGAACCCCCCCGGGGAGTCTAATGGGCCATATGGGCCTTAGTGGAGAGAGAGGGGCGGCTAGGGCAGGCCGCGTGCCCCCTCCCCCTTGGTTCCGAATTGGACTGGGGAAGGGGGGCGGCGCCCCCCTTTCCTTCTCCCTCTCTCCTCCTTCCTTCCTCTCCTACTCCAACTTGGGAAGGGGGGAATCCTACTCCCGGTTTGAGTAGGACTCCCCTTGGGGCACGCCATGAGAGGGCCGGCCCCCCTCCTCCACTCCTTTATATACGGGGGAGGGGGCACCCCATAGACACACAAGTTGACAGTTGTCTTAGCCGTGTGCGGTGCCCCCCTCCACAGATTCCACCTCGGTTATATTGTTGTAGTGCTTAGGCGAAGCCCTGCGTCGGTAACTTCATCATCACTGTCATCACGCCATCGTACTGACAAAGCTCTTCCTCGATACTCAGCTGGATCGAGTGTTCGTGGGACATCACCGAGCCAAATGTGTGCAGATCACGGAGGTGTCGTACTTTCGGTACTAGGATCGGTCGGATCATGAAGACATACGACTACATCAACTGCGTTGTCATAACGCTTCTGCTTTCGGTCTTCGAGGGTACGTGGACAACACTCTCCCCTCTCGTTGCTATGCATCACCTAGATGGATCTTGCGTGTGCATAGGAATTTTTTTGAAATTACTGCGTTCCCCAACAGGACCGAATCCTACTTGGACCGGGAGTCCAAGTAGGACCCCCCCTTGGTGCGCCACACCTTGGCCGACCTCCTCCTCCACCCTCCTTTATATACGTGGGAGGGGGCACCCCAAAGACACAGAAGTTGATCTTTTAGCCTTGTGCGGTGCCCCCCTCCACAGTTACACACCTCGGTCATATCGTCGTAGTGCTTAGGCGAAGCCCTGCGCCGGTAACTTCATCATCACCGTCGCCACGTCGTCGTGCTGACAGAACTCTCCCTCGGCCTCAAATGGATCAAGAGTTCGAGGGACGACATCGAGCTGAACGTGTGCTGATCGCGGAGGTGCCGCACGTTCGGTACTTGGATCGGTTGGATCGCGAAGACGTTCGACTACATCAACCGCGTTACTAAACACTTCCGCTTTCGGTCTACGAGGGTACGTAGACACACTCTCCATGCTCGTTGCTATGCATCTCCTAGATAGATCTTGCGTGATCGTAGGTAAATTTTTTGAAATACTGCGTTCCCCAACAGTGGCATCCGAGCCAGGTCTATGCGTAGATGTTTGATACGTCTCCATCGTATCTACTTTTCCAAACACTTTTGCCCTTGTTTTGGACTCTAACTTGCATGATTTGAATGGAACTAACCCGGACTGATGCTGTTTTCAGCAGAATTGCCATGGTGTTATTTTTGTGCAGAAATAAAAGTTCTCGGAATGACCTGAAAATCAACGGAGAATTATTTTGGAATTAATAAAAAATACTGCGAAAGAATCAAGGCCAGGGGGCCCACACCCTGTCCACGAGGGTGGGGGGCGCGCCTACCCCCTGGGCACGCCCCCTGCCTCGTGGGCCCCCTGGAGCTCCACCGACCTCAACTCCAACTCTATATATTCGTGTTCGGGGAGAAAAAATCAGAGAGAAGGATTCATCGCGTTTTACGATACGGAGCCACCGCCAAGCCCTAATCTCTCTCAGGAGGGCTGATCTGGAGTCCGTTCGGGGCTCCGGAGAGGGGAATCCGTCGCCATCGTCATCATCAACCATCGTCCATCACCAATTTCATGATGCTCACTGCCGTGCGTGAGTAATTCCATCATAGGCTTGCTGGACGGTGATGGGTTGGATGAGATTTATCATGTAATCGAATTAGTTTTGTTAGGGTTTGATCCCTAGTATCCACTATGTTCCGAGATTGATGTTGCTATGACTTTGCTATGCTTAATGCTTGTCACTAGGGCCCGAGTGCCATGATTTCAGATCTGAACCTATTATGTTTTCATGAATATATGTGAGTTCTTGATCCTATCTTGCAAGTCTATAGTCACCTACTATGTGTTATGATCCGGCAACCCCGAAGTGACAATAATCGGGACCACTCCCGGTGATGACCGTAGTTTGAGGAGTTCATGTATTCACTATGTGTTAATGCTTTGGTCCGGTACTCTATTAAAAGGAGGCCTTAATATCCCTTAGTTTCCATTAGGACCTCGCTACCACGGGAGGGTAGGACAAAAGATGCCATGCAAGTTCTTTTCCATAAGCACGTATGACTATATTCGGAATACATGCCTACATTACATTGATGAATTGGAGCTAGTTCTGTGTCACCCTATGTTATAACTGTTGCATGAATAATCGCATCCGGCATAATTCTCCATCACCGATCCAGTGCCTACGGGCTTTTCACATATTGTTCTTCGCTTATTTACTTTTTCGTTGCCACTATTACAATCACTACAAAACTATCACTGTTACTTTTGCCACCGTTACCGTTACTTCCATACTACTTTGCTACTAAATACTTTGCTGCAGATATTAAGTTATCCATGTGTGGTTGAATTGACAACTGAACTGCTAATACTTGAGAATATTCTTTGGCTCCCCTTGTGTCGAATCAATAAATTTGGGTTGAATACTCTACCCTCGAACTGTTGCTATCCCCTATACTTGTGGGTTATCAAGACTGTTTTCTGGCGCCATTGCCGGGGAGCATAGCTCTATTCTTTGAGTCACTTGGGATTTATATCTGCTGGTCACTATGAGGAACTTGAAAGACGAGAAAACCAAAATTTATCCCTCAACTACGAGGGGAGGTAAGGAACTGCCATCTAGCTCTGCACTTGATTCACCTTCTGTTTTGAGTAAGCTTGCAACACCTAAACCTGCTTCTGCTATTAATTCTGATATGTCGCATGTTATTGATGATGCCACTTCTTCTATGCATGATACTTATGATGAAACTACTTCTATGCTTGATACTACTGTGCCGCTTGGTGAATTTCTTGATGAACAACTTGCTAGGGCTAGAGAGAATGAAATTATTGAAACTGATAATATTGATGAAAGTGATGATGAAGATTCTCCCCCTAGATATGAATTGCCTGTTGTGCATGAGGGTTATGTTATGGATGAAGAAACTGCTAGAGACTTTCTTGCTTGCAATGATAGGAGTGATCTTAAGAAATTATTAGCTAAGCTTAAAGAAAAAACTCTGAATGCTAGAATGAAATATGATCCTGCTTATGCTACTTCACCTATCTTTGTTACTGATAAGGATTATGAATTCTCTGTTGATCCTGATATAATTACTTTGGTTGAATCTGATCCTTTCTATGGTTATGAATCTGAAACTGTTGTGGCACAACTTACTAAATTAAATGATATAGCCACCCTGTTCACTAATGATGAGAAAATCCGCTACTATTATATCCTTAAATTATTTCCGTTCTCATTAAAGGGTGATGCTAAGATATGGTTTAATTCTCTTGATCCTGGTTGTGTGCGTAGTCCCCAAGATATGATTTATTACTTATCTACTAAATATTTCCCCGCTCATAAGAAACAAGCTGCTTTGAGGGAAATATATAATTTTGTGCAAATTGAAGAAGAGAGTCTCCCACAAGCTTGGGGGAGGCTTCTCCAATTACTTAATGCTTTGCCTGATCATCCTCTCAAGAAAAATGAAATACTTGATATCAACGGACTAACTGATGCTTCCAGAGACCACCTGGATAGTTGTGCTGGTTGTGTTTTCAGGGAAAGAACTGTTGATCAAGCTGAAATTCTATTGAATAATATGTTGACTAATGAAAATAATTGGACACTTCCTGAACCAACTCCTAAGCCAACTCCGAAGAAAAGGGGTATTCTATTTCTTAGTCCTGAAGATATGCAAGAGGCAAAGAAATCTATGAAAGAAAAAGGTATTAAAGCTGAAGATGTTAAGAATTTACCTCTTGTTGAAGAAATACATGGTCTTGATAACCCGACACGGGTATTAAAGGTAAATTCTCTCTATAGATTTGATGAAGGTGATATTCCTCGTTATAAGTCTGCTAGCCAATGCTTAGATGAATTTGATAATTTTATTGTCAAACAAGAAAACTTCAATGCTGACAATTGAAACACAATGCTTATATGCTTGAACACTTGAGTGATTATATGGCTAGTGTTAAAGGTGAACTTAAGCTCATTAGTAAACATGCTTCTATGGTTACCACTCAAGTAGAACAAGTACTTAAAGCTCAGAATGATTTGCTCAATGAATTGAATAGTAAGAATAATGACTATGCTGTTAGAGTTGCAACTAGAGGAGGTAAAGTGACTCAGGAACCTTTGTATCCTGAGGGCCACCCTAAGAGAATTGAACAGGATTCTCAAAGAAATAATGTTGATGCACCTAGTCCTTCTAAGAAGAAGAAAAAGAAAAATGATAGGACTTTGCATGCTTCTAGTGAACCTGTTGTAGACACACTGAGAATCCCAATCATATTTCTATCTCTGATGCAGAAACACAATCTGGAAATGAACATGAACCTAGTAGTAATATTAATGATGATGTTCATGTTGATGCTCAATCTAGTAATGACAATGATGTAGAGATTGAACCTGCTGTTGATCTTGATAACCTACAATCAAAGAATCAACGTTATGATAAGAGAGACTTTGTTGCTAGGAAGCACGGTAAAGAAAGAGAACCTTGGGTTTAGAAACCCATGCCTTTTCCTCCTAAACCATCCAAGAAAAAGGATTGTGAGGATTTTGAGCGCTTTGCTGAAATGATTAGACCTATCTTCTTGCATATGCGTTTGACTAATATGCTTAAAATGAATCCGTATGCTAAGTATATGAAGGATATTGTTACAAATAAGAGAAAGATACAGGAAGCTAAAATTTCCACCATGCTTGCTAATTATACTTTTAAGGGTGGAATACCTAAGAAACTTGGAGATCCAGGGGTACCAACTATACCTTGCTCCATTAAAAGAAACTATGTTAGAACTGCTTTATGTGATCTTGGAGCCGGTGTTAGTGTTATGCCTCTCTCTTTATATCGTAGACTTGATTTGAATAAGTTGACACCTACTGAAATATCTTTGCAAATGGCTGATAAATCAACTGCTATACCTGTCGGTATTTGTGAGGATGTGCCTGTTGTGGTTGCAAACGTTACTATTTTAACGGACTTTGTTATTCTTGGTATTCCCGAGGACGATAGTATGCCTATTATTCTTGGAAGACCCTTTTTGAATACTGTAGGGGCTTTTATTGATTGCAACAAAGGCAATGTCACTTTTCATGTTAATGGTAATGAGCATACGGTACACTTTCCGAGGAAACAACCTCAAGTCCACAGTATCAATTCTATTGGAAAAATTCCATCGATTATTTTTGGAGGTTTTGAATTTCCTCGTCCTACTGTCAAGAAGAAATATGATATTCTTATTATTGGGGACATGCATATCCCCGTTAAGGTAACCTAGTGCTATTCGAAAATTCTCCGGTTCCATGTTATTCGGAATGAGTTTGTTAACAAGACTTGATCAACCTTGTTAGTGGATTCCTTTTGATGAGCATGAGATGGATGAAGCCAGAAAGCACAACCTTCTGTACCCTCCTTTTACTTTCTGTAATTTAGTTGAAATAAAGCAAAAATAGTATTTTCTGTCTATTTTCTGAATTACCCGTGCAATAAAAAATACACCGAAAATAAAAATTCTCCAAATGCCCCAAAATTGAAATGTGATTTTTTCTGGAATATTTGAGAATATCTGGCACTGAGAACACAGCAGGGGGAGCAAGCACCTGGCCACGAGGGTCCAGGGCGCGCCCCTGCCTCGTGGGCCCATGGTGGCTCCCCTCCACTTATTCCAGCCACCACATGCTCCTTCTTCCTCCCAAAAAAATCACCAACCAGCTCAAGCACGAGTTCTAGCTCATCTTGCTGCGATTTTCGATCTCCTTGCTCAAAGCTCCACTCACAAAACTGCTTTGGGGGATTGTTCTTCGGTATGTGACTCCTCCAATGGTCCAATTAGTTTTCGTTCTAGTGCTTTATTCATTGCAAATTTTTGCTGCTTAGGTGACCCTGTTCTTGAGCTTGCATGTCAAATTTATATGGTCCCAAGTAGTTCTAATGCATGATTAGTCTCTAGGCATTTGTGGGAGTAGTTGGTATCAATTTTGTTGAGTTTGGTTCACTTTTATTTTAAGTTACTACAAATTTCAGAAATTTTTAGAAAATGATGAAGAGATTATTGAGGGGCTCTTCGAGCCAAAGCTCGAAGGATAAACAAAGTGAAGAGGATAAGAGGCCCAAATATAATCTCCCTCGCACCACGGAGGTTCGGCCGTGTGAATGGCCTTGTGATGATTTCTTGAAGGCAGCCGGGATTCATGATGATTTTTATTCTTTGGCTGAGAATGCGGGCCTCATCGACTTCCTCCGCGACCAGCGCGAACAGTATCTCCTACTCACTAATATTTTTGTGCAAAATTTTCATTTCCATGCTAAGAGATCACCACCCTCGGTGGATTTTTATCTATATGATGAGCATAAGGAGATGTCCCTTTCTGATTTCTGTCGGGTTTGTAAGATACCCCTTACTGGGAGCATAGAGGAACCACATCGTAATGATGTGGAAGGGTTTATTGATATGATTGCTGTAGGGGAAACAAGGAAAGTTTCCGATGCAAGAATTACTAGCATACATTTTCCGATTCTGCGTTACTTTGCGATATTTGCTAGTAGATGCTTAATTGGTCGTGGAAACTGTGGCAACCTAAGTGCCCCTGATATTGTTCTTTTGTGCCATGCCCTGTTTCGTGATGACACATTTAGTATGGGCGCTATTGTTGCAAAGCGGTTAAATCTTAACCGTACTAAAGGCCCCATCTTGGGAGGCATCTTTGCCTCGCGCCTCGCTGCATACTTTAACATACCTATTAGGCATTATGAGAAAGAAGAAAAGTTGTTGCCTACTATTTTTCTAGACTACAAGAGTATGGTTGCACATGATTTCATTATTAAGAACAAGAAAAAGGAGCTTAACTATAGACTGTTATTTGATAAAAATCACCCTGAGACTATTACTCTGCCTGCTCCTTCCTTGTTTGACTTATCTGCAGGCAAGTACCTTGTTCCGCTGGAGGCCATTCACACCTACCGGAACCCCACCTCAGCTACAGAGCCAGATCCGGAACCACAATTTGTTCCTTCACGCCAGTCTGTTTACCAGTGGAATCCGGAGGAGATGGCCAGCCAGTGGCAACCTGAGGCTTCTTCTCAGTACGACCCCAACTACAACTTTGGATATCCGCCAGGCCAGCCGTGGCCATAGACCAACTTAGGCCAAAAGCCTAAGCTTGGGGGAGTACGTATTTCTCACCGACATTACATTTATGTTCACACACTCATGCTAGTTGTCGGTGCTCATACTTTTTCTTTGTACTATGCGTGCTAGTTTATTTTCCTTTTTATGCCTTCTTCTTGTGTGTTTGAAAAACCTTAAGAAAACCAAAATAATAGTTGTATCTTTTAGCTAGTTTACTTTCTTGCTTGTAGTAATAATTAAAAGAAAACCCAAAAAGATTTCCTGTTCTTCTTTTGCTTGTTGGGAGCTTTCCCATGTAAATAGTTTTACTTCTTTTCTTTTCTTTGGGGTCGATAGGAGAATACCATGATGAAAATGTTGGAGTGACTCTTATATGCATTATTGTTGATTTAACCAAGAGCCCATATTGCCTTGTCTTCTCCTGTTTATTGAATGCTCGCAGATTCCAGCTTAGTCCAATGCACGTGCACTGTTATTATTATTCACATCGTTCGGTCGTGCAAGTGAAAGGCAATAATGATGATATATGATGGACTGATTGAGATGAGAGAAGCTGGTATGAACTCGAACTCTCTTGTTTTTGTAAATATGATTAGTTCATCGTTCCTGATTCAGCCTATTATGAATAAACATGTTTGCAATGACAATTAGAGATTATAGTTGCTTATGCCATGCTTAATTTGCTAGGAGTTTATAATGGTTTACCTTGCGTGCGAACATGCTATTAAAATGGTTGTGATGTGGTATGATAGGGTGGTATCCTCCTTTGAACGATTCGAGTGACTTGACTTGGCGCATGTTCACACATGTAGTTGAAACAAAATCAACATAGCCTTCACGATATTTATGTTCATGGTGGATTATATCCTACTCATGCTTGCACTCAATGTTTATTAATTTTAAAGCATGTTCATGACTGTTGTCGCTCTCTAGTTGGTCGCTTCCCAGTCTTTTGCTAGCCTTCACTTGTACTAAGCGGGAATACTGCTTGTGCATCCACTTCCATAAACCCCAAAGTTATTCCATATGAGTCCACCATACCTTCCTATATATGCGGTATCTACCTGCCGTTCCAAGTAAATTTGTATGTGCCAAACTCTAAACCTTCAAATGAAATTCTGTTTTGTATGCTCAAATAGCTCATGTATCAACTAGGGTTGTCTGTATCTTCCAAGCTAGGCGGGTTATTCTCAAGAGGAGTGGACTCCGCTCCTCACTCACGAGAAAATGGCTGGTCACCGGGATGCCCAGTCCCATGCTTTATGCAAACCAAATCGAAATAATTGCAAACAAAACTTCCCCAGGGCTGTTGTTAGTTGGAGGCACTCGTTGTTTCGAGCAAGCCAAGGATTGATGCTTGTTGGTGGTGGGGGAGTATAAACTTTACCATTCTGCTTGGGAACCGCCTATAATGTGTGTAGCATGGAAGATATCGCCATCTCTTGGTTGTTATGTTGACAATGAAAGTATACCGCTCAAAATATTATTTATCTCTGCTTTAAAATCAAGCTCTGGCACCTCTACAAATCCCTTCTTCCCTCTGTGAAGGGCCTATCTATTTACTTTTATGTTGAGTCATCACCCTCTTATTAAAAAGCACCAGCTGGAGAGCACCGTTGTCATTTGCATCCATTACTATTAATTTATATTGGGTATGACTATGACTGGATCTCTTTTACCATGAATTACAATGTTTAGTCAGTCCTTGATCTTTAAAGGTGCTCTGCATTTATGTTTTGTGGTCTCAGAAAGGGTGTCGGTGTGGAACGACACCTATGGGGTCACAAGAACCCCTACTACGGTTGCCGGGGCGCGGGGTTGCGAGAAGAGCAGGATTAGTAACCAGCACGAGGATCGTTTACCCAGGTTCGGGCCGCGAGGATGCGTATAACCCTACTCCTGCTTTGGTGGGTGTATTTCAGAGAGTTCTTGAGCTCTCAAACTAGCTGTGGTGAGTGTGTGGTTCGAAAAGGCCGAATCCTTCTCCAGTATGCCATGGGCCTCCTTTTATAGTCGAAAGGGGCTGCCACAGTGGCATACAGGAGGTGGAAAGGCGTACAGTATTGCGAGCTTATCACTCGTATTACAGGACAAGACGCATTTAATGCGTAGCTTAGGTGTCCCCTAGCTTTATCGGGGACGGGGGCGAGGCCCGTCCCGTCCGTCGCCGCTCCTCCTTGCTTCGACACGCGCCCTGGCTAGCGACGCATGCAGCGCCACGTAGGCAGGCAGGCAGCTGAGGTGGCGCGGTGGTGGAGCCACCATGAAGATCCGCATGCCGCCACGCAGGCGCTTGATGAGTTGGCCTGGGAGCTGCATGTTGCCACGCAGGCGCCCGCCCAGCTGGTTGGGCTGGCAGCCGCATGTGAACGGTGGCAGAGACTTGGTTGGTGCGGGCCTGGCAGTGGCCTTGCTGGCGTCCTCGGTGAGGGTCTTGCCGGGTGGCCCGGCAAGAGTCTTGCCGTGGTGCGTTGTCGTCCCCAGCAGGGACCTTGCCGGGGGTCTGGTGGCCTTCCTTGGCAAGGATCTTGCCGAGGATCGTCGTCTTCTAATCCTCAACTGATCTTGAGTGTTCCCTGTCTTCACAAAGATCTGCATGCCACCATGGAGGTGCCTCCCGAGCCCTGGCCCGACGTGATGTTGGAGACCGTTGGCTCAAGGGTGGCTCGCTCTGTTGGTGTGGGGCGAGCTGCCCCGGCAAGGGTCTTGCCGGGGCTGCTGAGGCTGCCCCGGCAAGGGTCTTGCCGTGGGAACCTGCTTCGTCCCTCTGCTCTTTGTGGTCTTGGCCTTGGCGTTGCTCTTGCTGTCTTGGGCTTCGGTTTTACCTCGGTTCACCTCCCCTGCTCTGCTTGGCGTGGCTGTGGGCGCGGCTCCGACTGTCCGTGCACAGGTAAAGGGGTACAAAGGTGCGCCCCTTCTTTTGTACACCGACAGGAGCCCCCGGGCCTGGGCCACACATAAGCGCGACACGTTGTTGGGCCAGGCCCAAAACGGTGCGCGGGCAGGCGGGGCGGTTTTTACTGCGGTAAAACTTTTCGCGCGCCGCGCTTCCCACGACTTGTGTTGAATGCGCGACGTGGAGGGGTGCGCGTGACATGGGCGGCATGCGTGTGGCGGTTTCCGCATGCATGCGTCACATCGTGGTAAAGAGGCGGCTCGCGCCTTCCCCATAAAAAGAGGGAGGCGCGGAGGCGCGGCTCATTTACTGCGCGGGGCCGGGTCGCGATTTTCAAGGCGTCCACACCCCATGATCACGGGGTGGGGAGAGGTCGCTTCACCCGTCCCCTCGATTCCACACGTTCGCCGCGTGTCCTCCATGCACTTGGGGTGGCAAGCGGTGGAGGCGGGAAACCGGGCCGTCGCTGATTGGGGCAGCGGGTCGGTCTCGATTCCCTGTGCCTCTGGTGGCTGGATTGGCCGAGCGGGGCGGCCGAGCCCCGACCCTGCCCCTTCATAAGGAGGGGGAGGGGGACGGCATCCCGCACCCTTCTGTCATCTATCTCCTCCTGCTTCTGCTTCTTCCTTTCACTCGCCATGGAGAAAGGGAATTCCGGTCCCTCGACGGTGGCGGCGAGGGTCGCTGCTCGACAGCGCGTCCCTCCTCCTCCTGAGCCCGTGGTGGCGGAACCGGCCGCGAGGGGAAGGGGGAGGGGGCGAGGCCGTGGGCGAGGCCGGGGCAGAGGTCATGGTGCTCGGGGAAGAGGAGGACGGGGCGGCGCGCCGGCTTTGCCCCCGCCAATGATGCCCTTTCCGATGGAAGGCCACGTCGGAGACTAGCCCCGCGAGTTCTTCATCAGGCTGCGCCGGCCTCCGCGTCGCCGTCTTCGTCTTCCCGCCCCGTTTGCTTGGGAGATGGAGCGTAACCCGCCCCAATCCCTCAGATTGCACATGAGGGGTTGCGGGAACGGGGGCACGCGGGTCGACGTCGACTTCCCAGCTCCTCGGGTCATGTACCTCCGTCGTGGATGGAAGACGTTCGCCCGCATCCACAGCCTGACGGCGGGGCTCGTCCTTTACTTCAAATTAATGGAGGACGGCTTGCTCTCCGTCAAGGTCTTCGGAGACTTCGGGACTCGCCTGAAGTGCTGCTTGGAGAGCTCCTCCGACGGAGATTTCGATGATGGAAGCTCTTCCTCGAGCGAAAGTGATGAGGAGGACAGCGGGGCAGATGACAGGGACGAGTCCGACTAGGCGTCGGACGCCCCACGCCTAGGCGGGTGCGGCAGCAGCATCATCTGCACCTGGCCGCTCCTCCGGCAGAGTTTTGCCGGGGGAGGGGCCAGCTCCTTGAACTTCTCGGGGCCGTCTCCTTGGGCGGCTGGCGTCGGGAGGCTGCGGAAGAGGAAGAGGGCGGGCGGCAAGGCCGTCAACTCGGAGTACGCGGGCACCGACGCCTTCATCGCGTATTGCCGGTCCTGCCGCCTCGTCTTCCAGCTCCTTTCCCGGCACCGTCATCACCGGCCCATCCGTGGGCGGCCACCGAGGTGTTTTCTTGGTGCTTTCTTCTGCTCGTAGCTCGCCTAGGCACCTCTTTTTCCCTTTCGCCTCCTTGACCTGCCTCCTGAGGAGAGGGACAAGAAAGGGATTACGGGCATCTCCTCTTTTTTTTTTAATCTGTAAGCCTTCGGGCCTTGTTAAATTTAAAGCTTGTAATCCCCCTTATTCATGTTTTTCATTTCGTATGAACTGTACCTGTACGGGATGTTTTTTAATGAAAAAGGGGTGTTTGCCGGGGGTTTTCGTTCATGGATGGAACCCACGACAAGGAGCGAATCCTTATTACCATTTAAGATAAACGTTTTCCGCCCGGCAATAGGCCTTGCCGCCCCCCACTTCGCTCGACCATTCTCGCGCCCTTGGCGGAGGCAGGGATGAAGCGGGCTTAGGCTCCTCGTTCTATTTCCTTGCCGCCGCGACTACAACCAAATCCGGGCCCAGGAGATAATCCTTGGGTATAAGAAAAAAGGGAGCACGGTAGCCTGGAGATAAAACGAGGTTTCACATGCCCCAGTTTCATAACGAAATGCATGACAGAGGATAAAAGACTTATCTGGATTTGCAGCCCCCGGCAATCTCATCTTGCCACGGTTGGATACTTGTACTTGCAGCCCCCGGCAACTTTGGTTTGCCGGGGTTGGGGCGCCGGTCCGTGCCCTTTCTTCCAAGTAGCTCAACAGAAGTGCTCATGTGCCCTGCGAACTAAAAGAGGACAGAAAAGAGACAGAGACGCGCACTCGACCTCTAGGATAGGGGTTAGCCGCCGTTAAGCACTATCAACCCTAACCAAGGAAGAGACTCGACCTAGCATGCATGCTATAACTTAGGGCGCCAGCGCTTCGTTTATTTATGCTCATGGTCTGCGCCTGGCTTTGTACAGAGGGTTACATGCCTTGCCGGCAAAGCTTGTACAAAAGGTGGCTTGCCGGGGGGCTCGGCAAGCCGCGCCTTATGGGTAAAACTTGCAAAGATGCTCGATGTTCCAGGAATTACTCACTGGGACGGCATCTTCGGTCTCCAGGCGGACTGCGCCGGGCCTGGTGACTCGTATTACCCGATAAGGGCCTTCCCACTTCGGCGTCAACTTGTTGGTATTCTTGGCCGACTGAACGCGCCGAAGAACAAGGTCGCCTTCCTCAAAGCTTCGGGCATGAACCTTGTGGCTATGGTAGCGGCGCAAGGCTTGCTGGTAACATGCTGCTCTCACAGCCGCCCGAAGACGATCTTCCTCAAGGAGCATTGCGTCATCTTGCCGCAACTGCTCTTGCTCAAGCTCATCATAAGCGAGCACTCGAGGTGACCCGTATATGAGTTCCGTGGGGAGAACTGCCTCTGCCCCATATACTAGGGCAAAGGGTGTCTGACCGGTGGTTCGATTTGGCGTCGTCCTGATCGACCAAAGAACCGCCGGCAATTCATCAATCCAGCGCCTTCCGCTCTTGCGCAGCTTGTCAAAAGTCTTTGTCCTTAGGCCTCGCAACACTTCAGCATTTTCCCTCTCTGCTTGGCCGTTGCTCCATGGGTGTGCTACGGAAGCAAAACAGAACTTGCTGCTGAGGTCTTGAATGTACTGCATGAAGGTGTGGCTTGTGAACTGTGTGTCGTTGTCGGTGATAATTCTTCTTGGCACACCAAAGCGGCAGACCAGTCCCTTGAAGAACTTGACGGCTGACTGTGCTGTCACCTTTCTCACTGCTTCCACTTCCGGCCACTTTGTGAACTTGTCGATTGCAACGTACAAGTACTCAAAGCCCCCAACTGCACGGGGGAAGGGGCCCAGTATATCGAGCCCCCAGACCAAGAATGGCCAGGAGAGAGGGATTGTTTGAAGGGCTTGAGCTAGTTGATGAACCTTCTTTGAATGGAACTGACACGCTTCACACTTGGTTACTAGTGTCGTCGCATCCTGGAGGGCGGTGGGCCAGAAGAAACCTTGCCGGAGCGCCTTGCCGGCGAGGGCCCTTGACCCTATGTGGGAGCCACATCTGCCTACATGTATCTCTGCCAACAGCTCCAGTCCTTCCTCCCGGGGGATGCACTTCAATTTCACACCGTTCGGCCTCCTCCTGTACAGTACGTCATTGACGAACTGGTACAGGGCAGACTGACGGGCTACTTTTTCCGCTTCTTCCTGCTCCTCAGGAAGCTCCCCTGTTTGGAGGAATCGGACGGTGTGCTGTGCCCATGCCGGAGCCTGGGGCTCGACGGCAAGGACCAAAGGCATCTGTTCTGCCATGGGAGCGGCTGTCTCTACGGCCAGAGCTTGACGCCCTACCAGAGTCAGTTGCTCTTGGGCAGGCTCAGTGTGCCCGACAACATCCTTGCCGGCCGTCCCTGGGGGCTCGGCGGGAAAGTACTTGCCGGGACCTGATTTCCTCCGCTTGTTCTGCCCTATTGATGGTTCGACGGATGGCTGAGTTAACCGGAGCAAAAAGGTACCTAGTTCCACATGTAGCTTGAATGCGGCACGCTTCGACAGGTAATCAGCGATGTCGTTCTCTGCTCGGGGAACGTGCTCCGCTTGGATACCGTCAAAGCGTTCCTCCAGCTTCCTCACTTCATCTACGTAGGCCTCCATCAATGGGCTCTGGTAATCCTTGTTGACCTGTCTGACAACAAGCTGCGAGTCACCCCTGACGATGAGCTTCTTGACCCCGAGGTCTGCCGCGATCCTGAGACCGGCGAGCAGCCCTTCGTACTCCCCAGTGTTGTTGGTCGACATCTCCCTGGGAAAGTGCATCTGGACCACGTACTTGAGGTGCTCTCCGGTGGGCGCGATGAGTAGCACGCCGGCACCGGCGCCTTGCAGCGAGAAAACCCCATCAAAGTACATGATCCAGTCGCGGTCTGCTTCCTTGCCGGGGAGAGCGGTCTCCTGGATTTCTTCGTCAGGCGTTGAGGTCCATTCTGCAATGAACTCCGCCAAGACTCTGCTCTGGATTGTCGAGGTACTTTCAAACTTTAAACCAAAACTTGACAACTCCAGGGCCCATTCCACAATCCTTCCGGTTGCATCTGGGTTATGCAGTATCCGTTGTAATGGGAGGCGGGTGACGACAGTGACCTCGTGGGCTTGGAAGTAATGACGCAGCTTCCTCGAGGCCATAAGGAGGCCGAAGAGCAATTTTTGCACACTGGAATACCTCGTCCTAGGCCCCTGCAAGAGGGAGCTGACAAAGTAAACCGGGTGCTGCATCATCTTCTTCTTCCGCACCACTTCGCCTGACTGCGCAAGCACTGCCCTGGTGGCGTCAACTCCTGCCGGGGGCCCTGCCTCGCCGGCACCAGGCCCTGCCGGGGGGACCTTTGGCTTTCCATCCATTGGTTCTGCCGTCGCCACTGCCTCTTCGTCGACCTCTCTCTGCGCCACCAGTGCGGCGCTGACCACTTGATTCGTTGCCGCTAGATACAGCAACAACGGCTCTTGTGGTCTAGGCGAGACCAGTATTGGCATGGACGAAAGGTATTTCTTCAGATCCTGCAACGCCGCCTCGGCTTCCGGGGTCCACTCCATTGGACCTACCTTCTTCAAGATTTTGAAGAAGGGAAGGGCACGCTCGGCGGACTTGGAGATGAATCGGCTCATGGCGGCGATGCAGCCAGCGAGCCGACGCACGTCTTTGACCCGCTTGGGCGCCTCGATCTGCTCAATAGCTTTGATTTTATTCGGGTTTGCCTCGATCCCACGCTGCGACACAAAGAACCCGAGAAGCTTGCCGGACGGAACGCCGAAGACACACTTCTCAGGGTTCAGCTTAAGGTTGATCTTGCGCAGGTTGGCAAATGTCTCTTCCAGATCTTGCACAAGAGTTGGCCCGTCCTTGGTTTTGACCACTATGTCATCCATGTATGCCTCCATATTTCTATGGAGCTGAGGTTCAAAACCAATTTGGACTGCTCTTGCAAACGTCGAGCCAGCACTCTTCAACCTGAAAGGCATCCGTAAAAAGCAATACGTACCATATGGGGTGATGAATGCTGTCTTTTCTGAAGGAAATATGCCCTAGAGGCAATAATAAAGTATTATATATTTCCTTATATCATGATAAATGTTTATTATTCATGCTAGAATTGTATTAACCGGAAACATAATACATGTGTGAATACATAGACAAACAGAGTGTCACTAGTATGCCTCTACTTGACTAGCTCGTTAATCAAAGATGGTTATGTTTCCTAGCCATAGACATGAGTTGTCATTTGATTAACGGGATCACCTCATTAGGAGAATGACGTGATTGACTTGACCCATTCCGTTAGCTTAGCACTCGATCGTTTAGTATGTTGCTATTGCTTTCTTCATGACTTATACATGTTCCTATGACTATGAGATTATGCAACTCCCGTTACCGGAGGAACACTTTGTGTGCTACCAAACATCACAACGTAAATGGGTGATTATAAAGGTGCTCTACAGGTGTCTCCAAAGGTACTTGTTGGGTTGGCGTATTTCGAGATTAGGATTTGTCACTCCGATTGTCGGAGAGGTATCTCTGGGCCCATTCGGTAATGCACATCACTATAAGCCTTGCAAGCATTGTGACTAATGAGTTAGTTGCGGGATGATGTATTACGGAACGAGTAAAGAGACTTGCCGGTAACGAGATTGAACTAGGTATCGAGATACCGACGATCAAATCTCGGACAAGTAACATACCGGTGACAAAGGGAACAACGTATGTTGTTATGCGGTCTGACCGATAAAGATCTTCGTAGAATATGTGAGAGCCAATATGGGCATCCAGGTCCCGCTATTGGTTATTGACCGGAGACGTGTCTCGGTCATGTCTACATGGTTCTCGAACCCGTAGGGTCCGCAAGCTTAACGTTACGATGACAGTTTTATTGAGTTTTGATGTACCGAAGGAGTTCGGAGTCCCGGATGAGATCGGGGATATGACGAGGAGTCTCGAAATGGTCGAGACGTAAAGATCGATATATTGGACGACTATATTCGGACTTCGGAAAGGTTCCGAGTGATTCGGGTATTTTTCGGAGTACCGGAGAGTTACGGGAATTCGTATTGGGCCTTAATGGGCCATACGGGAAAGGAGAGAAAGGCCTCAAAAGGTGGCCGCACCCCTCCCCATGGTCTGGTCCGAATTGGACTAGGGAAGGGGGGCGCACCCTTCCTTCTTTCTCCTTCCCCCTTCCCTTCTCCTACTCCCACAAGGAAAGGAGGAGTCCTACTCCCGGTGGGAGTAGGACTCCCCCCTATGGCGCGCCTCTCCCCTTGGCCGGCTGCCTCCCCCTTGCTCCTTTATATACGGGGGCAGGGGGGCACCCCAGAGACACAACAATTGATCCTTGAGATCTCTTAGCCGTGTGCAGTGCCCCCCTCCACCATATTACACCTCGATAATACCGTTGCGGAGCTTAGGCGAAGCCCTGCGTCGGTGGAACATCATCATCGTCACCACGCCGTCGTGCTGACAAAACTCTCCCTCAACACTCGGCTGGATCGGAGTTCGAGGGACGTCATCGAGCTGAACGTGTGTAGAACTCGGAGGTGCCGTACGTTCGGTACTTGATCGGTCGGATCGTGAAGACGTACGACTACATCAACCGCGTTGTGATAACGCTTCCGCTGTCGGTCTACGAGGGTACGTGGACAACACTCTCCCCTCTCGTTGCTATGCATCACCATGATCTTGCGTGTGCGTAGGAAATTTTTCGAAATTACTACGTTCCCCAACATTTTCTTCATCCTCTCTTGTCATGAAGATTTGGTGGTAGCCCGAGTAAGCGTCGAGGAATGATAACAGATCACACCCAGCCGTGGAGTCAACAATCTGGTCAATGCGCGGCAACGGGAAGGGGTCCTTAGGACAAGCCTTATTGATATCTGTGTAATCAATACACAACCTCCACTTCCCATTCGCCTTGCGCACCACGACCGGATTGGCCAACCACGTCGGGTGGAGCACTCCTCTCACCAAACCTGTCGGCTCCAACTTCCTGATCTCCTCTGTGATGAACTCCTGCCTCTCCAGAGCCTGCTTTCTGACCTTCTGCTTGACGGGCCGCGCATGAGGGCAGACAGCTAGGTGGTGCTCAATCACCTCCCTAGGAACCATGGGGATATCGGATGCTTGCCACGCAAACACGCCGACATTTGCTCGCAGGAAGGTGACGAGCGCGCCTTCCTATTTGCTGTCAAGGGTGGAGCCTATGGTGAAGGCCCCTCCCGTGCCATCCTCCATGGCGGACACCTTCTTGGTCTGCGGTGGCTCGGCTCTGGATTTCTTGCTCTTGCTAGTAGAGCTCTCTGGCACGTCCTCCATGGTAGCGTAGCACTCCGAAGAGGCGTGCTTGCCGGAGTGGGTGCGAGAGGTCTTGCCGGGCTTCTTCTTCCCTTCCGGGCCTTCAACGGCGGGAGCATGTGCCTTGACGGCAGCTGCCGCAATTGCCTCCCGGTAGAGTTGGTCGGTGCAGATCAGCGCGTCCTTCTTGTCGGAGGGGACGGAGATGATGGTTAACGGCCCGGGCATCTTTAGCATGTTGTAGGCATAGTGTGATGCTGCCATGAACTTGGCTAGTGCCGGTCGGCCAAGGATCCCGTTGTAGGGCAAGGGGATCTCGGCCACGTCGAAGATGATCCTCTCCGTCCTGTAGTTCAACTCCCCTCCAAACGTCACGGGCAGTGTGACCTTCCCCTTCGGCTGGCTCCTCCCCGGATTGACCCCTTGAAACGTGCGCGTTTCCTCGAGGTCTCCATCAGGGATTTGCAATCTTTTGATCACGACAGGCGAGATCAAGTTCAGGCTGGCCCCGCCGTCAACCAACATCTTGTTCACCCTGAGGTTGTGTATCATTGGTGAGACCAACAATGGCAAACACCCGACCGCGGTTGTGCGGTCAGGGTGGTCCTCGGCGTCAAAGATGAGGGGCGTGCTGGACCACTTCAGCGGCTTCTGAGCGTCGAACGACGGCTCCGCTGCTGTAATCTCACGCGCCCACTGCTTGAGCTGGCGGTGAGAAGTATGCAGTGAGGCGCCGCCATCGACGCACATGGCCTCCGTAGCCTTCTGGAACTCTTGCTCACCGGACTCGTCGTCCTCGTCGTGATCATCATCTTCTTGTTTCTTGTCACGGCCCCGGGCGGGCCTCTCTTGCTGGTTGTCCTTGCCGCGGTAGCCTCCTTGGCCGCCATGCTTCTTGCCGGATCCCTCGGCACCATCCTGGTCCTTCTCCTTGTCCCGCCTCTCGTACTCAGCTTTTTGCTTCTCAGCAAGCAGCTCGACTTGTCGGCAGTTCTGGAGGTCGTGGCCCTTGGTGTAGTGGATCTTGCAGTATTGCTTGCCGGAGCTTCCTGGCTTGTCGGTAGCCGCCAAGGCCCGGCAGGCAGTGCACCCGGCAATCTCCTTGCCGGGGTCGTCTGCCTTGACCTTCTTGGCAGTGCCGGTGTCGTCAGATCCTTCAACGGCAAGCAAGGCCTTACCTTTGCGTTTCCTGTTGCGACGCCGGCCCTTCTTCGTCGGGGCAGCGGCGTCTTCCTCGGTAGAGTCGGTTTCCGCACCGGCGTCTTTGCCTGGGTACTTCCTTCCCTCCTCAGCCCGGGCGCATCTGTCGGCCAGAACGTAGAGCTCGGCCACATCCTTAACCTTGGTCATCGACAGCTCTTCGCGCATCTTGCGGTTGCGCATGTTTTGATGGAACGCGCTGATCACAGCGGCGGGATGAACGTCGGGGATGTTGTACTGCACCCGGCTGAATCTCTGGATGTACTTGCGCAAGGTTTCCCCTTCCTTCTGGGGAATGATATGCAGATCACTGGCCTGGCCATGAGCTTGGTGGCCTCCTGTGAAGGCGCCAACGAACTCATGGCATAAATCCGACCAAGAAGAAATGGAATCCGCCGGCAAGTGCATCAACCAAGACATAACATTGGGCTTCAGTGCCAGCAGGAAATAATTGGCAAGCACCTTGTCGTCGCGAGCTCCGGCAGCCTGCATCGCGATGGTGTAGATGCTGAGGAACTCGGACGGATGGGTCTTGCCAGTGTACTTCTCGCCGATGCCGGGCTTGAACGTGCGGTGGGACGACCACTGGAACTGCCGCAGCTCACGGGTAAAGGCCGGGCAGCCCACCTCGTAAGGTAGGCCGCCGGAGCCCCCCGGTGTTGGGTGGTCCATAGCGGGTCCCGCCCGCTTGTCCGACTGATGGTGTGTTTCGCGCCGGCGCTCGATGGTGGTCCGAGCGTCTTCGTACGCTCGTTCCTGAAGAACTTGGCGCTGGTCACGAAGGGTCCGCGGGTCGGACGATGCTATGGATATGTTATCACAAGCATCGTCACGACGGGCCGACGCCCACGATGGCTGGCGAGGGGGAGGAGAGTGCACCGTGGCCGCAGCTCCCCCGGCCGTCCCAGCGCCAGCATGTGGCGGCTCGGTGGAGCGCCGACCCGAGGGGCCCATCGGTCGGGGATCGTCTTTGTTGGCGACGGTGACGAGGCTCCGGATGGTGGCCCTCCACTCGTCGAGCTTCTCTGCGGTAGGAGGGAAGTCGAGGAGCAGCCGCGCGTGTGCCAAAGCTTCCGCTGGCGTGGGCGGCAGCGACAGCTGCGTGGATCGCGGCACGCTTCGACTTCTAACCACGTTAGAAGGAGCTCCGTTACGACCCAGCGGCTGCGTGCCATTTTCGCCAGCACTTCGGCGGGCATGCTGAACTCCTTCATCCCGCGGACGACGCACAGGGCTCTTCCCATGGCGGTGCCCAAGGTCACCGGCGTGGTGACGCTGCTCGTCGCGCACACCATGGGAAGAGCGCGCAGTGGCCGCCAGCGTGGGCGTCTTGGAGGTCGCCGCGCCGCCTGGGGGTGGCACGACGACACTCCTGGAGGGCCCCGTGCCGCCTGCGGGGGACCCAGCTCCGTCTTTGGATCTGGCGACGTGCGGCCGGTCGTCTGGCGCGCGAATGACGCCGCTCGCCAGGCTCTGACTCCCAGGGCGATGCTGGTGTTCGCGGACCGTGGCCCGGGTCCTGTCCGCGACCGGCCCACTGCTCGCCCGCTCCTGCACGGGCCGTTTGGCTCCCAACGAGCCGATCGCCGTGGCCGCCTTCTTCTTGGGAGCCATGGCGACGAAGAATTGCTAGGCTGGCTACTAGACCAGATTCTCACAATTGCGCCCCCTACCTGGCGCGCCAAAGATGTCGGTGTGGAACGACACCTAAGGGGTCACAAGAACCCCTACTACGATTGCCGGGGCGCGGGGTTGCGAGAAGAGCAGGATTAGTAACCAGCACGAGGATCGTTTACCCAGGTTCGGGCCGCGAGGATGCGTAAAACCCTAGTCCTGCTTTGTTGGGTGTATTTCAGAGAGTTCTTGAGCTCTCGACCTAGTTGTGGTGAGTGTGTGGTTCGAAAAGGCCGAATCCTTCTTTAGTATGCCATGGGCCTCCTTTTATAGTCGAAAGGGGCTGCCACAGTGGCATACAGGAGGTGGAAAGGCATACAGTATTGCGAGCTTATCGCTCGTATTACAGGACAAGACGCATTTAATGCGTAGCTTAGGTGTCCCCTAGCTTTATCGGGGACGGGGGCGAGGCCCGTCCTGTCCGTCGCCGCTCCTCCTTGCTTCGACATGCGCCCTGGCTAGTGACGCATGCGGCGCCATGTAGGTAGGCAGGCAGCTGAGGTGGCGTGGTGGTGGAGCCACCACGAAGATCCGCATGCCGCCACGCAGGCGCTTGATGAGTTGGCCTGGGAGCTGCATGTTGCCACGCAGGCGCCCGCCCAGCTGGTTGGGCTGGCAGCCGCATGTGAACGGTGGCGGAGACTTGGTTGGTGCGGGCCTGGCAGTGGCCTTGCTGGTGTCCTCGGTGAGGGTCTCGCTGGGTGGCCTGGCAAGAGTCTTGCCATGGTGCGCTGTCGTCCCCGGCAGGGACCTTGCCGGGGGTCTGGTGGCCTTCCTCGGCAAGGATCTTGCCGAGGATCGTCGTCTTCTAATCCTCAACTGATCTTGAGTGTTCCTTGTCTTCACAAAGATCTGCATGCCACCATGGAGGTGCCTCCCGAGCCCTGGCCCAACGTGATGTTGGAGACCGTGGGCTCAAGGGTGGCTCGCTCTGTTGGTGTGGGGCGAGCTGCCCCGGCAAGGGTCTTGCCGGGGCTGCTGAGGCTGCCCCGGCAAGGGTCTTGCCGGGGGAACCTGCTTCGTCCCTCTGCTCTTTGTGGTCTTGGCCTTGGCGTTGCTCTGGCTATCTTGGGCTTCGGTTTTACCTCGGTTCACCTCCCCTGCTCTGCTTGGCGTGGCCGTGGGCGCGGCTCCGACTGTCCGTGCACAGGTAAAGGGGTACAAAGGTGCGCCCCTTCTTTTGTACACCGACAAAGGGCTAGCAAGATACCATCTTGTTATATCATATCATGATTGTTTTGAGAAAGTGTTGTCATCCGAGATTTATTATTATTGCTCGCTAGTTGACTATGTCATTGGCATGAGTAAACATGAGACCTAAGTGTTATTGTGAATATGGTTAGTTCATAATCTTTGGTGAAAACTTGAATGCTGGCTTTACATATTTACAACAACAAGAGCAAACAGAGTTTGTAAAAGTTTTTCTTTATCACTTTCAGTTTATCAACTGAATTGCTTGAGGACAAGCAAAGGTTTAAGCTTGGGGGAGTTGATATGTCTCCGTCGTATCTACTTTTCCAAACACTTTTGCCCTTGTTTTGAACTCTAACTTGCATGATTTGAATGGAACTAACCCGGACTGACGCTGTTTTTAGTAGAATTGCCATGGTGTTATTTTTGTGCAGAAATAGAAGTTCTCGGACTGGCCTGAAAATCAACGGAGAATTATTTTGGAATTAATAAAAAATACTGGCGAAAGAATCAAGGCCAGGGGCCCACACCCTGTCCACAAGGGTGGGGGGCACGCCTACCCCCCTAGGCGCGCCCCATGCCTCGTGGGCCCCCCTGGAGCTCCACCGACCTCAACTCCAACTCTATATATTCGTGTTCGGGGATAAAAAAATCAGAGAGAAGGATTCATCGCGTTTTACGATACGGAGCCACCGCCAAGCCCTAATCTCTCTCAGGAGGGCTGATCTGGAGTCCGTTCGGGGCTCCGGAGAGGGGAATCCGTCGCCATCGTCATCATCAACCATCCTCCATCACCAATTTCATGATGCTCGCCGCCGTGCGTGAGTAATTCCATCATAGGCTTGCTGGGCGGTGATGGGTTGGATGAGATTTATCATGTAATCGAGTTAGTTTTGTTAGGGTTTGATCCCTAGTATCCACTATGTTCTGAGATTGATGTTGCTATGACTTTGCTATGCTCAATGCTTGTCACTAGGGCCCGAGTGCCATGATTTCAGATCTGAACCTATTATGTTTTCATGAATATATGTGAGTTCTTGATCCTATCTTGCAAGTCTATAGTCACCTACTATGTGTTATGATCCGGCAACCCCGAAGTGACAATAATCGGGACCACTCCCGGTGATGACCGTAGTTTGAGGAGTTCATGTATTCACTATGTGTTAATGCTTTGGTCCGGTACTCTATTAAAAGGAGGCCTTAATATCCCTTAGTTTCCATTAGGACCCCGCTGCCACGGGAGGGTAGGACAAAAGATGTCATGCAATTTCTTTTCCATAAGCACGTATGACTATATTCGGAATACATGCCTACATTACATTGATGAATTGGAGCTAGTTCTGTGTCCCCCTATGTTATAACTGTTGCATGAATAATAACATCCGGCATAATTCTCCATCACCGATCCAATGCCTACGAGCTTTTCACATATTGTTCTTCGCTTATTTACTTTTCCGTTGCCACTATTACAATCACTGTTACTTTTGCCACCGTTACCGTTACTTCCATACTACTTTGCTACTAAATACTTTGCTGCAGATATTAAGTTATCCAGGTGTGGTTGAATTGACAACTCAACTGCTAATACTTGAGAATATTCTTTGGCTCCCCTTGTGTCGAATCAATAAATTTGGGTTGAATACTCTACCGTCGAAAACTGTTGCAATCCCCTATACTTGTGGGTTATCAATGTTATATGCACGAGTAGAACACAAAGAGTTGTGGGCGATAATAGTCATAATGCTTACCAGCATGTCATACTTTGATACGGCGGTATTGTTGGATGAAGCGGCCCAGACCGACATTACATGACCGCGTTCGTGAGACTGGTTCTACCGCCGTGCTTCGCACACATGTGGCTAGTGGGTGTCTATTTCTCCAGCTTTAGTTGAATCGAGTTTGACTACGCCCGGTCCTTGTTGAAGGTTAAAACAGCACACTTGACAAAAAATCGTTGTGGTTCTGATGCGTAGGTAAGAACGGTTCTTGCTAGAAGCCCGTGGCAGCCACGTAGAACTTCCAACAACAAAGTAGAGGAAGTCTAACTTGTTTTTGCAGGGCTTTTTGTGATGTGATATGGTCAAGACGTGATGATATATAAATTGTTGTATGAGATGACCATGTTTTGTAACAGTTATCGGCAACTGGCAGGAGCCATATGGTTGTCGCTTTATTGTATGAAATGCAATCGCCATGTAATTGGTTTACTTTATCACTAAGCAGTAGTGATAGTCGTAGAAGCAATAGTTAGCGAGACGACAACGATGCTACGATGGAGATGAAGGTGTCAACTCGGTGACGATGGTGATCATGACGGTGCTTTGGAGATGGAGATCAAAGGCACAAGATGATGATGGCCATATCATATCACTTATATTGATTGCATGTGATGTTTATCCTTTATGCATCTTATTTTGCTTAGTACGGCGGTAGCATTATAAGATGACCTCTCACTAAATTTCAAGGTATAAGTGTTCTCCTTGAGTATGCACCATTGCTAAAGTTCGTCGTGTCGAGACACCACGTGATGATCGGGTGTGATAAGCTCTACGTTCACATACAACGGGTGCAAGCCAGTTTTGCACACGCAGAATACTCGGGTTAAACTTGACGAGCCTAGCATATGCAGATATGGCCTCGGAACACTAAGACCGAAAGGTCAAACGTGAATCATATAGTAGATATGATCAACATAGTGATGTTCACCATTGAAAGCTACTCCATCTCACGTGATGATCGGACATGGTTTAGTTGATATGGATCACGTGATCATTTAGATGACTAGAGGGATGTCTGTGTAAGTGGGAGTTCTTAAGTAATATGATTAATTGAACTTTAATTTATCATGAACTTAGTACCTGATACTATTTTGCATGTCTATGTTGTTGTAGATAAATGGCATGTGCTATTGTTCCTTTGAATTTTAATGCGTTCCTATAGAAAGCTAAGTTGAAAGATGATGGTAGCAACTACACGGACTGGGTCCGTAACTTGAGGATTATCCTCATTGCTGCACAGACGAATTACGTCTTGGAAGAACCGCTAGGTGCAAGACCCGCTGCAGGAGCAACTCCGGACGTTATGAACGCCTGGCAGAGGAAAGCTGATGACTACTCGATAGTTCAGTGTGCCATGCTTTACGGCTTAGAACTGGGACTTCAACGATGTTTTGAACGTCATGGAGCATATGAGATGTTCCAGGAGTTGAAGTTAATATTTCAAGCAAATGCCCGGATTGAGAGATATGAAGTCTCCAATAAGTTCTATAGCTGCAAGATGGAGGAGAATAGTTCTGTCAGTGAACATATACTCAGAATGTCTGGGTACCACAACCACTTGACTCAACTGGGAGTTAATCTTCCTGATGATAGTATCATTGACAGAGTTCTTCAATCACTGCCACCAAGCTACAAAATCTTCGTGATGAACTATAATATGCAAGGGATGGATAAGACAATTCCCGAGCTCTTCGCGATGCTAAAGGCTGCGGAGGTAGAAATCAAGAAGGAGCATCAAGTGTTGATGGTTAACAAGACCACTAGTTTCAAGAAAAAGGGCAAAGACAAGAAGGGGAACTTCAAGAAGAACAGCAAGCAAGTTGCTGCTCAAGTGAAGAAGCCCAAGTCTAGACCTAAGCCTGAGACTGAGTGCTTCTACTGCAAAGGGACTGGTCACTGGAAGCGGAACTGCCCCAAGTATTTGGCAGATAAGAAGGATGGTAAAGTGAAAAGTGAAAGGTATATTTGATATACATGTTATTGATGTGTACCTTACTAATGCTCGTAGTAGCGCCTGGGTATTTGATACTGATTCTGTTGGTCATATTTGCAACTCGAAACTGGGGTTACGGATTAAGCGAAGATTGGCTAAGGACGAGGTGACGATGCGCGTGGGAAATGGTTCCAAAATCGGTGTGACCGCGGTCGGCACGCTACCTCTACATCTACCTTCGGGATTAGTTTTAGACCTAAATAATTGTTATTTGGTGCCAGCGTTAAGCATGAACATTATATCTGGATCATGTTTGATGCGAGACGGTTATTCATTTAAATAAGAGAATAATGCTTGATGAGTAATATCTTTTATGGTCATGCACCCTTGATGAGTGGTCTATTTTTATTGAATCTCGATAGTAGTGATACACATATTCATAGTATTGAAGCCAAAAGATATAAGTTTAATAATGATATGCAACTTATTTGTGGTACTGCCGTTTAGGTCATATTGGTGTAAAGCACATGAAGAAACTCCATACCGATGGACTTTTGGAATCACTTGATGCTTGCGAACCATGCCTCATGGGCAAGATGACTAAGACTCCGTTCTCCGGAACAATGGAGTGAGCAACATAATTGTTGGAACTAATACATACTGATGGATGCGGTCTGATGAGTGTTGATGCTCGCGGCGGGTATCGTTATTTTCTGACCTTCACAGATGATTTGAGCAGATATGGGTATATCTACTTAATGAAACATAAGTCTGAAACATTTGAAAAGTTCAAAGAATTTCAGAGTGAAGTGGAAAATCGTCGTAACAAGAAAATAAAGTTTCTACGATCTGATCGTGGAGGTGAATATTTGAGTTAGGAGTTTGGTCTTCATTTGAAACAATGCGGAATAGTTTCGCAGCTCACGCCACCTGGAACACCACAGCGTAATGGTGTGTCCGAACGTCGTAAACGCACTTTATTAGATATGGTGCGGCCTATGATGTCTCTTACTGATTTACCGCTATCATTTTGGGGTTATGCTTTTGAGACGGCTGCATTCACGTTAAATAGGGCACCATCTAAATCCGTTGAGATGACACCTTATGAACTGTGGTTTGGCAAGAAACCCAAGTTGTCGTTTCTTAAAGTTTGAGGCTGCGATGCTTATGTGAAAAATCTTCAACCTGATAAGCTCGAACCCAAATCGGAGAAATGTGTCTTCATAAGATACCCAAAGGAGACTGTTGGGTACACCTTCTATCACAGATCCGAAGGCAAGATATCCGTTGCTAAGAATGGATCCATTCTAGAGAAGGAGTTTCTCTCGAAAGAAGTGAGTGGAAGGAAAGTAGAACTTGATGAGGTAACTGTACCTTCTCCCGAATTGGAAAGTAGTTCATCACAGAAATCAGCTCCAGTGATTCCTACACCAATTAGTGAGGAAGCTAATGATGATGATCATGAAACTTCAGATCAAGTTACTACTGAACCTCGTAGGTCAACCAGAGTAAGATCCGCACCAGAGTGGTACGGTAATCCTGTTCTGGAGGTCATGTTACTTGACCATGACGAACCTATGAAGTATGAGGAAGCAATGATGAGCCCAGATTCTGCGAAATGGCTTGAGGCCATGAAATCTGAGATGGGATCCATGTATGAGAACAAAGTTTGGACTTTGGTTGACTTGCCTGATGATCGGCAAGCCATAGAGAATAAGTGGATCTTCAAGAAGAAGACTAACGCCGACGATAATGTTACTGTCTACAAAGCTCGACTTGTTGCGAAAGGTTTTCGACAAGTTGAAGGAGTTGACTACGATGAGACCTTCTCACCCGTAGTGATGCTTAAGTCCGTCCGAATCATGTTAGCAATTGCTCCATTTTATGATTATGAAATTTGGCAAATGGATGTAAAGACTGCATTCCTGAATGGATTTCTGGAAGAAGAGTTGTATATGATGCAACCCGAAGGTTTTATCAATCCAAAGGATGCTAATGAAGTGTGTAAGCTCCAGCGATCCATTTATGGACTGGTGCAAGCATCTCGGAGTTGGAATAAACGTTTTGATAGTGTGATCAAAGCATATGGTTTTATACAGACTTTTGGAGAAGCCTGTATTTACAAGAAAGTGAGTGGGAGCTCTGTAGCATTTCTAATATTATATGTGGATGACATATTGTTGATTGGAAACGATATAGAATTTCTGGATAGCATAAAAGGATACTTGAACAAGAGTTTTTCAATGAAAGACCTCGGTGAAGCTGCTTATATATTGGGAATCAAGATCTATAGAGATAGATCAAGACGCTTAATTGGACTTTCACAAAGCACATACCTTGATAAAGTTTTGAAGAAGTTCAAAATGGATCAAGCGAAGAAAGGGCTCTTGCCTGTGTTACAAGGTGTGAAGTTGAGTTAGACTCAATGCCCGACCACTGCAGAAGATAGAGATAAAATGAAAGTCATTCCCTATGCTTCAGCCATAGGTTCTATCATGTATGCAATGCTGTGTACCAGACCTGATGTGTGCCTTGCTATTAGTTTAGCAGGGAGGTACCAAAGTAATCCAGGAGTGGATCACTGGACAGCGGTCAAGAACATCCTGAAATACCTACAAAGGACTAAGGATATGTTTCTCGTTTATGGAGGTGACAAAGAGCTCGTCGTAAATGGTTACGTCGATGCAAGCTTTCACACTGATCCGGGTGACTCTAAGTCACAAACTGGATACATATTATATTGAACGGTGGAGCTGTCAGTTGGTGCAGTTCTAAGCAAAGCGTCGTTGCGGGATCTACTTGTGCTACTTGTGAAGCGGAGTACATAGCTGCTTCAGAAGCAGCAAATGAAGGAGTCTGGATGAAGGAGTTCATATCCGATCTAGGTGTCATACCTAGTGCATTGGGTCCAATGAAAATCTTTTGTGACAATACTGGTGCGATTGCCTTTGCAAAGGAATCCAGATTTCACAAGAGAACTAAGCACATCAAGAGACGCTTCAATTCCATCCGCGATCAAGTCAAGGAGGGAGACATAGAGATTTGCAAGATACATACGGATCTGAATGTTGCAGACCCGTTGACTAAGCCTCTCTCACAAGCAAAACATGATCAGCACCAAGACTCCATGGGTGTTAGAATCATTACTTTGTAATCTAGATTATTGAATCTAGTTCAAGTGGGATATTGAAGGAAATATACCCTAGAGGTAATAATAAAGTTGTTATTTATATTTCCTTATATCATGATAAATGTTTATTATTCATGCTAGAATTGTATTAACCGGAAACTTAGTACATGTGTGAATATGCCTCTACTTGACTAGTTCGTTGAATCAAAGATGGTTAAGTTTCCTAGCCATAGACATGAGTTGTCATTTGATTAATGGGATCACATCATTAGAGAATGATGTGATTGACTTGACCCATTCCGTTAGCTTAGCACTTGATCGTTTAGTTTGTTGCTATTGCTTTCTTCATGACTTATACAGGTTCCTATGACTATGAGATTATGCAACTCCTCAATACAAGAGGAACACTTAGTGTGCTATCAAACATCACAACGTAACTGGTGATTATAAAGATGCTCTACAGGTGTCTCTGATGGTGTTTTTTTGGGTTGGCATAGATCGAGATTAGGATTTGTCACTCCGTGTTTCGGAGAGGTATCTATGGGCCCTCTCGGTAATGCACATCACTATAAGCCTTGCAAGCAATATGACTAATGATTTAGTTGCAGGATGATGCATTACGGAACAAGTAAAGAGACTTTCCGGTAACGAGATTGAACTAGGTATTGAGATACCGATGATCGAATCTCAGGCAAGTAACATACCGATGACAAAGGGAACAACATATGTTGTTATGCGGTTTGGCCGATAAAGATCTTCGTAGAATATGTAGGAACCAATATGAGCATCCAGGTTCCGCTATTGGTTATTGACCGGAGATGAGTCTCGGTCATGTCTACATAGTTCTCGAACCCGTAGGGTCCGTACGCTTAACGTTCGGTGACGATCGGTATTATGAGTTTATGTGTTTTGATGTACCTAAGGTTGTTCGGAATCCCAGATGTGATCACGGACATGACGAGGAGTCTTGAAATGGTCGAGACATAAAGATTGATATATTGGACGACTATGTTTGGACTTCGGAATGGTTCCGGGTGAGTTCGGGCAATTACCGGAGTACCGGGGGGTTACCGGAACCCCCTGGGGAGTCTAATTGGCCATATGGGCCTTAGTGGAGAGAGAGAGGGGCGACCAGGGCAGGCCACGCGCCCCCTCCCCCTTTGGTCCGAATTGGACTAGGGAAGGGGGCGGCGCCCCCTTTCCTTCTCCCTTTGTCCTCCTTCCTACCTCTCCTACTCCAGCTAGGGAAGGGGGGGGGGAATCCTACTCCCAGTGGGAGTAGGACTACCCTTGGGGCCCGCCATGAGAGGGCTGACCCTCCCCCTCCTCCTCTCCTTTATATACGGGGGAGGGGGGCACCCCATAGACACACAAGTTGACAGTTGTCTTAGCCGTGTGCGGTGCCCCCCTCCACAGATTCCACCTCGGTCATATCGTTGTAGTGCTTAGGCGAAGCCCTCTGTCGGTAACTTCATCATCACCATCATCACGCCGTCGTGCTGACGAAGCTTTCCCTCGACACTCAGCTGGATCGAGAGTTCGTGGGACGTCACCGAGCCGAATGTGTGCAGATCGCGGAGGTGCCGTACTTTCGGTACTAGGATCGGTCAGATCATGAAGACGTACGACTACATCAACCGCGTTGTCATAACGCTTCCGCTTTCAGTCTACGAGGATACATGGACAACACTCTCCCCTCTCGTTGCTATGCATCACTGCTACCTCTTGAGCACTGCATTGGTTTTTCGTTGAAGAGGAAAGGGTGATGCAGCAAAGTAGCGTAAGTATTTCCCTCAGTTTTTGAGAACCAAGGTATCAATCCAGTAGGAGGCCACACTCAAGTCCCTTGCACCTACACAAACAAATAAGAACCTTGCAACCAACGCGATAAAGGGGTTGTCAATCCCTTCACGGCCACTTGCAAAAGTGAGATCTGATAGAGATGATAAGATAATATTTTTGGTATTTTTATGATAAAGATTAAAAGTAAAGATTGCAAAATAAACGGTGCAAGAAATAGCTTGTTGACGGGAAATTAATATGATGGAAAATAGACCAAGGGGCCATAGGTTTCACTAGTGGCTTCTCTCAAGATAGCATAAGTATTACGGTGGGTGAACAAATTACTGTCGAGCAATTGATAGAATTGAGCATAGTTATGAGAATATCTAGGTATGATCATGTATATAGGCATCACGTCCGTGAAAAGTAGACCGACTCCTGCCTGCATCTACTACTATTACTCCACACATCGACCGCTATCCAGCATGCATCTAGAGTATTAAGTTCATAAGAACGGAGTAACGCTTTAAGCAAGATGACATGATGTAGAGGGATAAACTCATGCAATATGATATAAACCCCATGTTGTTATCCTCAATGGAAACAATACAATACGTGTCGTTTCCCCTACTGTCACTGGGATCAAGCACCGCAAGATTGAATCCAAAGCTAAGCACTTCTCCCATTGCAAGAAAGATCAATCTAGTAGGCCAAACCAAACTGATAATTCGAAGAGACTTGCAAAGATAACCAATCATACATAAAAGAATTCAGAGAAGATTCAAATATTGTTCATAGATAATCTTGATCATAAACCCACAATTCATCGGATCTCAACAAACACACAGCAAAAGAAGATTACATCGAATAGATCTCCAAGAGAATCGAGGAGAACTTTGTATTGAGATCCAAAGAGAGAGAAGAAGCCATCTAGCTAATAACTATGGACCCGAAGGTCTGAGGTAAACTACTCACACATCATCGGAGAGGCTATGGTGTTGATGTAGAAGCCCTCCGTGATCAATGCCCCCTCCGGCGGAGCGCCGGAAAAGGCCCCAAGATGGGATCTCACGGGTACAGAAGGTTGCGATCTGGAATTAGGTTTTCGTGGTGCTCCTCGATGGTTTGGGGGTATGTAGGTATATATAGGAGGAAGAAGTAGGTCGGTGGAGCCACGAGGGGCCCACGAGGGTGGAGGGCGCGCCCAGGAGGGGTAGGCGCGCCACCCTGCCTCGTGGCCTCCTCGTTGATTGCTTGACGTCCACTCCAAGTCCTCTGGATCACGTTTGTTCCAAAAATCACGCTCCCGAAGGTTTCATTCCGTTTGGACTCCGTTTGATATTCTTTTTCTGTGAAACACTGAAATAGGCAAAAAAACACAGCAATTTGGGCTGGGCCTCCGGTTAATAGGTTAGTCCCAAAAATAATATAAAAGTGTATAAATAAGCCCATTAAACATCCAAAACAGAATATATAATAGCATGGAACAATAAAAAATTATAGATACGTTGGGGACGTATCAAGCATCCCCAAGCTTAATTCCTGCTCGTCCTCGAGTAGGTAAATGATAAAAACAGAATTTTTGATGTGGAATGCTTCTTAGCATAATTTTCAATGTAATTCTTTTTATTGTGGCATGAATATTTAGATCCGAAAGATTCAAGATAAAAGTTGACATAAAAACAATAATACTTCAAACATGCTAATCAAGCAATTATGTTTTATCAAAATAACATAGCCAAAGAAAGCTTATCCCTACAAAATCATATAGTTAGGCTATGTTTCAATTTCGTCACACAAACGTTCTCATCATGCATAACTCCGATGACAAGCCGAGCAATTGGTTCATACTTTTTAACGCGCTTCAGCCTTTTCAACCCTTACGCAATACATGGGCGCAAGCCATGGATATAGTACTATGGGTGGAATAAAGTATAATGATGGGGGTTATGTGAGAAGACAAAAAGGTAGAAAGTCTCACATTGACGCGGCTAATCAATAGGCTATGGAGATGCCCATCAATTGATGTTAATGAGAGGAGTAGGGATTGCCATGCAACAGATGCATTAGAGCTATAAATGTATGAAAGCTCAACAAAAGAAACTAAGTGGGTGTGCATCCAACTCGCTTGCTCACGAAGACCTAGGGAATTTTGAGGAAGCACATCATTGGAATATACAAGCCAAGTTCTATAATGAAAAATTCCCACTAGTATATGAAAGTGACTACATAGGAGACTCTCTATCATGAAGACTACGGTGCTACTTTGAAGCACAAGTGTGGAAAACGGATAGTAACATTGTCCCTTCTCTCTTTTTCTCTCATATTTTTTTCTTTTTTTTTTCTCTTTTTTTTCTTGGGCCTTCTCTTTTTTTTTCTTTGGCCTCTTTTTTTAGTCCAGAATCTCATCCCGACTTCTCGGGGGAATCATAGTCTCCATCATCCTTTCCTCACATGGGACAATGCTCTAATAATGATGATCATCACACTTTTATTACTTATAACTCAAGAATTACAACTCAATACTTAGAACAAAATATGACTATGTGAATGCCTCCGGCGGTGTACCGGGATATGCAATGAATCAAGAGTGACATGTATGAAACAATTATGAATGGTGGCTTTGCCACAAATACGATGTCAACTACATGATCATGCAAAGCAATATGACAATGATCGAGCGTGTCATAATAAACGGAACGGTGGAAAGTTGCATGGCAATATATCTTAGAATGGCTATGGAAATGCCATGATAGGTAGGCATGGTGGCTGTTTTGAGGAAGATATACGGAGGTTTATGTGTGATAGAGCGTATCATATCACGGGGTTTGGATGCACCGGCGAAGTTTGCACCAACTCTCAAGGCGAGAAAGGGCAATGCACGGTACCGTAGAGGCTAGAAAATTGTGGAAGGTTGAGAGTGCGTATAATCCATGGACTCACATTAGTCATAAAGAACTCATATACTTATTGCAAAATTTTATTAGCCCTCGAAGAAAAGTACTACTACGCATGCCCCTAGAGGGATATATTGGTAGGAAAAGACCATCGCTCGTCCCCGACCGCCACCCATAAGGAAAGCAATAAAAGAACACCTTATGTGTCAAAATTGTCACACAACTTTTACCATACGTGCATGCTACGGGACTTGCCAACCTTAACACAAGTATTTCTCAATTTCAAAATTACTCAACTAGCATACTCTAATATTACCACCTTTATATCTCAAAACACTTATCAAGTATCAAACTTCTCATGATATTCAATGAACTCAATATGGAAGTTTTTATTATGCTCATCTTGGATGCCTATCACATTCGGATTAATTTCACAATTAAAGCAAATTACCATGCTGTTTAAGACTCTCAAAATAATATAAGTGAAGCATGAGAGATCAATAATTTCTATAAAATAAAACCACCACCGTGCTCTAAAAGATATAAGTGAAGCACTAGAGCAAAAACTATATGGCTTAAAAGATATAAGTGAAGCACATAGAGTATTCTAACAAATTCCGAATCATGTGTGTCTCTCTCAAAAGGTGTGTACAGTGAGGATGATTGTGATAAACTAAAAAGCAAAGACTCAAATCATACAAGACGCTCCAAGCAAAACACATATCATGTGGTGAATAAAAATATAGCCCCAAGTAAAGTTACCGATAGACGAAGACGAAAGAGGGGATGCCTTTCGGGGCATCCCCAAGCTTAAGCTTTTGGTTGTCCTTGAATTTACCTTGGGGTGCCTTGGGCATCCCCAAGCTTAGGCTCTTGCCAATCCTTGTTCCATAATCCATCAAATCTTTACCCAAAACTTGAAAACTTCACAACACAAAACTTAACAGAAAATCTCGTGAGCTCCGTTAGCGAAAGAAAACAAAACACCACTTCAAGGTACTGTAATTAACTCATTATTTATTTATATTGGTGTTAAACCTACTGTATTCCAACTTTTCTATGGTTCATAAACTCCATTACTAGCCATAGATTCATTAAAATAAGCAAACAACACGCGAAAAACAGAATCTGTCAAAAACAGAACAGTCTGTAGTAATCTGTAACTAACGCAAACTTCTGGAACTCCAAAAATTAGAAAATAAATTTCTGAACGTGACGAATTTATCTATTAATCATCTGCAAAAAGAATCAACTAAATAGCACTCGCAAAGACTTTCCCCAAGTCTTCCCAAAGGTTCTACTTGGCACAAACACTAATAAAAACACAAAACCACATCTAAACAGAAGCTAGATGGATTATTTATTCCTAAACAGAACCAAAAAGCAAAAAACTAAAATAAAATTGGGTTGCGTCCCAACAAGCGCTATCGTTTAACGCCCCTAGCTAGGCATAAAAGCGAGGATAAATCTAGGTATTGCCATCTTTGGTAGGCAATCCATAGGTGGCTCTCATAACAGATTCATATGGTAATTTAATTTTCTTTCTAGGGAAGTGTTCCATGCCTTTCCTTAACGGAAATTGGAATCTAATATTCCCTTCCTTCATATCAATGATTGCACCAATCGTTCTAAGGAAAGGTCTACCAAGAATAATAGGACATGAAGGATTGCAATCTATATCAAGAACAATGAAATATACGGGCACATAATTCCTATTTGCAACAATATGAACATCATTAATTATTCCCATAGGTTTCTTAATGGTGGAATCCGCAAGGTGCAAGTTTAAAGAACAATCATCAAATTCACGGAAACCTAGCAAATCACACAAAGTTTTTGGGATCGTGGAAACACTAGCACCCAAATCACACAAAGCATAGCATTCATGATCTTTAATTTTAATTTTAATTGTAGGTTCCCATTCATCATAAAGTTTTCTGGGGATAGAAACTTCCAACTCAAGTTTTTCTTCATAAGATTGCATCAAAGCATCAACGATATGTTTAGTAAAGGCTTTATTTTGACTATAAGCATGCGGAGAATTTAGCACGGATTGCAACAAGGAAATACAATCTATTAAAGAACAATTATCATAATTAAATTCCTTGAAATCCAAGATAGTGGGTTCATTGCTATCTAAAGTTTTGACCTCTTCAATCCCACTTTTACCAATTTTTGCATCAAGATCTAAAAATTCCGAATCATGTTGGGACGCCTTCTAACTAAAGTTGACTCATCTCCAGTCCCATCATTATCGAGATTCATATTGCAAAACAAGGATTTAATAGGGGACACATCAATAACTTTATATCTTCATATTTATTCTCATAAAAACTTTCCGGCTTGGCGGCCATCTTATTAACTAAGGTGGCCTGCTTATCCGAAATTTAAGCTATTAATTTTTCAAAATGAGCAATCTGAGATTTCAAACCATAAAATTCCTTAGACATGTCATCAAGTTCTTTATTCATGTACTCCATAAAGCCTTTTTGTTCCTTGAGCTCATTTCTAAAGAAATTATTATGCTCGAATTGTAAAGTCATAAAGCTTCTGACATTGCTTTCAATCTCTTCCAACATTTTAAGGTGAAGATCACCAAATCTAGGCAGGGCCATAAGGGCAACAAGCAACAAGAGGCAAGCGAAAAACAGGCGAACGGAAAAGAGAGGGCGAATAAAACGACAAGGGTGAAGGGGGGGGGAGGAAAACGAGAGGCAAATGGCAAATAATGTAATGCGAGGGATAAGAGTTTGTGATGGGTACTTGGTATGTCTTGACTTGTGCGTAGATTCCCCAGCAACGGCGCCAGAAATCCTTCTTGCTACCTCTTGAGCACTGCGTTGGTTTTTCCTTGAAGAGGAAAGGGCGATGCAGCAAAGTAGCGTAAGTATTTCCCTCATTTTTTGAGAACCAAGGTATCAATCCAGTAGGAGGCCACGCTCAAGTCCCTTACACCTACACAAACAAATAAGAACCTTGCAACCAACGCGATAAAGGGGTTGTCAATCCCTTCACAGCCACTTGCAAAAGTGAGATCTGATAGAGATGATAAGATAATATTTTTGGTATTTTTATGATAAAGATTAAAAGTAAAGATTGCAAAATAAACGGTGCAAGAAATAGCTTGTTGACGGGAAATTAATATGATGGAAAATAGACACGGGGCCATAGGTTTCACTAGTGGCTTCTCTCAAGAGCATAAGTATTATGGTGGGTGAACAAATTACTGTCGAGCAATTGATAGAATTGAGCATAGTTATGAGAATATCTAGGTATGATCATGTATATAGGCATCACGTCCGTGACAAGTAGACCGACTCCTGCCTGCATCTACTACTATTACTCCACACATCGACCGCTATCCAGCATGCATCTAGAGTATTAAGTTCATCAAAACGGAGTAACGCTTTAAGCAAGATGACATGATGTAGAGGGATAAACTCATGCAATATGATATAAACCCCATCTTTTTATCCTCGATGGCAACAATACAATACATGTCATTTCCCCTACTGTCACTGGGATCGAGCACCGCAAGATTGAACCCAAAGCTAAGCACTTCTACCATTGCAAGAAAGATCAATCTAGTAGGCCAAACCAAACTGATAATTCGAAGAGACTTGCAAAGATAACCAACCATACATAAAAGAATTCAGAGAAGATTCAAGTATTGTTCATAGATAATCTTGATCATAAACCCACAATTCATCGGATCTCGACAAACACACCGCAAAATAAGATTACATCAAATAGATCTCCAAGAGAATCGAGGAGAACTTTGTATTGAGATCCAAAGAGAGAGAAGAAGCCATCTAGCTAATAACTATGGACCCGAAGGTCTGAGGTAAACAACTCACACATCATCGGAGAGGCTATGGTGTTGATGTAGAAGCCCTCCGTGATCAATGCCCCCTCCGGTGGAGCACCGGAAAAGGCCCCAAGATGGGATCTCACGGGTACAGAAGGTTGCGGCGGTGGAATTAGGTTTTCGTGGTGCTCCTCGATGGTTTGGGGGTACGTAGGTATATATAGGAGGAAGAAGTAGGTCGGTGGAGCCACGAGGGTGGAGGGCGCGCCTAGGGGGGTAGGCGCGCCCCCCTGCCTTGTGGCCTCCTCGTTGATTGCTTGACGTCCACTCCAAGTCCTCTGGATCATGTTTGTTTCAAAAATCACGCTCCCGAAGGTTTCATTCCGTTTGGACTCAGTTTGATATTCTTTTTCTGCGAAACACTGAAATAGGCAAAAAACAGCAATTTGGGCTGGGCCTCCGGTTAATAGGTTAGTCCCAAAAATAATATAAAAGTGTATAAATAAGCCCATTAAACATCCAAAACAGAATATATAATAGCATGGAACAATCAAAAATTATAGATACGTTGGAGACGTATCAATCACCTAGATGGATCTTGCGTGTGCGTAGGAATTTTTTTGAAATTACTGCGTTCCCCAATAGAATCCTAATTGGACCGGGAGTCCAAGTAGGACTCCCCCCCTTGGCGCGCCACACCTTGGCCGGCCTCCTCCTCCTGAAGGAAATATGCCCTAGAGGCAATAATAAAGTTGTTATTTATATTTCCTTATATCATGATAAATGTTTATTATTCATGCTAGAATTGTATTAACCGGAAACTTAGTACATGTGTGAAGACATAGACAAACTAAGTGTCACTAGTATGCCTCTACTTGACTAGCTCGTTGAATCAAAGATGGTTAAGTTTCCTAGCCATAGACATGAGTTGCCATTTGATTAACGGGATCACATCATTAGAGAATGATGTGATTGACTTGACCCATTCCGTTAGCTTAGCTTTTGATCGTTTAGTATATTGCTATTGCTTTCTTCGTGACTTATACATGTTCCTATGACTATGAGATTATGCAACTCCCGAATACCGGAGGAACACTTTGTGTGCTACCAAACGTCACAACGTAACTGGGTGATTATAAAGGTGATCTACAGGTGTCTCCGATGGTACTTGTTGAGTTGGCATAGATCGAGATTAGGATTTGTCACTCCGATTGTCGGAGAGGTATCTCTGGGCCCTCTCGGTAATGCACATCACTATAAGTCTTGCAAGCAAATGTAACTAATGAGTTAGTTGCGAGATGATGTATTACGGAACGAGTAAAGAGACTTGCCGGTAACAAGATTGAACTAGGTATTGAGATACCGACAATCCAATCTCGGGCAAGTAACATACCGATGACAAAGGGAACAACGTATGTTGTTATGCGGTTTGACCGATAAAGATCTTCGTAGAATATGTAGGAGCCAATATGAGCATCCAGGTTCCGCTATTGGTTATTGACCGGAGACATGTCTCGGTCATGTCTACATAGTTCTCGAACCCGTAGGGTCCGCACGCTTAACGTTCGGTGACGATCGGTAATATGAGTTTATGTGTTTTGATGAACCAAAGGTAGTTCGGAGTCCCGGATATGATCATGGACATGACGAGGAGTCTCGAAATGGTCAAGACATAAAGATCGATATATTGGATGACTATGTTTGGACTTCGGAAGGGTTCCGGGTAAGTTCGGACAAATACCGGAGTACCGGGGGGTTACCGGAACCCTCGGGGAGTGTAATGGGACTATTGGGCCTTAGTGGAGAAGAGGAGGGGCGGCCAGGGCAGGCCACGCGCCCCTCCCCCTCTATTCCGAATTGGACAAGGAGGGGGGCGGCGCCCCCCTTTTTCCTTCCCCTATCTCCTCCTTCCTTCCCTCCTACTCCTACTCTTGGAAGGGGGGGGATCCTACTCCCAGTGGAAGTAGGACTCCTCCAGGGCGCGCCATAGGAGGGCCGGCCCTCCCCCCTCCTCCACTCCTTTATATACGGGGGAGGGGGGCACCCCATATACACACAAGTTGATCAGTTGATCTTTTAGCCGTATGCGGTGCCCCCTCCACCATAATCCACCTCGGTCATATCGTAGCGGTGCTTAGGCGAAGCCCTGCGTCGGTAGCATCATCATCACCGTCATCACGCCGTTGTGCTGACAGAACTCTCCCTCAAAGCTCTGCTAGATCATGAGTTCGTGGGACGTCACCGAGCTGAACGTGTGCTGAACTCGGAGGTGCCATGTGTTCGGTACTTGGATCGGTCGGATCGTGAAGACGCACATCTACATCAACCGCGTTGTCATAACGCTTCCGCTTACGGTCTACGAGGGTACGTGGATGACACTCTCCCCTCTCATTGCTATGCATCACCATGATCTTGCGTGTGCGTAGGAATTTTTTTGACATTACTACGTTCCCCAACAGTGGCATCCGAGCCAGGTTTATGCATAGATGTTATATGCACGAGTGGAGCACAAATGAGTTGTGGGCGATACAAGTCATACTGCTTACCAGCATGTCATACTTTGATTCGGCAGTATTGTTGGATGAAGCGGCCCGGACCGATGAAAGGATCGATATAGTTGACTAGAGGGGGGGTGAATAGGCAACTAAATTTTTTAGCTTTTCTTTACCAAATTAAACTTTGCATCAAAGTAGGTTGTCTAGATATGCAACTAGGTGAGCAACCTATATGATGCAACAACAACAAGCACACAAGCAAGCAATGGATATAACGCGAATAAACTTGCAAAAGTAAAGGCACGAGATAACCAAGAGTGGAGCCAGTTACCGAAGTTCCTTCCTTTTGAGGGGAAGTACGTCTCCGTTGGAGCGGTGTGGAGGCACAATGCTCCCCAAGAAGCCACTAGGGCCACCGTATTCTCCTTACGCCCTCACACAATGCGAGATGCCGTGATTCCACTATTGGTGCCCTTGAAGGTGGCGACCGAACCTTTACAAACAAGGTTGGGGCAATCTCCACAACTTAATTGGAGGCTCCCAACGACACCACGAAGCTTCACCACAATGGACTATGGCTCCGCGGCGACCTCAACCGTCTAGGATGCTCAAACACCCAAGAGTAACAAGATCCGCTAGGGATTAGTGGGGGGAATCAAATTTCTCTTGGTGGAAGTGTAGATCGGGGCCTTCTCAATCAATCCCGAGAATATCAACAAGTTTGATTGGCAAGGGAGAGAGATCGTGCGAAAATGGAGCTTGGAGCAACAATGGAGCTTAGGGTTGGAAGAGGTGGTGAACTAGAGGAAGAAGACACCCCTTATATATAGTGCAGATACAAATCCAACCGTTATCCACTTAACCAGGCCGCGACCTGCGGTACTACCGCCCCAGACAAGCGGTACTACCGCAAGACCTCACGGTACTACCGCGACTGACCACGGTACTACCGCTGCTACGGCAGAAGCTAGGCCAGGCCTGAAGCGCAAAGGCTGAGGGCGGTACTGCCGCTACCGCGGTACTACTGCTCCCCCTTGGGGTACTACCACAAGGCAGGATTGGGCTAGCCTGGGAAGGGCGCGGATGAATAAAAATACATCCGTGCCAACTTCCGCTGAAAATCAAACAATGCAAAAATCCGACACGGTACTACCGCACCTACTTCCTCTCATGTTGCTGTGCCAGACCAGGATTCACGGTACTACCGCACGCGTGGGGCGGTACTACCGCGTAGGGCGTGGATGTAAAAAATTACATCCGCCCCTACAGCCGCACGAGCGGCTGAGTCTGGACTGAGGCCACAGTACTACAGCTCCTTTGGAGCGGTACTACCGTGGGCGCCTACGTTACTACCGCAAGGGCTTGCGGTACTACCGCAAGGGCTTGCGGTACTACCGCAGGGGCCTGCGGTACTACCGCTCCGAAGAGCAGTACTACCGAGTGCCCCAGAACAGCAACACTAGGAATACTTCTCTTAGCATATAAATGAAGAAAATGGAGGAAGCTCCAAAGCGCAAGGGGAAAGGCGGTGCAGAGGAAGAAAACGTGTACGTGATGATTCCACCCGAACCTTTCCGAAGCGGACCCCCTCTTAATAGTACGGCTTTCCTATGACTCAAATCCACCGAAAAGAAACATAGAAAAATGCCTTCTTCAATAGTCTTCGAGGGGCACCAAACCGTCTTGTGCCTAGCGATGAAATGTCTGAAAAACTCAAGGCACATGATTAGTCCGCAAAAACATTGTCATCAATCACCAAAACACCTTAGGGATAAATATGTCCTTACAATCTCCTCCTTTTTGGTGGATTGATGACAATACGGGATTTGCACAAAGGGAAATAATATAGAGCATAAGCAAACCCCTCCTCTCTAAAATATAGACAGGCTCCCCCTAGATGTGTGCAATCTAGATAGGTGCTTTGGACTGCACGACACACATACTAGGATCAACACTCCCCATATATTTTATAGACAAGGCATATCTTGCAATAATAAGGCTAACACTAAGCAAGATAGCAAACAAGATCATAACATAAGTAGCACAATATATCATAAGCTCACTAAGATACGATAGAGTGCATATGTCTTACACCATATGAAGGATAAGTCTCACAAGCGCAAACCAAACCAAAGCAAACGAGGTTCAACAGAATAAACGCAAATGAAACAACACGATAAAATGACTCGCAAATCCTACACTCTCTCCCCCTTTGGCATCGAGACGCCAAAAAGGTAGAGAGGACACCTACACACAAGGGGTGGCTCAAGCGGAGTAATCACTTGCATGCTCCTCGTCAGACTCGGCAGCGGGGACGGTCTCCTCGATGTCCTCCTCAGAATCAGTCCACTTGAAGCCTTGCTTAGCCATCCACTCAGCCTCTGGAGTGATAACCTCCTCAGAACCACCAGAGACTTCCTCTCCAAATACCCTCATAATCTTCTTGTCGCGGCGGCGACTCTCCTTGGAGGCAACGTGAGTCCTGTACTGCCCCTTTGCCTGCATGCAGAACAGAGTCTTCACCTTGTCCTTCAGCTTCTTGGCCCACGAGGGCTCAGAGGAGCGAGGGGCATACCCAGCAGCGCGGTCCTCATCAGCATCCTCCGCCTCACTCTCCTCCCCCTCAACAGCCCTCTTAGCAGCCGTTGCCTCAGCACGAGTAGTAGTGTTGGCCCACTTGGGCTTGACACGGAGCCTGATGGACTCATGACGAATCCAGTCCGGAGCAAGGAACTCATCACTGGAGAACAGCTTCTCCCAGGTCTTGGAGATCAACATAAATAGGTACGGTCCATAGATGGGTACCTTGCGGTTGAACACCGCGAACCGAAGCTCACACCACATGATATGTGAGACATCAAGTGGTTGAGACTGAGACACACGCGCCTCCTCACACAGGAGCATCATATCCACCAGATAGGCACGCACCTTGTCCTTGTCACCAATGCGAGGAAAGAGAGAGTTGCGGAAGATGCGATAAATGATGTCCAGAAATGGGTTCAGCACCCATGTCGACTTGCCACTGGGAAGCGTCTTCTCAACATAATACTGCTGGAGCTTGTTCTTGCTGGCTGACTCAGGGTTGGCATGAGGGCGAACACCAACGGGCGTGGTGAGCCCCTCATCAGGTACGTGGAGCAAATCCATGAAATCCTTCCAGGTAGCAGACAACTGACGTCCATTGGTCATCCAGGTCATCCTTCGGTCCTCCCCAGTGTGAAAGTGAACTGAGGCAAATAACTGGGCAATGATTTCAGGGTCATAATCCAGGTGGAAAGAGATCACATGTTCAATGCCAAACTGCTCCACCAGGTCTAGAGTCTCCCCAAAGTAAGTACGGTGCTTGTCCTGCCTCATGTGATTCATGTCAATCCAGTGCACATCCACATAAGTGTTTTGCTTAGCCTTGATCACATCCAGATAAATGAGAGTCTGCTGCTTGGTCCAAAACAAGTCATTCCCTCTGAAGTTAGCACGGGCATTCACATACGGGTTGATCTGCCTTCGAGGGATAAACTCAGCAAGGGGTATCTCGTCCATGCCCTTTGCAGGTTCCTTGTACTTGCTAGCGGTGGTCTTGACATTGCGCTTGGGGGCATTGGAGCCCTCTGGAGCTTCATCTTGATTGCGCAGACGCTTGGAGCTAGTGTCACGACTGGGATTGGAACGGCGAGCAGGAGCACCGGAGCCACCACCTTGTTCCATGGCAAGAGGAAGTGGTGGGGAACGATCCCACCGGTCGGAATCCGAGGAGAGCGGCCGGAGGCGGAGATCCGGCGAGGGTCTCCGGTGCCGTTCTTGAGCAGGAGAGAGAGAGGCGGCGGGGAGAGAGACAGACAAATGGGTATGGGGGAGTTGGAACTCCCCCTGCCCGGGTCTTAACCCCCACGTGCCCTCGGCAGCGCGGTAGTACCGCACCTCATCGCGGTAGTACCGCTCGGGCGGAAGTGCCGCACCGAAGCGATAGTACCGCTCCCCCAGGCGGCAGTAAAAAATTACTGCCACGTTGGGTGCGGAAGTACCGTGCGCTCCACATGCGGTAGTACCGTGGCAGGCCGCGGTAGTACCGTGAGCTCAAGAATATGCAAGTTTCGAACGAAAGAGAAAGGGTCTTCGCAAGGAAACTTCAAGCGAACGAGACACCACAAGAACACGCTCAACACGAAGAAAGTAAGGCAAGAAACAACAAGGACCAACCACGAGACACAACCTCTCCAAGGAGAGGGCAGTGGCCGGAGCCAGCTATGTTTGAGTCAATTGGTATAGCACCGCGAAGAATTATCCTTGGGCCCATGACCAAAACTCATCTTTGAAGCACAAGTATCATCAACAATGGCTAATGTGAAAGAGTTGATCAATTTATGCATAATGGGGGGAGGGAGAGTTCATTGAGAGAACAACACTCCCCCTATGTCCATGCCTACACCTAAACAAGATAACAAGTTGAGTATGGTGGGGTGTGCAAGGGTTCAAGCAACATTGCTCGAATCAATGATATTTAGATCATGCCTTAACTCGCGAAATCTTGCTTCATCCAAAGGCTTCGTGAAAATATCTGCAAGGTTATCATGAGTGTTGACATAGTTGAGCTCGATCTCCCCTCGCCTAATGTGATCCCGGATGAAGTGATACCGAATCTCAATATGCTTCGTCTTGAAGTGTTGCACCGGGTTGAGAGAAATCTTGATGGCACTTTCATTGTCACACCAAAGAGGCACTTTGTCACAAGTGACACCGTAATCCTTTAAAGTTTGACTCATCCAAAGAAGTTGTGCACAACAACTGCCGGCGGCCACATACTCCGCTTCGGTGGACGAGAGGGGCACACAACTTTGCTTCTTGGAAGACCAACTCACCAAAGGGCAACCAAGAAATTGGCACCCTCTGGAAGTGGACTTCCTATCCACTTTGTCTCCCGCCCAATCGGAATCCGAATACCCTACAAGCTTGAAGTTTGCTCCTCTTGGGTACCATAGGCCAAAGTTTGGGGTATGAGCCAAATATCGAAAGATTCTCTTGACCGCCACAAAGTGGCTTTCCTTAGGTGCGGCTTGAAACCGTGCACAAATTCCCACACTCAACATGATATCCGGTCTAGATGCACAAAGGTAAAGCAAGGATCCAATCATGGAACGATAAACCTTTTGATCCACCGCTTTACCATTGGGATCAATGTCAAGTTGGCACTTGGTGGGCATTGGAGTGGAAGCCGGCTTGACATCACTTAGCTTGAATCTCTTGATCATGTCTTGAGTGTACTTGGCTTGGCTGGTGAAGGTTCCTTCTCTTCTTTGCTTCACTTCGAACCCGAGAAAGAACTTCAACTCTCCCATGGAAGGCATCTTGAACTTTGAGGTCATGAGAGCAGCAAATTCCTCATTGAAAGCTTTGTTAGGGGAACCAAAGATAATATCATCAACATATAGTTGGCACACAAACAACTCCCCTTTGACCTTCTTAGTAAAAAGAGTGGGGTCGATTAGCCCAACTTCAAATCCACGGTCTTGTAACAACTCGGTAAGGTGGTCATACCACGCACATGGGGCTTGTTTAAGGCCATAGAGTGCCTTATCGAGTTGATACACATGATTGGGAAAGTAGGGATCCTCGAACCCGGGGGGTTGCTTGACATATACCAACTCATTAATAGGACCATTAAGGAAAGCACTTTTCACATCCATTTGTTGCAACTTAAAGTTGTGATGAGAAGCATAAGCAATCAACAAACGAATGGATTCATGGCGAGCAACGGGAGCAAAGGTTTCACCGTAGTCGATACCCTCGACTTGGGAGTAGCCTTGTGCCACCAACCTTGCCTTGTTGGGAATAATGGTCCCATGAGCATCTTGCTTGTTCTTGAATATCCACTTGGTTCCAATGACATTGTGGTTCCCCGTTGGCCTTGGCACCAATCTCCACACCTTGTTGTACTCGAAGTTGTTGAGTTCTTCATGCATGGCATTAAGCCAATCCGGATCTTCGAGTGCCTCATACACCTTTTGGGGTTCAACACAAGAGACAAACGCGTGATGTTCACACTAGTTTGCCAATTGTATACGAGTGCTTACCCCCTTTTGAATGCTCCCAAGCACATTCTTCATGAGATGACCCTTGGTGGAGAGCTTGGATGCAATCTTGGCGGCACGACGCTCCAATTCCTCCTCGAGGGTGAGTCGAGGAGCGGTCACTTGATCATCTTGAGCGCCGTCTTGAGCTTGATCTTGATCTCGAGGAGGCTCTTGATCTTGAACTTGCCCGGAGGAGAGAACTTGACCTTGGGCATCACTTGATGTTACAACACCATCTTGAGATTGATCTTGCCGTTGGACTTGTTCTTGAGGTTGAGGGCCTTCATTTTGTTCTTCGGAAGCATGTGGGCCTTGGGTTGGTGATGGCTCCACTTGAGTGGAGCATTGTCCTTCTCCTTCGGCCACAAGGGGTTCCTCAATGGGTAGGATGAAACCAACTCCCATTCTTCTTATGGCTTGGGGAGGAATTTCATCACCTACATCACAAGTGCCACTTTGCTCCACTTGGGAGCCGTTATTCTCATCAAACTCCACGTAACACGTCTCCTCAGTAAGTCCCGCGGATTTACCGAGGACACGGTAAGCATGAGAGTTTGTAGCATAACCAACAAATATGCCCTCATAAGCTCTAGCCTCAAATTTAGACAACCGAACACCTTTCTTGAGAATGAAACACTTACACCCGAACACCCGGAAGTACTTGAGGTTGGGCTTGTTACCGGTGAGAATCTCATATGGAGTCTTGTTCAAGCCTTTGCGGAGATAGAGCCGATTGGATGCATGACATGCGGTGTTGATGGCTTCGGCCCAAAAGTTGTAAGAAGACTTGAACTCTGCCATCATGGTCCTTGCCGCATCCATCAACGTCCGGTTCTTCCTCTCCGCTACACCATTTTGTTGAGGGGTGTATGGTGCGGTATATTGATGCTTGATCCCCTCATCACTAAGAAACTCATCCAAGGTCTAGTTCTTGAGCTCGGTGCCGTTGTCGCTTCTTATTGTCAAGATCTTTGCATTGTGTTGACGTTGGGCTTCATTTGCAAAGTCAATGACGGTTTGTTGGGTCTCGCTCTTCCTCCTGAAGAAATATACCCAAGTGTATCTTGAATAGTCATCCACAATCACCAAGCAATACTTTCTACCCCAAGACTATCAAAGGATGGAGGCCCAAAGAGATCCAAATGAAGGAGCTCCAAAGGCCTCTTCGAGTAAATGATAGTCGTGGGAGGGTGAGCCGTCTCATGTAGCTTTCCTTCGATACAAGCACTGCAAGCATGATATTTAGCAAAACTAGCATTTGTTAGTCCACGAACATGGTCCCCCTTGAGAAGACTTTGCAAAGATCTCATATTGACATGGGCTAAATGGCGATGCCAAAGCCATCCCACATCAACTTTAGCCATTAGGCATGTCGCGGTCTTAGTGGGTCGCTCCAAAAAGTTAATCACATAGAGACTGTTTTCGACATGCCCAACAAAGGCTACTTTAAGAGTCTTGCTCCACAAGAGGGCCACGGTATCAATATCAAAGAAGGTGGTAAAGCCCATGAGTGCAAGTTGACGAACGGAAAGTAAATTGTATGCAAGGGACTCAACAAGCATGACCTTCTCGATCATCAGATCATGAGAAATGACAACCTTGCCAAGCCCCAATACCTTAGAGGACGAGGCATCACCCCACTCGACATTGGTGGGCATAGATGGAATCTTGTGAATGTCCACCACCAAGTCCTTGCTCCCGGTCATATGATTAGTGGCTCCACTATCGAGCAACCATGATCCCCCACAGGAAGCAAACACCTACAAGAGATCGATGCTTGGTTTTAGGTACCCATTTGGTAATGGGTCCTTTGATGTTAGTAACAAGGGTCTTAGGAACCCAAATAGACCATTCAATGTACTCATAAGGAGAACCAACAAATTTGGCATAAACATGTCCATCACTAGCACGACACAACACATAAGAAGGGTTAAAGTCGACGGCTTTGTTAGGAAGGACAGCGTTGCCCTTCTTGGCATCACTACCCTTCGCGATGTTCTTCTTCTCCTTAGAAGCACCCTCTCCCTCCTTCACAAAGGTTTGCTTGAGAGGGGGAGGTCGTTTGGCCTTGTCATTCTTCTTCTTGTTCTTGGGTTTGGGCGCGTACCCAATCCCTTCCTTGGCAACAACTTCCTTTTGATTGCTCAAAAGGTTGTTGAGGTTCTTCTCGCCTTGTATACATGACACAAGACCTTTCTCAAGCTGCTCCTTCAACTTAGCATTCTCTTCAACAAGATGCACATGCTCACAACATGGGTTAGTAGCATTTGCATTATCAATTAACACCATATGAGGAAATGCGGCTTTCTCCTTGGTTAGCTTTACTTGAAGTTGATCATGAGACTCCTTGAGGCTAGCATGAGCACCCTTCAAGACTTTGTGAGCCTTGTCAAGTATGTCAAACTCCTCTTTGAGTCTAGCGAGATCAACCCCAAGCTTGGCCTTCTCGGAATTGAGCACACGACAAACAACAAGTGCATGATCAAGATCTTTCTTTAACTTAGCATGATCATCATTGTGTGACTCCTCAAGAGCCAAATGAAGACCACGCTCTTCCTCAAGAGCATTGGAAAGGTCCGAAATCTCATCGGCATATTCACGACTATGCCCCTCCATCTTAGAGACGGTATCTTCGTGAGCCTCGATCATGTCATTGGCTTCACCAAGTTGTTCCAAGAGAGCAATGATGTCTACTACGCAACCTTCTTCTTGTAGACGTTGTTGGGCCTCCAAGTGCAGAGGTTTGTAGGACAGTAGCAAATTTCCCTCAAGTGGATGACCTAAGGTTTATCAATCCGTGGGATGCGTAGGATGAACATGGTCTCTCTCAAACAACCCTGCAACCAAATAACAAAGAGCCTCTTGTGTCCCCAACACACCCAATACAATGATAAATTGTATAGGTGCACTAGTTCGGCGAAGAGATGGTGATACAAGTGCAATATGGATGGTAGATCTAGGTTTTTGTAATCTGAAAATATAAAAACAGCAAGGTAGAAAGTGGTAAAAGTGAGTGTAAACGGTATTGCAATGCTTCGAAACAAGGCCTAGGGTTCATACTTTCACTAGTGCAAGCTCTCAACAATAATAACATAATTGGATCATATAACTATCCCTCAACATGCAACAAAGAGTCACTCCAAAGACACTAATAGCGGAGAACAAACGAAGAGATTATGGTAGGGTACGAAACCACCTCAAAGTTATTCTTTCGGATCAATCTATTCAAGAGTTCGTACTAGAATAACACCTTAAGACACATATCAACCAAAACCCTAATGTCACCTAGATACTCCAATGTCACCTCAAGTATCCATGGGTATGATTATATGATATGCATCACACAATCTCAGATTCATCTATTCAAACCAACACAAAGTACTTCAAAGAGTGCCCCAAAGTTTCTACCGAAGAGTCAAGACGAAAACGTGTGCCAACCCCTATGCATAGGTTCATGGGCGAAACCCGCAAGTTGATCACCAAAACATACATCAAGTGGATCAATAGAATACCCCATTGTCAGCATGGGTATCCCACGCAAGACATACATCAAGTGTTCTCAAATCCTTAAAGACTCAATCCGATAAGATAACTTCAAAGGGAAAACTCAATCCATTACAAGAGAGTAGAGGGGGAGAAACATCACAAGATCCAACTATAATAGCAAAGCTCACGATACATCAAGATAATACCGAATCAAGAACACGAGAGAGAGAGAGAGAGATCAAACACATAGCTACTGGTACATACCCTCAGCCCCGAGGGTGAACTACTCCCTCCTCGTCATGGAGATCGCCGGGATGATGAAGATGGCCACCGGTGAGAGTTCCCCCACTCCGGCAGGGTGCCAGAATAGGGTCCTGATTGGGTTTTGGTGGCTACAGAGGCTTGCGGCAGCGGAACTCCCGATTTATTCTGTTCCCCGATGGTTTTAGGGTATATTGGTATATATAGGAGGAAGAAATACGTTAGGGGAGCCACGAGGGCCCACGAGGGTGGAGGGCGCGCCCAGGGGGGTGGGCGTGCCCCCCTGCCTCGTGCCTTCCTCGTTGCTTCCCTTACGTACACCCCAAGTCTTCTGGATTGCTTCCGTTCCAAAAATAACTCTCCCGAAGGTTTCATTCTGTTTGGACTCCGTTTGATATTCCTTTTCTGCGAACACTGAAACAAGGGAAAAACAGGAACTGGCACTGGGCTCTGGGTTAATAGGTTAGTCCCAAAAGTAATATAAAAGTGCATAATAAAGCCCATAAACATCCAAGATGGATAATATAATAGCATGAATACTTCATAAATTATAGATACGTTGGAGACATGTCAGCATCCCCAAGCTTAATTCCTGCTCGTCCTCGAGTAGGTAAATGATAAAAGAAAGAATTTATGAAGTGTGAATGCTAGCAGGTGCACAAGTTTGATCAATGATAATTTCAATCACCTTTTCTAGCATCATTGTTTATCATAATAGTAGCTCAACTCATAGAACTTCTCATGATCAAGTAACAAGCTATTCACATGTTAAAGTATAGATCATAAACTTTCTTGAAAACTAACAAACCGTGTTATCAGTCATCAAACAATTACAATTCATCTTATTTTCAGGAAGAGTTTATGTCAGAGCTTTGATTTAGCAAACTCCACATACTCAACTATCATTTAGTCTTTCACAATTGCTAACACTCACGCGATATTTATGGGTTCAAAGTTTCAATCAGACACAGAGAAAGATAGGGGCTTATTGATTCGCCTCCCAACCTTTTACCTCAAGGGTAATGTCAACAATAATAGTTCATGATGCCTTACATCCAATTGGATATATATATCAGAATCTTTCCAACACGAGGTGCTTGCCAAAGGATAAAATGAAAAAAAGGAAAGGTGAAGATCACCATGACTCTTGCATAAAAGTAAAAGATAGGCCCTTTGCAGAGGGAAGCAGAGGTTGCCATGCGCTTTTATAGTTGGATGCACAAAATCTTAATGCGAGGGAACGTCACTTTATATTGCCACTTGTGATAAGGACCTTTATTATGCAGTCCGTCGCTTTTATTTCTTCCATATCACAAATGATCGTATAAAGCTTATTTTCTCCACACTAAAAGATCATACATATTTAGGGAGCAATTTTTATTGCATGCACCGATGACAACTTACTTGAAGGATCTTACTCAATCCATAGGCAGGTATGGTGGACTCTCATGGCAATACTGGTTTGAGGGATGTTTGGAAGCACAAGTAGTATCTCTACTTGGTGCAAAGAATTTGGCTAGCATGAGGGGGCAAGGCAAGCTCAACGTGTTGGGCGATCCATGACAATATACTTTATTTCGGATATAAGAAAACATAACCCATTACGTTGTCTTCCTTGTCCAACATCAACCTTTTAGCATGTCATATTTTAATGAGTGCTCACAATTACAAAAGATGTCCAAGATAGTATATTTATATGTGAAATCTCTCTTCCTTCAATATTCTTTCATGAATTGTTCAAGTGACCAATACAATGTTTGCTAACCTTCAATAAATTTACCACCTCTACTTCTTATATGTAAAGTCATTACTCCCCATGGAATAAGCATATGAAACATATATAATTTCAGATTTATGATATTCAAATCATTCAACCATTTACTCATAGGATATAAGTGAAGCACACGAGTAAATGACAAACTACTCCAAAAAGATATAAGTGAAGATCAATGAGTAGTCGAATAATTATGTAACTATGTGAAGACTCTCTAACATTTAAGAATTTCAGATCTTGGTATTTTATTCAAACAGCAAGCAAAACAAAATAAAATAAAATGACGCTCCAAGCAAAACACATATCATGTGGTGAATAAAAATATAGCTCCAAGTAAAGTTACCGATGAACGAAGACGAAAGAGGGGATGCCATCAGGGGCATCCCCAAGCTTAGGCTCTTGGTTGTCCTTGAATATTACCTTGGGGTGCCTTGGGCATCCCCAAGCTTAGGCTCTTGCCACTCCTTATTCCATAGTCCATCGAATCTTTACCCAAAACTTGAAAACTTCACAACACAAAACTTAACAGAAAACTCGTGAGCTCCGTTAGCGAAAGAAAACAAAACACCACTTCAAGGTACTGTAATGGACTCATTATTTATTTATATTGGTGTTAAACCTACTGTATTACAACTTCTCTATGGTTTATAAACTATTTTACTAGCCATAGATTCATCAAAATAAGCAACACAACACACGAAAAACAGAATCTGTCAAAAACAGAACAGTCTGCAGTAATCTGTAACTAACGCAAACTTCTGGAACTCAGAAAACTCTACCAAAATAGGACAACATAGAAAATTTGTTTATTGATCATCAGCAATTGGAATCAATATTTTATCACATTCTGGTGATTTTTAACAATTGTTTTCGTGAACAGAAAGTTTCTGGAATTTTCAGCAAGATCAAATAACTATCATCCAAGAAGATCCTATAGGTCTTACTTGGCACAAACACTAATTAAAACATAAAACTACATCTAACCAGAGGCTAGATCAAATATTTATTACTAAACAGAACCAAAAAGCAATAAACAAAAATAAAATTGGGTTGCCTCCCAACAAGCGCTTACGTTTAACGCCCCTAGCTAGGCATGATGATTTCAATGGTGTTCAGATAAAAGATAAGAATTGAAACATAAAGAGAGCATCATGAAACACATGGAAAGCACATTTAAGTGTAACCCACTTCCTATGCATAGGGATTTTGTGAGCAAACAACTTATGGGAACAATAATCAACTAGCATAGGAAGGCAGAACAAGCATAACTTTAAGAATTTAAGCACATATAGAGGAAAGTTGATATTATTGCAATTCCTACAAGCATATATTCCTCCCTCATAATAATTTTCAGTAGCATCATGAATGAATTCAACAATATAACCAGTACCTAAAGCATTCTTTTCATGATCTACAAGTATAGAATTTTTATTACTCTCCACATAAGCAAATTTCTTCTCATTCGGAATAGTGGGAGTATACTCAACAAAATAACTATCATGTGATTGAAAATTAAGATCAAGATGACAATTTTCATGGTTACCATTATTATTTATAGCATACGTGTCATCACAATAATCATCATAGATAGGAGGCATGCTTTCATCATAGTAAATTTGCTCATCAAGGCTTGGGGGACAAAAAATATCATCTTCATCAAACATAGCTCGCCCAAGCTTGTGGCTTTGCATACCATTAGCATCATGGATATTCAAGGAATTCATACTAACAACATTGCAATCATGCTCATCATACAAAGATTTAGTGCCAAATATTTTAATGCATTCTTCTTCTAACACTTTGGCACAATTTTCCTTTCCATCATACTCACGAAAGATATTAAAAAGATGAAGCGTATGAGGTAAACTCAATTCCATTTTTTAGTTTTCTTTTATAAGCTAAATAGTGCTAAAACAAGAAACAAAAAGATTCGATTGCAAGATCTAAAGATATACCTTCAAGCACTCACCTCCCCGGCAACGGCGCCAGAAAAGAGCTTAGTTGACGGGGTGTGAGTGACGCTTACCTAGCCTTCTCGGCAACGGCGCCAGAAAAGAGCTTGATGTCTACTACGCAACCTTCTTCTTGTAGACGTTGTTGGGCCTCCAAGTGCAGAGGTTTGTAGGACAGTAGCAAATTTCCCTTAAGTGGATGACCTAAGGTTTATCATCCGTGGGAGGTGTAGGATGAAGATGGTCTCTCTCAAACAACCCTGCAACCAAATAACAAAGAGTCTCTTGTGTCCCCAACACACCCAATACAATGATAAATTGTATAGGTGCACTAGTTCGACTAAGAGATGGTGATACAAGTGCAATATGGATGGTAGATATAGGTTTTTGTAATCTGAAAATATAAAAACAGCAAGGTAGCAAGTGGTAAAGGTGAGCGTAAATGGTATTGCAATGCTTCGAAACAAGGCATAGGGTTCATACTTTCACTAGTGCAAGTTCTCTCAACAATAATAACATAATTGGATCATATAACTATCCCTCAACATGCAACAAAGAGTCACTCCAAAGACACTAATAGCGGAGAACAAACGAAGAGATTATGGTAGGGTACGAAACCACCTCAAAGTTATTCTTTCGGATCAATCTATTCAAGAGTTCGTACTAGAATAACACCTTAAGACACATATCAACCAAAACCCTAATGTCACCTAGATAGTCCAATGTCACCTCAAGTATCCATGGGTATGATTATATGATATGCATCACACAATCTCAGATTCATCTATTCAAACCAACACAAAGTACTTCAAAGAGTGCCCCAAAGTTTCTACCGAAGAGTCAAGACGAAAACGTGTGCCAACCCCTATGCATAGGTTCATGGGCGAAACCCGCAAGTTGATCACCAAAACATACATCAAGTGGATCAATAGAATACCCCATTGTCACCATGGTATCCCACGCAAGACATACATCAAGTGTTCTCAAATCCTTAAAGACTCAATCCGATAAGATAACTTCAAAGGGAAAACTCAATCCATTACAAGAGAGTAGAGGGGGAGAAACATCATAAGATCCAACTATAATAGCAAAGCTCGCGATACATCAAGATCGTACCAAATCAAGAACACGAGAGAGAGAGAGAGAGATCAAACACATAGCTACTGGTACATACCCTCAGCCCCGAGGGTGAACTACTCCCTCCTCGTCATGGAGATCGCCGGGATGATGAAGATGGCCATCGGTGAGGGTTCCCCCCCTTCGGCAGGGTGCCGGAACAGGGTCCCTATTGGGTTTTGGTGGCTACAGAGGCTTGCGGCGGCGGAACTCTCGATCTATTCTATTCCCCGATGGTTTTAGGGTATATTGGTATATATAGGAGGAAGAAATACGTCAGTGGAGCCATGAGGGCCCACGAGGGTGGAGGGCGCGCCCCCCTGCCTCATGCCTTCCTCGTTGCTTCCCTTACGTACACCCCAAGTCTTCTGGATTGCTTCCGTTCATTCCGTTTGGACTCCGTTTGATATTCCTTTTCTGTGAAACACTGAAACAAGGGAAAAACAGGAACTGGCAATGGGCTCTAGGTTAATAGGTTTGTCCCAAAAGTAATATAAAAGTGCATAATAAAGCCCATAAACATCCAAGATGGATAATATAATAGCATGAATACTTCATAAATTATAGATACATTGGAGACGTATCAAGCAACGAAGTGCTTCTTGGATTTACCCTTGAGTTTACTCATAAAGGACTCAAACTCATTCTCCTCCACAATAGACCCCTCACGTTCATCAATGCAATCCGTCAAAGAAGGATGATTAATGATGGTAGTTTTGATGTTGGGGGTTGCCTTGTTGGTGACTTTAGCCATGAGGCACTTGGCGGTGATGCTCTCATTGGGTGAGTCGAAGAGAGACACCCGTGGTGTCATCGCAATGGCAACGGATGCCATGGCAACCGACTCACCATCTTCATCATCATCATCATCCTCATTGTACTCTTCTTGTACCACCAATGCCTTGGGAGGAGTCTTCTTGGTGAAGTTGCTCTTGTTGGGGAAAGACTTGGCCTTGTCCTTTCGGATGAGCTTGCCACCATTGTCTTCCCTCTTCTCATAAGGGCACTCCGCAACAAAGTGGCTCACATTGCCACACTTATAGCAAGTCCGCACACGTTGCTTGACCTTTGCGCCACTTGAATTGTTCTTGTTGAAGTTGGGCCTTGAGTTCTTCTTGCTCCAAAATTGCCTTGAAGCAAGAGCCAAGTGTTCATGATAGGCATACTTTGTATCTTCGGGGTTGTTCTCCTCTTCTTCCTCTTCGTCCTCTTCCTCCACATTAACCTTGGCCTTTAGTGCAAGGTTGGGTTTCTTTACTCTTTGAGAGCGTAGCACCGCATTATCGGCGGTCTTGTCCAAGATGCTCATAGTAACAAACTCATCCAACACTTCACTTGAGGACAAGGTGTGGAAGTCCGGCCTTTGACGAATGACGGAGGACATGGCTTTGTGGTAAGGCATCATTGCCTTGAGGAACTTGCGCTTGATCCAATTGTCATCCGTGTCCTTGCTTCCATGATCTCGGAGTGAAAGCGCGAGTTTGGTTACCCTCCGATAAAGCTCACGAGGTTCTTCATCTTCTTTCATTGCAAACTCATCGGCTTCATCTTGCACCACTTCATAGTTTGAGCGTTGAATGCTTGCACTTCCCCGGTAGAGAGAAACAACTTGGTGCCAAGCATCTCTGGCCATGGAGTAGGGCCGGAGATGAGGAAAATCTTCGGGTGGAATTGCTTCTCGGATGATGAAGAGAGCATTCTCATTGAATTGATTATCCACGGCTTCTCTAGGAGTGAAGTTGCTTCGGTCATGCGGATAGAAACCTTCTTCAATGATTCTCCAAAGATTAGTATTCACGTGATTTAAATGACGCTTAAAGCGATAGACCCAAGAATCAAAGTCCACATTCTTCTCAATCTTAGGGGCAGGGTCGGCATGATTCAAATGAGTGGAAGGAAGCGGTCCACCATAGACAAGTGGAGGTTCCACATGGGCAAAGATGCCGGTGCCATTTTTACCACTAGAAGAAGGAGCTTTCTCACTAGTAGCTTCCCCCTTGTCGGAGTTAGCATCCGTCACCTTGTTAGCGGGATCACCCACTTTCAATGGTGCGGTGGATAGTTTAAGCCCTTCTATGAATTTATTAAACATGCTTTCAACCTCGGTCGTCATTGAGGTCTTCAATGTGTCCAAAGCCACATTGAATTCCTCACGAGAGACCGCGGTTCCCCCATCGGCCGTAGATGAGAATGGATTCACACCGGAGTGCTCCTCCGCACCGTTTACGGTGTCAACCATACTCTTCGGACGGCGTCCTTAATAAAGAGACGAGGCTCTGATACCAATTGAAAGGATCGATATAGTTGACTATAGGGAGGTGAATAGGCAACTAACAATTTTTAGCTTTTCTTTACCAAATTAAACTTTGCATCAAAGTAGGTTGTCTAGATATGCAACTAGGTGAGCAACCTATATGATGCAACAACAACAAGCACACAAGCAAGCAATGGATATAACGCGAATAAACTTGCACAAGTAAAGGCACGAGATAACCAAGAGTGGAGCCGGTGAAGACGAGGATGTGTTACCGAAGTTCCTTCCTTTTGAGGGGAAGTACGTCTCCGTTGGAGCGGTGTGGAGGCACAATGCTCCCCAAGAAGCCACTAGGGCCACTGTATTCTCCTCACGCCCTCACACAATGCGAGATGTCGTGATTCCACTATTGGTGCCCTTGAAGGCGGCGACCGAACCTTTACAAACAAGGTTGGGGCAATCTCCACAACTTAATTGGAGGCTCCCAACGACACCACAAAGCTTCACCACAATGGACTATGGCTCCGCGGTGACCTCAACCGTCTAGGGTGCTCAAACACCCAAGAGTAACAAGATCCGCTAGGGATTAGTGGGGGGAATCAAATTTCTCTTGGTGGAAGTGTAGATCGGGGCCTTCTCAACCAATCCCGAGCAAATCAACAAGTTTGATTGGCTAGGGAGAGAGATCGGGCGAAAATGGAGCTTCGAGCAACAACGGAGCTTAGGGTTGGAAGAGGTGGTGAACTAGAGGAAGAAGACACCCCTTATATAGTGGAGATACAAATCCAACCGTTATCCACTTAACCAGCCCGCGACCTGCGGTACTACCGCCCAGACAAGCGGTACTACCGCAAGACCTCACGGTACTACCGCGACTGACCGCGGTACTACCGCTGCTACGACAGGAGCTAGGCCAGGCCTGAAGCGCAAAGGCTGAGGGCGGTACTGCCGCTGGCGCGGTACTACCGCAAGGCAGGATTGGGCTAGCCTGGGAAGGGCGCGGATGAATAAAAATACATCCGTGCCAACTTCCGCTGAAAATCAAACAATGCAAAAATCCGACACGATACTACCACACCTACTTCCGCTCATGTTGCTGTGCCAGACCAGGATTCACGGTACTACCGCGCGCATGGGGCGGTACTACCGCGTAGGGCGCAGATGTAAAAAATTACATCCGCCCCTACAGCAGCACGAGCGGCTGAGTCTGGACTGAGGCCACAGTACTACATCTCCATTGGAGCGGTACTTCCGTGGGCGCCTACGGTACTACCGCAAGGGCTTGCGGTACTACCGCTCCGAAGAGCAGTACTACCGCATGCCCCAGAACAACAACACTAGGAATCCTTCTCTTAGCATATAAATGAAGAAAACGGAGGAAGCTCCAAAGCGCAAGGGGAAAGGCGGTGCAGAGGAAGAAAACGTGTACGTGATGATTCCACCCAAACCTTTCCGAAGCGGACCCCCTCTTAATAGTACGGCTTTCCTACGACTCAAATCGACCGAAAAGAAACGTAGAAAAATGCCTTCTTCAATAGTCTTCGAGGGGCACCAAACCTTCTTGTGCCTAGCGATGAAACGTCTGAAAAACTCAAGGCACACAATTAGTCCGCAAAAACATTGTCATCAATCACCAAAACACCTTAGGGATAAATATGCCCTTACAACCGACATTACGCGTACGCTTACGCGAGACTGGTTCTACCGACGTGCTTCGCACACAGGTGGCTGGCGGGTGTCAGTTTCTCCAACTTTAGTTGAATCGAGTGTGGCTACGCCCGGTCCTTGAGAAGGTTAAAACATCACATACTTGACGAAATATCGTTGTGGTTTTGATGCGTAGGTAAGAACGGTTCTTGCTCAGCCCGTAGCAGCCACGTAAAACTTGCAACAACAAAGTAGAGGACGTCTAACTTGTTTTTGCAGGGCATGTTGTGATATGATATGGTCAAGACATGATGCTAATTTTATTGTATGAGATGATCATGTTTTGTAACAGAGTTATCGGCAACTGGCAGGAGCCATATGGTTGTCGCTTTATTGTATGAAATGCAATCGCCATGTAATTGCTTTACTTTATCACTAAGCGGTAGCGATAATCGTAGAAGCAATAGTTGGCGAGACGACAACGATGCTACGATGGAGATCAAGGTGTCGCGCCGGTGATGATGGTGATCATGACGGTGCTTTGGAGATGGAGATCAAAGGCACAAGATGATGATGGCCATATCATATCACTTATATTGATTGCATGTGATGGTTATCTTTTATGCATCTTATTTTGCTTAGATCGACGGTAGCATTATAAGATGATCTCTCACTAAATTTCAAGGTATAAGTGTTCTCCCTGAGTATGCACCGTTGCGAAAGTTCGTCGTGCCGAGACACCACGTGATGATCGGATGTGATAAGCTCTACGTTCACATACAATGGGTGCAAGCCAGTTTTGCACACGCAGAATACTCGGGTTAAACTTGACGAGACTAGCATATGCAGATATGGCCTCGGAACACTGAGACCGAAAGGTCGAGCGTGAATCATATAGTAGATATGATCAACATAGTGATGTTCACCATTGAAAACTACTCCATCTCACGTGATGACCGGACATGGTTTAGTTGATATGGATCACGTGATCACTTAGATGATTAGAGGGATGTCTATCTAAGTGGGAGTTCTTAAGTAATATGATTAATTGAACTTTAATTTATCTTGAACTTAGTACCTGATAGTATTTTGCATGTCTATGTTGTTGTAGATAGATGGCCCGTGTTGTTGTTCCGTTGAATTTTAATGCGTTCCTAGAGAAAGCTAAGTTGAAAGATGATGGTAGCAACTACACGGACTGGGTCCGTAACTTGAGGATTATCCTCATTGTTGCATAGAAGAATTACGTCCTGGAAGCACCGCTAGCTGTACCACCCGCGCATCAACTGCAGACATTGTGAATGCCTGGCAATCGCATGTTGATGACTACTCGATAGTTCAGTGTGCCATGATTTACGCTTAGAACCGGGACTTCAACGATGTTTTGAACGTCATGGAGCATATGAGATGTTCCAAGAGTTGAAGTTAATATTTCAAGCAAATGCCCGGATTGAGAGATATGGAGTCTCCAATAAGTTCTACAACTGCAAAATCGAGGAGAATAGTTCTGTCAGTGAACATATACTCAGTATGTCTGGGTACTACAATCACTTGATTCAACTGGGAGTTAATCTTCCTGATGATAGTGTCATTGAAAGAATTCTTCAATCACTGCCACCAAGCTACAAGAGCTTCGTGATGAACTATAATATGCAAGGGATGGATAAGACAATTCCCGAACTCTTCGCGATGCTAAAGGCTGCGGAGGTAGAAATCAAGAAGGAGCATCAAGTGTTGATGGTCAACAAGACCACCAGTTTCAAGAAAAAGGGTAAAGGGAAGAAGGGGAACTTCAAGAAGAACGGCAAGCAAGTTGCTGCTCAAGTGAAGAAGCCCAAGTCTGGACCTAAGCCTGAGACTGAGTGCTTCTACTGCAAAGGGACTGGTCACTGGAAGCGGAACTGCCCTAAGTATTTGGCGGATAAGAAGGATGGCAAGGTGAACAAAGGTATATGTGATATACATGTTATTGATGTGTACCTTACTAATGCTCGCAGTAGCACCTGGGTATTTGATACTCGTTATGTTGCTAATATCTGCAACTCGAAATAGGGACTACGGATTAAGCGAAGATTGGCTAAGGACGAGGTGACGATGCGCGTGGGAAATGGTTCCAAAGTCGATGTGATCGCGGTCGGCACGCTACCTCTACATCTGAAAGTGCATTATATCGACTAGAGGGGGGTGAATAGGCGATTTTTATAAATTCTTCACTAAGGAATTTGTGGCTGAGGAAATTCCTTAGCGAAGAACTACTTGCAGCGGAATAAGTACTCAAAAGTATGCATAACGGAACACAAGCATAGTCATCATGATGAAATGAAAACAAGCACAGAGTACAGAAAGCGTAAACACAGGATAACACAGGATGAAGACAAACAGACTGAGGAAATTGAACTGAGGAAATTGAGAAAGTATTCAGTCAAAGTCTTCAAACACAGATATGAACAAGCATACAACACAGTAATGAGGAAATGAAAGAGTTGAGGAAATAGAACTAGTTGGCTTGGTGAAGACAATGATTTGGTAGACCAGTTCCAACTGCTGTCTCAGTTGTACGTCTGGTTAGGGCGGCTAGGTATTTAAACCTAAGGACACACAGTCCCGGACACCCAGTCCTGAACACGCAGTCCAGGACACTTAGTCCTCACCGTATTCCCCTTGAGCTAAGGTCACACAGACCTCGCCCAATCACTCATGGTAAGTCTTCAGGTGACTTCCGAACCTTCACAAACTCGGTCACACGGCGATCCACAATTTCCTCTTGGATGCTCTAGACCTTGACGCCTTACCGTCTGGAAGAAGCATAGTCTTCAAAGGTAACAAGCGTCGGATCCATGCAGGATCAATCTCTTCAGTGATGCTCAATCACTTTGGGTTTGTAGGTGTTTGGGTTTGGGATTTTCCTCACTTGATGATTTTCGCTCAAAGTCCTCGGAGGATGGGATGCTCTCAAATGACAAGTGTCAGTTTCTCTCGGAGCAGCCAACCAGCTAGTGGTTGTAGGGGGCGGCTATTTATAGCCTAGGGAGCAGCCCGACATGATAAGACATAAATGCCCTTCAATGATATGACCGTTAGGTGGATAAGATATTTTGGGACAGCTGGCGCGTAGCACAGCAACGGTCGGAAATCTGAGTATCAAATTCCTCAAGGCTATCATGTTCCTCAGTGTGTAGGCAATCCGCACTGGCGAATTCCTAACTCCTCAGTCAGAAGAAATTCCTCAGAGACCAGAAGAACTTCGTCTCTATCACTGAAGAATATGACTGAACTGTATGAGATTTCCAATGGCTTCACTCGAAGGGATTGGTAGGTGTAGGATTTTGAGTTGAGCATCACATGGAATCTTTTCCTTAGTATTTCCTCGACCCCCTTTAACAGTACGGTGTTTCCTATGACTCAAGAAAGAGAAAATGAAACTACGAAAACAAAAGTCTTCACGCTTCATGTTCCTCAATAGAATACCAAGTCTTCAAGGTCACACCAATTTCTTCACTTTCAAAGTCTTCAGAAAGTCTTCAGAAATTCAAGTCTTCAGTCGAAGAACTTCATTTTTAGGGGTCGACTTTCACTGTAAATATCAAACTCCTCATAGACTTATAGACATGTGTACACTCATAAACGCATCAGTCCCTTAACCTATAAGTCTTCAATACACCAAAATCACTAAGGGGCACTAGATGCACTTACAATCTCCCCCTTTTTGGTGATTGATGACAATATAGGTTAAGTTTTCAACGGGGATAAACATATGAAGTGTAAATACTGATATTGAGGAATTTGATTGCAAGATATAGAAGAACTCCCCCTGAAGATGTGCATAGTGAGGAATTTGCTTTTGAAGCAATGCACACTTGAAGAGTTGAATCATGGAGATCTCCCCCTATATCTTGTAATTCATACACGCATTTGACATAATATATGAAGAATTTGAAATGCATGATGAAATATGGTGACTGATGTAATTCAGCATGCGTGCAATAACATTAATGAGGAATAAGCATGCAGAAGAAACAACAAAAAGTATCAGGCCACATAGAGTTTAAGTTTACAACTCGATCCAGCAAAGTCTTCAAAAGAACGAGAGTTCCAACTTAGAAAAAAAACACCCATATAAGATAGACCCGCTTGAAGACTAACTCAAATTTCTCCCCCTTTGTCATCGAATGACCAAAAGTGTCGAAAATGACGACTAACGCCCCTGAAGAATATCAAGGTGATGAAGGAGCATCAGCGTTGTTGGGGTCGTTTGTTGGAGTAGGGCCTGCCGCAGTGTCGCCCAAATCTTCATGTTCATCAGTGTCACGTGATGAAGAATAGGAGCTGGCCACCAAGTAAGGAACCTTGACCTTCTTGTACTTCTTCGGAGGAGGTGCAGCCCAGTCAAGATCTTCCTTGAGACCCATTTTCTTCAGATCTTCTTCACTATAGACTTGAGACAGAACAGCCCAGGTGCGGTTGAGGGTTTCATGAAGGTAGTAGTGGTTTTTCTTCACTGCATTGTGGGTAGCAGTCATGTTGTGAAGAATTGAACCAAACTGACGCTTGACCCATTTATGATTGCGATCAATCTTCTGATGAAGACTGAGGAGAAGCTCACGGTCAGTCGTCACCCTAGGTGTTGTGCCTTGAGGATTTTGCTTGGGTGCGTTGGCGGCAGAATCATGGGTGGCAGAGTCATCATTGGTGGAGTAGGATGCAGCCTTGCGAAATTTTCCATCCAATGGACGAATGCCTTCATCAATTACAGCAGTAGCCTTGCCCTTTTCATCAGCTGAGGAAAATGCCTGTTTGAGGACTTCAATCGGGGGCAAGTAGCTGCAATGGTTCAATGTATCAGCTTTATAGTTGAGTGAAGACCTTGTCCTGATGAATCTCATAATCCAAGGTGCATAAGGCTTCAGCTCAAACAGTGACATAGCGACATTGGCCAGAGTCCTCATGAAGAAATCATGGAAGTTGACGGGAATGCCATGAATGATATTGAAAAGCAGATTCTTCATGATGCCAACGACTTCTTCTTCATTTGAGTCGTGGCCCTTGATAGGACTCAATGTCTTCGTCAGAATGCGATAGACAGTCCGAGGCACATACAACAATTCCTTCACAAGGAATTTTGTTCTTGGGGCCTGACCTGGCTTCAAAGGCTTCATCAGCACTTGCATGTAGTGATCGGTAAGCTCAGGTTCATTGTAAACGCAACAAGCACCTTCAAGGGGAGGACTGAGTGGTAAGGCATGAAGCAATTCAGTAGCTGGTGCTTTGTAGTGAGTGTTTTCACACATCAAGTCCAGCACCCATGAATTCACATCTTCAGAGTTGCCGATGATGTGCAGTGTTGCATAAAATTGAAGAATAAGTTCTTCATTCCATTCACAGATGTCAATGCAGAAATTTAACAGTCCAGCGTCGTGAAGAACACTGAGGACTGGCTCGAAGCACGGCAGAGATTCCATATCCACGTGAGGAATGTGCTCATGATCGAAGATTTGTCTTTGTTGAAGAACACTGAGGAATAGAAATTTGTTTGGCTGGCAGTCCAAAAACGCCTCTTCCTTATGCGAGCAGAGTCATAAGGGTTGTAATCAGTGAAGAATACATGCTCGCCAAATAAGGCATCAGTCTTGAATTTTTGCTTCCTGGAGAATGGATCCTTTGGCTTGGGCAGAGGAGTGTTAGTGAGTTGCATCACAACCTCAGGAATCGCAATCTCAGGTTCTTCAGGCTAAGGAATTTCTGGTTCCTCTTCAGTGGTAGCCTAGTTCTTCAATTCTTCATTCTCATTTTCTTCAGCACTAGCGGCTGGAATGTCTTCATGACCTTCATCAGATCCCCTTTGAACTGTAGTGACTGGGGACTAAGGAATTTGCTGCACTGGAGTGAAGAGTGGAGAATTGGGGTGGTACAACCAATGTCCACATCATTCATCATAGGTGTGGTACAACCAATGTCCACATCTTCATCTTCAATTTCTTGAACGCCAGCCTCTTCAGCTGTGAACTGAGGCATAGGCGAGGAAACAACTAGGGTTGAAGGGATTTCATCCACTTCAATTTCTTGATCCATCTGCTCTGATGTAGCAGCAGAAGGAGTTTCTTCATCAGATCCGCTAGGGATCACATATTCTTCATTAAAAGGAGCAAGGTCCTTTGATGGCATGGTTGAGATCAGAACAACATCAATTGGATTAGCAAATGAACTGGTCAAAGGCTTCATTTTCTTCGGAGCTGAAGAATCTGAAGTAGCTGATGCTTCGCTTTTCTTCACAACTGCACGCTCTGCAGCCTTGGTCTTCTTCACATCTGATGCAGATGGAAGGATTGGAGTTGGAGTAGGCGCAGGAGGAGCAGGGGAATTTGGTTCAGTTTCTTCAGGCACAACTGATGCAGTTACCCTGACCTCTTCATTTTCTTCAGGCACATCACTAGTGGGTGCCCTGGCAATTTCTTCAGTGGCTGGAATGCAGTCATCAGCCTTGGAACTCACATTGTCTTCAGCAGCCTGATTGTCATCAGCGATGCTGGCATGTTCTTCAGTTTGCTAACAGATGCATCAGCCGGAGTGACTTCAATATGCACAGGGGCAGCGACACTTGAAGTGAGTGTCTTCGTTAGATTGACGAACCTGGCCTTGGCTCCTTTCCAATCAGCATAGTAAGCGTGGAAATCATCGCTGAGGACTTTGATTTCAGACTGGATCTTTACAAGTTCATCATATGTCATAGAGACAACGTTGTTCTTCAGGAACTTCTCCTTCCTGTACTGTGCTTTCTTGAGCTGCCTGGCCTTCTCATATTTCCATTTTTCTTCTTGGATGAAATGGGTCAGCATGTGACTTTGGCCAGGTGTCAACTTGAAATCAGGCATAGGAGTGTTTGGGTCCTTGTGCCAGAGATCAATATAGTCGAGGATCAACTTTGGATCCAAAAGCAGTGGCACATCTGTGCCCTTGGCTCAAGCGGCCCTGACATGCCTGTCTCTGATGATTTCAGCAAGTTCTTCATCATCAGCTTCGTCTTCTTCAGACGGCACTCGGAAGGCGACCTGCTTCTTCTGAGGACTTGGGCGAGAGCCTCATCCAGCAGTGGTCTTTGTCTTCAGCGGAGAGGGTCCTGCAGAAGAATTTGGTGCAGCTGAGGAACTAGCCGAAGCTCCTGAGGCAATAGAGATGCATGTGGTCCTTTGGCACGTGGCGAGATGCACAGGTGCCGAGGATTTTGACGGAGCAACTGAGGACTTTGGAGGAGCAGGAGCGGCTTGAGGAATTGGCCGTGAGGGCTTAGCTGAGGAAATTGGCCTTGAGGGCATTGAAGAAGAGGCACTTGGCTTGTGCGCAGGCTTCTTTGCCATGGATTTCTTCGGCCTTACAGAGGCCTCAGGAGCAGCAGTAGTGGAATCTTTGTTGAATTTCTTCACTACATCTTTTGCCTGTTTGGCCAACTTGGCTTGGCGCTTGGCCCATTCTTCAGGAAAATCCTCACCGCGCTTGATGCTAGTGGGATCTGCCTCTTGGCCAGGTGCCAATGGAGGTCTTGAGCATGGAGGAGTAACAGCGAATTTCTTCATGTATTTTGGAGTCACATACCTGTACTCCCTCCACTCTTTTGCCCATCTCCTTTCTATGCTCTGAATGCGCACCTTGCGCTGATTCTTATCTTCCTCAGGGGGTGTGCAGTACCCAGCATAAATGTCCTCAGGGATTTCAAAGGCAGTATTGACCTCAGGCCTCTTTCCTCCTTTCTGTGGCTTCTTTCCATCAGCCATTTTCTTCAGTTGAGGAATTTGAACAATTGAACTCTCTAAATAAGTATGCAACTTTTCTTCGAGGAACGCTGCAAACGAGTTAAGTTGATGAGAACCTAGTGATTCAGCAGCGGACATGAGTACCTGTGAACAAAGTATAGTTGCGAGGAATTTGGAGAGGTCATATGCGTTCTCAGAAGGTTTTTTGAAAAAGAACAAGTTTGAGGAATTTGACCAGATGAGTCTTGAAGAATTTCACTAAGCGTTCTTTGTCTTAGGTTCCAGAGTTGTATAGATCGAAGATCCACACAATTGAGGAATCTTAAAAAAAATTATTGCTTAGAGAAACGAATCAAGAACAGAAGACATGTGAGGTGTTCAGTGTGTGAAAAATTTGAGGAATAAAACACCTTTGAAGATTTTGTAGAAGTCATTTGAATCAAAGAGGGTAGTAAAAGTAACTTTTAATTACCCTAAACGAAGAACACGACGAACTGGGATGTGGAGAAGTGAAGCTCGTCTGTGTAGATCTTCCACGCCCTAACTCGGCGGAGGAAGACAGCTACGGCGGCGGCGGAGTGAAGATTTCCGCGGCCGGCGTGAGTACGGCGGCGACGAGGTCGAGGCAGTGAAGCTCTTCCTCACCGGCGACGATGATGTAGCAGCGACGCTAGGGTTTGAGAAGCTCGAGCGGGAGAGAGGTCGAGCGGAGTAAAAGAAGTGAGGAAGGGGAGAGGGGGTATTTATAGCCACGGTGAAAAACGGTTCGCCCGAAGAAATTGGACGAACGTGCCCCTGACCCTTCTCATTCGCTTGACATGTGTCCCCCACGTACTGAGAAGTGGAGATCGTGTTAGATCGTGGGTGAATAGATAAGTATATCGTGGGAAGCGGAACGGTTTGAGCGGCAAAGCCGAAAATTTGGATAAGATAAGTTGAAAGTTCCGTTCGCAAATTCTTCAGCTGACAAGGACACAGTGAATATTTTGAACGAGTTTCAAACAGAACGCACATGAAGAATTTGTGGATAGATTGGGTTGAGTATAGCATAGAGGGGGAAGGGTCCGATCACATTCACTTAGCAGAAAAACCAACTTGAAGAATTAGCCATAAGTGAATGTTGTAGAGGACATAAACTCATATATATATATATATATATATATATATATATATATATATATATATATATATATATATATATAGCCAATGAAGAAAACGACGGAAACAGTGAAGATTTTGCAAAGTTGAAGAATATGAACAACTGAGGAATTTCAAAAACTGAGGAAAAACTCAAATTGAAGATTTTCAACTTTTGTGGTGGCGTGACCCACCGTATAAGAATGATGATTTCAGACACCGCGTACAATTGTCGTAGGGTTCTGAGAATCAAATTCTTCATTAATTTCTTCACACTTAGAGTGTTATTCTTCATTGTTTGAAGAAAAATGTTTCTTCATGTGTTGCACACCTAAGTCATCAATTTTGCATAAGTGTTAGGATGAGTGTCCTTTTCAAAGAACATTCAAAGATTATAAGATATTTAGCTCACACCGCAACTTGCTAAATCTCTTCTCATCCAAGGGCTTTGTGAAGATATCGGCTAGCTGTTCTTTAGTCTTCACATGCTCAATAGAAATGTCGCCCTTCAACACATGATCGCGAAGAAAGTGATGACGAATCTGAATGTGCTTTGTCTTCGAGTGCTGAACTGGGTTGTGAGCAATCTTGATGGCACTCTCATCGTCACAGAAGAGAGGCACATTCTTCATGTTGACGCCGTAGTCCTTGAGAGTTTGCTTCATCCACAGCAATTGAGCACAGCAAGAACCAGCAGCAATGTACTCAGCTTCAGCAGTAGACAGTGATACGCAGTTCTGCTTCTTCGAGGACCAACAGACCAAAGATCGTCCGAGGAAACGACATGTACCAGATGTTGACTTGCGATCCACGCGATCACCAGCATAATCAGAGTTAGAATATCCAACAAGATCAAAAGCCGAGCCCTTGGGGTACCATAATCCTAGTGTTGGTGTGTGAGCTAGATATCGAAGAATATGCTTCACAGCCTTATGGTGTGATTCCTTCGGTGTAGCTTGAAATCGGGCACACATGCAAACACTAAGCATAATATCTGGCCTAGATGCACATAAGTACAATAAAGAACCAATCATGGAGCGGTATACCTTTTGATCGAAGTCAATACCATTTTCATCAGTGCACAGATGGCCATTTGTGGGCATAGGAATTTTGACGCCTTTGCAATCTTGCATGCCGAATTTCCTCAGTACATCCTTGAGGTATTTCTCCTGAGATATGAATATGCCATTGCACTGTTGACGAATTTGAAGACCTAAGAAGAATTTCAGCTCTCCCATCATAGACATTTGATATTCTTCACTCATCATATAGGCAAATTCATCACTATAACGTTGGTCAGTACAGCCAAAGATGATATCATCAACATATATTTGGCATACAAACAATTCATCATCATATGATTTAGTGAAAAGAGTAGGGTCGAGTGAACCGGGTTTGAAGCCTTTCTTCATGAGGAATTCCTTCAAAGTATCATACCACGCCCGAGGGGCCTGCTTGAGGCCATAGAGGGCCTTATTTAGTCTGAAGACTTTGTCAGGATGCTTAGGATCTTCAAAACCTGGGGGTTGAGCAACATATACTTCTTCCTCAAGCTTACCATTGAGGAATGCACTTTTCACATCCATTTGATATAAAGTGATATCATGATGGTTAGCATAAGCAAGTAATATGCGAATAGCTTCAAGTCTAGCAACTGGTGCAAAAGTTTCATCGAAATCAATTCCTTCAACCTGTGTGTAGCCTTGAGCTACTAGCCGTGCCTTATTCCTTACCACAAGGCCATTTTCATCTTGCTTGTTATGGTAGATCCACTTTGTGCCAATGATATTGTGTTTGCGAGGATCTGGACGATTGACTAGTTCCCATACGTTGTTGAGCTCGAACTGATGTAATTCTTCTTGCATGGCCTGAATCCACTCAGGCTCCAGAAATGCTTCATCTACCTTAGTGGGCTCTGAGATAGAGACAAAAGCATAGTGCCCACAAAAGTTAGATAAATGTGAAGCTTTTGAGTGTGTGAGAGGACCTGGTGCTTCAATGTCATCGATGATCTTCTCAACTTGCACTTCTTTTGCAACGCGAGGATGAGTAGGTTGTCGTCGAGGAATTTGATCAGCATTTTCTTCAGCACCATTTTCTTCAGCAATTTCTTCAGGTGCATTAGCTCGACGTTCTTCACGTTCTGGAATGAATTCTTCAGCAGATTCTTCGGTAGGAATGACATCCTCAGTAGCCTTGAACTTGATAGTTTCCTCAGGTGCCTGTTGATGATGTGGCACGCAGTATAAATTGCCTCAATCCAGAAGTGACGAGGCGTCTTGTACTCATCAAGCATAGTGCGAGCCATCTCAACAAGAGTTCTGTTCTTGCGCTCCACGACGGCATTTTGCTGAGGAGTATAAGGAGCAGATAACTCATGAGTAATACCAAGTTCATCAAGATAGTCATCAAGACCAGAATTCTTGAACTCAGTTCCATTGTCACTTCTGATGTGCTTGATCTTCACACCAAAGTTGGTTGAAGCCCTCGAGGAAAATCGTTTGAAGACTTCCTGCACTTCATGTTTGTAAGTAACAATGTGTACCCATGTGTAATGAGAGTAATCATCAACAATAAAAGGCCCATAGAGAGATGCGTCATTTGTGACAGCTGGGTAATGGTTAGGAGCAAAGAGGTCCATGTGAAGCAATTCGAATGGTCGAGTAGTGGCCATGATAGTCTTTGCTGGATGCTTAGCCTTGGTCATCTTTCCAGCTTCACAAGCTCCACACAAGTGATCCTTGAGGAATTTGACATTCTCAATGCCAATGACATGCTTCTTCTTCGCAAGAATGTGCAAATTCCTCATGCCTGCATGACCAAGTCGTCGATGCCATAGCCAACCTTCTAAAGCTTTTGCGAGTAGGCACACGGCTGGTTGCGGTCCTGTAGAGAAATCAACAATATACAAGTCACCTCTCCTAAAGCCTTTGAAGACTTTGGAATTGTCAGCTTCCATAACCACAACACAACGATACTTGCTAAAGACAACTACCATATCAAGATCACAAAGTATTGAGACAGACATGAGGTTGTTTCCTAAGGACTCGACAAGCATGACTTTGTCCATGTGTCGATCCTTTGTGATCGCAACCTTACCTAGACCCAATACCTGACTTTTGCCTTTGTCAGCGAAGATGATATGCTTCAGATGCGATGGTGATAAGGGAGCATCTATCAATAGATTCTTGTCACCAGTCATGTGATTTGTACATCCACTATCGAGGACCCACTCAGTGGCTTTGGGTTGATCATTCTGCAGATGAATTAGTGCAGCTTACGAACTTCATATACTTCATCAGTGAAGAATATGACATCAATTCATCACATCAATTTCATCAAGCAATGCAACAGTTAAAAACAGTATGAGGACGTGAGAAATGAAAGTTCATTTGTTCATGATTAGCCTGCGTCCTTTTAGGCACTCTTCAGGTCTCTAGCAAATTCTTCAGACGTTCAAGTACATCTGGAGACCTGACCCTGCAGAGGAGATTAGTTCTTTTTCTTCACCACCCACATCTGAAGGGGTGGCAAAGAGTTCATCACTCTGCGAGCTCCATATGAGAAAGGTGGCATAGAAGCCAATCCGTTTTGTTTCACATAAGAGAAGTTAGGGTAAGCATATGAATAAGCAAAGAAATTCTTTGAGGACTTATGAACATAATGATTAGAAGAATAATGCTCATATTCATAGCCCTTGGCTCTTCCCTGCGAAACAGAGTTGTTAGCACGATGATGTTCATATGAGGACTTTGATCCTCTTGAGAAATTTGATCCATGTGAGGAATTTGGTCCGTATGAGGACTTGGATCCATATGAAGAATTTGGTCCATATGAACAATTTGATCTGGGGTTCCTAATCTTCACAGGTGGTGTCATGAGGACATTCACCTGAAGACTTTCAAGGCACCTTTTGGGAACCCAGATTTTCTTCATAGGGGAACCGTTCCTGCAGTTAGTGCCAACATATCTAGCAAATACTTCACCATTCTGAGTTTTAAACAGTTTGTAGTTGGAGTCAAATGACTCATCAGAAGAATGAGAAGATTCACATGTAAAGCCAGATAAATTAGATGGATCAACTGGAGGTCCCTTTGCAGCAACCCATGAGGTTTTGGGGTACTGCTCAGGCTTCCAATATGTACCATCAGCATTGAGTTTCCTCTCAAAGGCAATACCCTCTTTCCTAGGGTTCCTGTTGAGGATCTACTTTTTAAGCACATCACAAAGAGTCTGATGCCCTTTGAGGCTTTTGTACATGCCTGTCATGTACAATTCCTTCAGCCCTGCATCGTCAGTGATACTAGCAATGTCCTCAGCTGAGGAATTAGTGATAGCAGAGACAGTTGAGGAATTTGTAGCATTAGAAGCATTTGAACAATCAGCTGAAGAATTAGCAGATTCATGTTCAATGGATTTGAAACATGGAGGAACAAATTCTTCCTGAGCAGCGCTGATTTGTTGAGCAAGTAATGAATTGCGCTCCTTCTGAAGATCTTCATAACTCACTCTTAGCTTCTCAAGATCTTGCTTTCTTTGAAGAAATTCATAAGAAAGCTCCTCATCATCAGACAAGAGAGTGTTATGATGATCTTGAAGGGTGTCATACTTAGTATGAAGTCTCTAAAGACTTTCAGCCAAAGCTTTTGACTGATCCATTTCTTCAGCCAACATATCATCACTTTTTTCTAGCATGTTTTGAACCTTTTCAAGGGCCCTTCGTTGTTTCACAGCAATCTTAGCAAGTTTAGAATAGCTGGGCTTAAGGTTTTCATCAGATTCATTTTCACTTGATTCAGATGAGGAATATTTGAGTACCTTGGCACCCTTTGCCATGAAGCAATAGGTGGGAGCGTAGTCATCATTGCCTTCATTAGCCTTGTTGGTGAGGTCATTTTCTTCAGTGTTGAAGATAGACTTGCTGACGAATGCAGTAGCGAGGGCTAGGCTCGCCACACCGGATTCAGAATCCTCAGATGCCTCCTCTTCCTCATTTTCTTAAGATTCAGCCTCAGAGTCCATTTCCTTGCCAATGAATGCCCGAGCCTTCTTGGAGCTGCTCTTCTTGTGAGATGAAGACTTTGAGGATTTTGATGATGAAGATTTTGAGGATTTCTTCTTTTTCTTCGCATCATCACAACTGTAATCCTTGTATTTCTTCTTCTTTGATTCCTTTTCCCACTGAGGACAATCTTGAATGTAGTGTCCTGGTTTCTTGCATTTGTGACAAAGCCTCTTCTTGTAGTCACTGGATGAGGAATCATTGCTCCTTGAGGGTCTTCCAAAGCGACCACGTCTTGAGAACTTCTGGAATTTCTTCACGAGCAGTGCTAGATCATGGCTCAGTTCTTCAGGATCACCAAGGTTGTTGTCAGAGTCTTCATCTTCAGACTCAGAAACTGCCTTGGCCTTCAGTGCACGTGATCTGCCGTAGCTCGAACCATAGAGATCTCTCTTTTCAGCAAGCTGGAACTCATGAGTATTTAGCCTTTCGAGAATATCAGCGGGATCAAGTGACTTGTAATCAGCACGTTCTTGTATCATCAATGCCAGAGTATCAAATGAGGAATCAAGCGATCTCAACAATTTCTTCACCACCTCATGGTCAGTGATCTCAGTGGCACCAAGTGCTTGAAGCTCATTTGAGATGTCAGTGAGGCAATCGAAGGTTTGTTGAACATTTTCATTGTCGAGTCTTTTGAAGCGATTGAAGAGATTGCGAAGAACATCAACTCGAGAGTCACGCTGAGTTGAGACTCCTTCACTCACTTTGGACAGCCTATCCCAGATAAGCTTAGCAGTTTCCAAAGCACTCACTCTTCCATACTGTCCTTTGCTCAGATGGCCACATATGATATTCTTCGCTTGAGAATCGAGTTGCTTGAATCTCTTCACATCGGCAGCGTTCAGTGAGGGTGAGACAGAGGGAACACCTTTTTCCACAACATACCAGAGATCATTATCAATTGCCTCAAGATGCATTCGCATCTTATTCTTCCAGTAGGGGTAGTCCGTCCCATTGAAGGTAGGACACCTAGCAGAGACCTTGATCATACCTGCGGTCGACATAACTAAAACTCCAGGCGGTTAAACCAAAATCACACAGAACAAGGGAGTACCTTGCTCTGATGCCAATTGAAAGTGCGTTATATCGACTAGAGGGGGGGTGAATAGGCGATTTTTATAAATTCTTCACTGAGGAATTTGTGGGTGAGGAAATTCCTTAGCGAAGAACTACTTGCAGCGGAATAAGTACTCAAAAGTATGCATAGCAGAACACAAGCATAGTCATCATGATGAAATGAAAACAAGCACAGAGTACAGAAAGCGTAAACACAGGATAACACAGGATGAAGACAAACAGACTGAGGAAATTGAACTGAGGAAATTGAGAAAGTCTTTAGTCAAAGACTTCAAAGACAGATATGGACAAGCATACAACACAGTAATGAGGAAATGAAAGAGTTGAGGAAATAGAACCAGTTGGCTTGGTGAAGACAATGATTTGGTAGACCAGTTCCAACTGTTGTCTCAGTTGTACGTCTGGTTAGGGCGGCTAGGTATTTAAACCTGAGGACACACAGTCCCGGACACCCAGTCCTGAACACGCAGTCCAGGACACTTAGTCCTCATGGTATTCACATTGAGCTAAGGTCAGACAGACCTCGCCCAATCACTCGTGGTAAGTCTTCACGTGACTTCCGAACCTTCACAAACTCGGTCACTCGGCGATCCACAATTTCCTCTTGGATGCTCTAGACCTTGACGCTTAACCGTCTGGAAGAAGCACAGTCTTCAAAGGTAACAAGCGTCGGATCCACGCAGGATCAATCTCTTCAGTGATGCTCAATCACTTTGGGTTTGTAGGTGTTTGGGTTTGGGGTTTTCCTCACTTGATGATTTTCGCTCAAAGTCCTCGGAGGATGGGATGCTCTCAAATGACAAGTGTCAGTTTCTCTCGGAGCAGCCAACCAGCTAGTGGTTGTAGGGGGCGGCTATTTATAGCCTAGGGAGCAGCCCGACATGATAAGACATAAATGCCCTTCAATGATATGACCGTTAGGTGGATAAGATATTTTGGGACAGCTGGCGCGTAGCACAGCAACGGTCGGAAATTTGAGTATCAAATTCCTCAGGGCTATCATGTTCCTCACTGTGTAGGCAATCTGCACTAGCGAATTCCTAACTCCTCAGTCAGAACAAATTCCTCAGAGACCAGAAGAACTTCATCTCTGTCACTGAAGAATATGACTGAACTGTATGAGATTTCCAATGGCTTCACTCGAAGGGATTGGTAGGTGTAGGATTCTGAGTTGAGCATCACATGGAAATTTCTCCTTAGTATTTCCTCGACCCCCTTTAACAGTACGATGTTTCCTATGACTGAAGAAAGAGAAAGTGAAACTACGAAAACAAAAGTCTTCACGCTTCATGTTCCTCAGTAGAATACCAAGTCTTCAAGGTCACACCAATTTCTTCACTTTCAAAGTCTTCAGAAAGTCTTCAGAAATCCAAAGTCTTCAGTCGAAGAACTTCATTTTTAGGGGTCGATTTTCACTGTAAATATCAAACTCCTCATAGACTTATAGACCTGTGTACACTCATAAACGCATCAGTCCCTTAACCTATAAGTCTTCAATACACCAAAATCACTAAGGGGCACTAGATGCACTTACAATCTCCCCCTTTTTGGTGATTGATGACAATATAGGTTAAGTTTTCAACGGGGATAAACATATGAAGTGTAAATACTGATATTGAGGAATTTGATTGCAAGATATAGAAGAACTCCCCCTGAAGATGTGCATAGTGAGGAATTTGCTTTTGAAGCAATGCACACTTGAAGAGTTGAATCATGGAGATCTCCCCCTATATCTTGTAATTCATACACGCATTTGACATAATATATGAAGAATTTGAAATGCATGATGAAATATGGTGACTGATGTAATTCAGCATGCGTGCAATAACATTAATGAGGAATAAGCATGCAGAAGAAACAACAAAAAGTATCAGGCCACCATAGAGTTTAAGTTTACAACTCGATCCAGCAAAGTCTTCAAAAGAACGAGAGTTCCAACTTAGAAAAAAAAACCCATATAAGATAGACCCGCTTGAAGACTAACTCAAATTTCTCCCCCTTTGTCATCGAATGACCAAAAGGGTCGAAAATGAGGACTAACGCCCCTGAAGAATATCAAGGTGATGAAGGAGCGTCAGCGTTGTTGGGGTCGTTTGTTGGAGTAGGGTCTGCCGCAGTGTCGCCCAAATCTTCATGTTCATCAGTGTCACGTGAGGTAGAATAGGAGCTGGCCACCAAGTAAGGAACCTTGACCTTCTTGTACTTCTTCGGAGGAGGTGCAGCCCAGTCAAGATCTTCCTCCAGACCCATTTTCTTCAGATCTTCTTCACTATACATTTGAGACAGAACAGCCCAGGTGCGGTTGAGGGTTTCATGAAAGTAGTAGTGGTTTTTCTTCACTGCATTGTGGGTAGAGTCATGTTGTGAAGAATTGAACCAAACTGACGCTTGACCCATTTATGATTGCGATCAACCTTCTAATGAAGACTGAGGAGAAGCTCACGGTCAGTCGTCACCCTAGGTGTTGTGCCTTGAGGATTTTGCTTGGGTGCGTTGGCGGCAGAATCATGGGTGGCAGAGTCATCATTGGTGGAGTAGGATGCAGCCTTGCGAAATTGTCCATCCAATGGACGAATGCCTTCATCAATTACAGCAGTAGCCTTGCCCTTTTCATCAGCTGAGGAAAATGTCCATTTGAGGACTTCAATCGGGGGCAAGTAGCTGCAATGGTTCAGTGTATCAGCTTTATAGTTGAGTGAAGACCTTGTCCTGATGAATCTCATAATCCAAGGTGCATAAGGCTTCAGCTCAAACGGTGACATAGCGACATTGGCCAGAGTCCTCATGAAGAAATCATGGAAGTTGACGGGAACGCCATGAATGATATTGAAAAGCAGATTCTTCATGATGCCAACGACTTCTTCTTCATTTGAGTCGTGGCCCTTGATAGGACCCAATGTCTTCGTCAGAATGCGATAGACAGTCCGAGGCACATACAACAATTCCTTCACAAGGAATTTTGTTCTTGGGGCCTGACCTGGCTTCAAAGGCTTCATCAGCACTTGCATGTAGTGATCGGTAAGCTCAGGTTCATTGTAAACGCAACAAGCACCTTCAAGGGGAGGACTGAGTGGTAAGGCATGAAGCAATTCAGTAGCTGGTGCTTTGTAGTGAGTGTTTTCACACATCAAGTCCAGCACCCATGAATTCACATCTTCAGAGTTGCCGATGATGTGCAGTGTTGCATAAAATTGAAGAATAAGTTCTTCATTCCATTCACAGATGTCAATGCAGAAATTTAACAGTCCAGCGTCGTGAAGAACACTGAGGACTGGCTCGAAGCACGGCAGAGATTCCATATCCACGTGAGGAATGTGCTCATGATCGAAGATTTGTCTTTGTTGAAGAACACTGAGGAATAGAAATTTGTTTGGCTGGCAGTCCAAAAACGCCTCTTCCTTATGCGAGCAGAGTCATAAGGGTTGTAATCAGTGAAGAATACATGCTCGCCAAATAAGGCATCAGTCTTGAATTTTTGCTTCCTGGAGAATGGATCCTTTGGCTTGGGCAGAGGAGTGTTAGTGAGTTGCATCACAACCTCAGGAATCGCAATCTCAGGTTCTTCAGGCTAAGGAATTTCTGGTTCCTCTTCAGTGGCAGCCTGGTTCTTCAATTCTTCATTCTCATTTTCTTCAGCACTAGCGGCTGGAATGTCTTCATGACCTTCATCAGATCCCCTTTGAACTGTAGTGACTGGGGACTAAGGAATTTGCTGCACTGGAGTGAAGAGTGGAGAATTAGGGTGCTAACTTTCCCAAAAGTCATCATTCATCACAGGTGTGGTACAGCCAATGTCCACATCTTCATCTTCAATTTCTTCAACGCCAGCCTCTTCAGCTAACTGAGGCATAGGCGAGGAAACAACTGAGGTTGAAGGGATTTCATCCACTTCAATTTCTTCATCCATGTGCTCTGATGTAGCAGCAGAAGGAGTTTCTTCATCAGATCCGCTAGGGATCACATATTCTTCATCAAAGGGAACAAGGTCCTTTGATGGCATGGTTGAGATCGGAACAACATCAATTGGATTAGCAAATGAATTAGTCAAAGGCTTCATTTTCTTCAGAGCTAAAGAATCTGAAGTAGCTGATGCTTTCCTTTTCTTCACAGCTGCACGCTCTGCAGCCTTAGTCTTCTTCACATCTGATGCAGATGGAAGGATTGGAGTTGGAGTAGGCGCAGGAGGAGCAGGGGAATTTGGTTCAGTTTCTTCAGGCACAACTGTTGCAGTTGCCCTGACCTCTTCATTTTATTCAGGCGCATCACTAGTGGGTGCCCTGGCAATTTCTTTAGTGGCTGGAATGCAGCCATCAGCCTTGGAACTCACATTGTCTTCAGCAGCCTGATTGTCATCAGCGGTGCTGGCATGTTCTTCAGTTAGCTGAGCAGATGCATCAGCCGGAGTGACTTCAATATGCACAAGGGCAGCGACACTTGAAGTGAGTGTCTTTGTCAGATTGACGAACCTGACCTTGGCTCATTTCCAATCAGCATAGTAAGCGTTGAAATCATCTCTAAGGACTTTGATTTCAGACTGGATCTTTACAAGTTCATCAATTGTCATAGAGACAACGTTGTTCTTCAGGAACTTCTCCTTCCTGTACTGTGCTTTCTTGAGCTGCCTGGCTTTCTCATATTTCCATTTTTCTTCTTGGATGAAATGGGTCAGCATGTGACTTTGGCCAGGTGTCAACTTGAAATCAGGCATAGGAGTGTTTGGGTCCTTGTGCCAGAGATCAATATAGTCGAGGATCAACTTTGGATCCAAAAGCAGTGGCACATCTGTGCCCTTGGCTCAAGCGGCCCTGACATGCCTGTCTCTGATGATTTTAGCAAGTTCTTCATCATCAGCTTCGTCTTCTTCAGACGGCACTTGGAAGGCGACCTACTTCTTCTGAGGACTTGGGCAAGAGCCTCATCCAGCAGTGGTCTTTGTCTTCAGCAGAGAGGGTCCTATTGAAGAATTTGGTGCAGCTGAGGAACTAGCCGAAGCTCCTGAGGCAATAGAGATGCCTGTGGTCCTTTGGCACGTGGCGAGATGCACAGGTGCTGAGGATTTTGACGGAGCAACTGAGGACTTTGGAGGAGCAGGAGCGGCTTGAGGAATTGGCCGTGAGGGCTTAGCTGAGGAAATTGGCCTTGAGGGCATTGAAGAAGAGGCACTTGGCTTGTGCGCAGGCTTCTTTGCCATGGATTTCTTCGGCCTTACAGAGGCCTCAGGAGCAGCAGTAGTGGAATCTTTGTTGAATTTCTTCACTACATCTTTTGCCTGTTTGGCCAACTTGGCTTGGCGCTTGGCCCATTCTTCAGGAAAATCCTCACCGCGCTTGATGCTAGTGGGATCTGCCTCTTGGCCAGGTGCCAATGGAGGTCTTGAGCATGGAGGAGTAACAGCGAATTTCTTCATGTATTTTGGAGTCACATACCTGTACTACCTCCACTCTTTTTCCCATCTCCTTTCTATCCTCTGAATGCACACCTTGCGCTGATTCTTATCTTCCTCACGGGGTGTGCAGTACCCAGCATAAATGTCCTCAGGGATTTCAAAGGCAGTATTGACCTCAGGCCTCTTTCCTCCTTTCTGTGGCTTCTTTCCATCAGCCATTTTCTTCCGTTGAGGAATTTGAACAATTGAAATCTCTGAAGAAGTATGCAACTTTTCTTCGAGGAACACTCCAAATGAGTTAAGTTGATGAGAACCTAGTGATTCAGCAGCGGACATGAGTACCTGTGAACAGAATATAGTTGCGAGGAATTTGGAGAGGTCATATGCGTTCTCAGAAGGTTTTTTGAAAAAGAACAAGTTTGAGGAATTTGACCAGATGAGTCTTGAAGAATTTCACTAAGTGTTCTTTGTCTTAGGTTCCAGAGTTGTATAGATCGAAGATCCACACAATTGAGGAATCTTAAAGAAAAATTATTGCTTAGAGAAATGAATCAAGAACAGAAGACATGTGAGGTGTTCAGTGTGTGAACAATTTGAGGAATAAAACACCTTTGAAGATTTTGTAGAAGTCATTTGAATCAAAGAGGGCAGTAAAAGTAACTTTTAATTACCCTGAACGAAGAACACGACAAACTGGGATGTGGAGAAGTGAAGCTCGTTTGTGTAGATCTTCCACGCCCTAACTCGGCGGAGGAAGACAGCTACGGCGGTGGCGGAGTGAAGATTTCCGCGGCCGGCGTGAGTACGGCGGCGACGAGGTCGAGGCAGTGAAGCTCTTCCTCACCGGCGACGATGATGTAGCAGCGGCGCTAGGGTTTGAGAAGCTCGAGCGGGAGAGAGGTCGAGCGGAGTAAAAGAAGTGAGGAAGGGGAGAGGGGGTATTTATAGCCACGGTGAAAAACGGTTCGCCCGAAGAAATTGGACGAACGTGCCCCTGACCCTTCTCATTCGCTTGACATGTGTCCCCCACGTACTGAGAAGTGGAGATCGTGTTAGATCGTGGGTGAATAGATAAGTATATCGTGGGAAGCGGAACGGTTTGAGCGGCAAGGCCGAAAATTTGGATAAGATAAGTTAAAAGTTCCGTTCGCAAATTCTTCAGCTGACAAGGACACAGTGAATATTTTGAACGAGTTTCAAACAGAACGCACATGAAGAATTTGTGGATAGATTGGGTTGAGTATAGCATAGAGGGGGAAGGGTCCGATCACATTCACTTAGCAGAAAAACCAACTTGAAGAATTAGCCATAAGTGAATGTTGTAGAGGACATAAACTCATATATATATATATATATATATATATATATATATATATATATATATATATATATATATATATATATATATATATATGAAGAAAACGACGGAAACAGTGAAGATTTTGCAAAGTTGAAGAATATGAACAACTGAGGAATTTCAAAAACTGAGGAAAAACTCAAATTGAAGATTTTCAACTTTTGTGGTGGCGTGACCCACCGTATAAGAATGATGATTTCAGACACCGCGTACAATTGTCGTAGGGTTCTGAGAATCAAATTCTTCATTAATTTCTTCACACTTAGAGTGTTATTCTTCATTGTTTGAAGAAAAATGTTTCTTCATGTGTTGCACATCTAAGTCATCAATTTTGCATAAGTGTTAGGATGAGTGTCCTTTTCAAAGAACATTCAAAGATTATAAGATATTTAGCTCACACCGCAACTTGCTAAATCTCTTCTCATCCAAGGGCTTTGTGAAGATATCGGCTAGCTGTTCTTCAGTCTTCACATGCTCAATAGAAATGTCGCCCTTCAACACATGATCGCGAAGAAAGTGATGACGAATCTGAATGTGCTTTGTCTTCGAGTGCTGAACTGGGTTGTGAGCAATCTTGATGGCACTCTCATTGTCACAGAAGAGAGGCACATTCTTCACGTTGACGCCGTAGTCCTTGAGAGTTTGCTTCATCCACAGCAATTGAGCACAGCAAGAACCAGCAGCAATGTACTCAGCTTCAGCAGTAGACAGTGATACGCAGTTCTGCTTCTTCGAGGACCAACCGACCAAAGATCGTCCGAGGAAATGACATGTACCAGATGTTGACTTGCGATCCACACGATCACCAGCATAGTCAGAGTCAGAATATCCAACGAGATCAAAAGCCGAGCCCTTGGGGTACCATAATCCTAGTGTTGGTGTGTGAGCTAGATATCGAAGAATATGCTTCACAGCCTTATGGTGTGATTCCTTCGGTGTAGCTTGAAATCGGGCACACATGCAAACACTAAGCATAATATCTGGCCTAGATGCACATAAGTACAATAAAGAACCAATCATGGAGCGGTATACCTTTTGATCGAAGTCAATACCATTTTCATCAGTGCACAGATGGCCATTTGTGGGCATAGGAATTTTGACGCCTTTGCAATCTTGCATGCCGAATTTCCTCAGTACATCCTTGAGGTATTTCTCCTGAGATATGAATATGCCATTGCACTGTTGACGAATTTGAAGACCTAAGAAGAATTTCAGCTCTCCCATCATAGACATTTGATATTCTTCACTCATCATATAGGCAAATTCATCACTATAACGTTGGTCAGTACAGCCAAAGATGATATCATCAACATATATTTGGCATACAAACAATTCATCATCATATGATTTAGTGAAAAGAGTAGGTCGAGTGAACCGGGTTTGAAGCCTTTCTTCCTGAGGAATTCCTTCAAAGTATCATACCACGCCCGAGGGGCCTGCTTGAGGCCATAGAGGGCCTTATTTAGTCTGAAGACTTTGTCAGGATGCTTAGGATCTTCAAAACCTGGGGGTTGAGCAACATATAATTCTTCCTCAAGCTTACCATTGAGGAATGCACTTTTCACATCCATTTGATATAAAGTGATACCATGATGGTTAGCATAAGCAAGTAATATGCGAATAGCTCCAAGTCTAGCAACTGGTGCAAAAGTTTCATCGAAATCAATTCCTTCAACCTGTGTGTAGCCTTGAGCTACTAGCCGTGCCTTATTCCTTACCACAAGGCCATTTTCATCTTGCTTGTTATGGTAGATCCACTTTGTGCCAACGATATTGTGTTTGCGAGGACCTGGACGATTGACTAGTTCCCATACGTTGTTGAGCTCGAACTGATGTAATTCTTCTTGCATGGCCTGAATCCACTCAGGCTCCAGAAATGCTTCATCTACCTTAGTGGGCTCTAAGATAGAGACAAAAGCATAGTGCCCACAAAAGTTAGATAAATGTGAAGCTTTTGAGCGTGTGAGAGGACCTGGTGCTTCAATGTCATCGATGATCTTCTCAACTTGCACTTCTTTTGCAATGCGAGGATGAGTAGGTTGTCGTCGAGGAATTTGATCAGCATTTTCTTCAGCACCATTTTCTTCAGCAATTTCTTCAGGTGCATTAGCTCGACGTTCTTCATGTTCTGGAATGAATTCTTCAGCAGATTCTTCGGTAGGAATGACATCCTCAGTAGCCTTGAACTTGATAGTTTCCTCAGGTGCCTGTTGATGATGTGGCACGCAGTATAAATTGCCTCAATCCAGAAGTGACGAGGCGTCTTGTACTCATCAAGAATAGTGCGAGCCATCTCAACAAGAGTTCTGTTCTTGCGCTCCACGACGGCATTTTGCTGAGGAGTATAAGGAGCAGATAACTCATGAGTAATACCAAGTTCATCAAGATAGTCATCAAGACCAGAATTCTTGAACTCAGTTCCATTGTCACTTCTGATGTGCTTGATCTTCACACCAAAGTTGGTTGAAGCCCTCGAGGAAAATCGTTTGAAGACTTCCTGCACTTCATGTTTGTAAGTAACAATGTGTACCCATGTGTAATGAGAGTAATCATCAACAATAAAAGGCCCATAGAGAGATGCGTCATTTGTGACAGCTGGGTAATGGTTAGGAGCAAAGAGGTCCATGTGAAGCAATTCGAATGGTCGAGTAGTGGCCATGATAGTCTTTGCTGGATGCTTAGCCTTGGTCATCTTTCCAGCTTCACAAGCTCCACACAAGTGATCCTTGAGGAATTTGACATTCTCAATGCCAATGACATGCTTCTTCTTCGCAAGCGTGTGCAAATTCCTCATGCCTGCATGACCAAGTCGTCGATGCCATAGCCAACCTTCTAAAGCTTTTGCGAGTAGGCACACGGCTGGTTGCGGTCCTGTAGAGAAATCAACAATATACAAGTCACCTCTCCTAAAGCCTTCGAAGACTTTGGAATTGTCAGCTTCCATAACCACAACACAACGATACTTGCCAAAGACAACTACCATATCAAGATCACAAAGTATTGAGACAACCATGAGGTTGTTTCCTAAGGACTCGACAAGCATGACTTTGTCCATGTGTCGATCCTTTGTGATCGCAACCTTACCTAGACCCAATACCTGACTTTTGCCTTTGTCAGCGAAGATGATATGCTTCAGATGCGATGGTGATAAGGGAGCATCTATCAATAGATTCTTGTCACCAGTCATGTGATTTGTACATCCACTATCGAGGACCCACTCAGTGGCTTTGGGTTGATCATCCTGCAGATGAATTAGTGCAGCTTACGAACTTCATATACTTCATCAGTGAAGAATATGACATCAATTCATCAGATCAATTTCATCAAGCAATGCAACAGTTAAAAACAGTATGAGGACGTGAGAAATGAAAGTTCATTTGTTCATGATTAGCCTGCGTCCTTTTAGGCACTCTTCAGGTCTCTAGCAAATTCTTCAGACGTTCAAGTACGTCTAGAGACCTGACCCTACAGAAGAGATTAGTTCTTTTTCTTCACCACCCACATCTGAAGGGGTGGCAAAGAGTTCATCACTCTGCGAGCTCCATATGAGAAAGGTGGCATAGAAGCCAATCCGTTTCGTTTCACATAAGAGAAGTTAGGGTAAGCATATGAATAAGCAGAGAAATTCTTTGAGGACTTATGAACATAATGATTAGAAGAATAATGCTCATATTCATAGCCCTTGGCTCTTCCCTGCGAAACAGAGTTGTTAGCACGATGATGTTCATATGAGGACTTTGATCCTCTTGAGAAATTTGATCCATGTGAGGAATTTTGTCCGTATGAGGACTTGGATCCATATGAAGAATTTGGTCCATATGAAGAATTTGATCTGGGGTTCCTAATCTTCACAGGTGGTGTCATGAGGACATTCACCTGAAGACTTTCAAGGCACCTTTTGGGAACCCAGATTTTCTTCGTAGGGGAACCGTTCCTGCAGTTAGTGCCAACATATCTAGCAAATACTTCACCATTCTGAGTTTTAAACAGTTTGTAGTTGGAGTCAAATGACTCATCAGAAGAATGAGAAGATTCACATGTAAAGCCAGATAAATTAGATGGATCAACTGGAGGTCCCTTTGCAGCAACCCACGAGGTTTTGGGGTACTGCTCAGGCTTCCAATATGTACCATCAGCATTGAGTTTCCTCTCAAAGGCAATACCCTCTTTCCTAGGGTTCCTGTTGAGGATCTGCTTTTTAAGCACATCACAAAGAGTCTGATGCCCTTTGAGGCTTTTGTACATGCCTGTCATGTACAATTCCTTCAGCCCTGCATCGTCAGTGATACTAGCAATGTCCTCAGCTGAGGAATTAGTGATAGCAGAGACAGTTGAGGAATTTGTAGCATTAGAAGCATTTGAACAATCAGCTGAAGAATTAGCAGATTCACGTTCAATGCATTTCAAACATGGAGGAACAAATTCTTCCTGAGCAGCGCTGATTTGTTGAGCAAGTAATGAATCGCGCTCCTTCTGAAGATCTTCATAACTCACTCTTAGCTTCTCAAGATCTTGCTTTCTTTGAAGAAATTCATAAGAAAGCTCCTCATGATCAGACAAGAGAGTGTTATGATGATCTTGAAGGGTGTCATACTTAGTATGAAGTCTCTGAAGACTTTCAGCCAAAGCTTTTGACTGATCCATTTCTTCACCCAACATATCATCACTTTTGTCTAGCATGTTTTGAACCTTTTCAAGGGCCCTTCGTTGTTTCACAGCAATCTTAGCAAGTTTAGAATAGCTGGGCTTAAGGTTTTCATCAGATTCATTTTCACTTGATTCAGATGAGGAATATTTGAGTACCTTGGCACCCTTTGCCATGAAGCAATAGGTGGGAGCGTAGTCATCATTGCCTTCATTAGCCTTGTTGGTGAGGTCATTTTCTTCAGTGTTGAAGATAGACTTGCTGACGAATGCAGTAGCGAGGGCTAGGCTCGCCACACCGGATTCAGAATCCTCAGATGCCTCCTCTTCCTCATTTTCTTAAGATTCAGCCTCAGAGTCCATTTCCTTGCCAATGAATGCCCGAGCCTTCTTGGAGCTGCTCTTCTTGTGAGATGAAGACTTTGAGGATTTTGATGATGAAGATTTTGAGGATTTCTTCTTTTTCTTCGCATCATCACAACTGTAATCCTTGTATTTCTTCTTCTTTGATTCCTTTTCCCACTGAGGACAATCTTGAATGTAGTGTCCTGGTTTCTTGCATTTGTGACAAAGCCTCTTCTTGTAGTCACTGGATGAGGAATCATTGCTCCTTGAGGGTCTTCCAAAGCGACCACGTCTTGAGAACTTCTGGAATTTCTTCACGAGCAGTGCTAGATCATGGCTCAGTTCTTCAGGATCACCAAGGTTGTTGTCAGAGTCTTCATCTTCAGACTCAGAAACTGCCTTGGCCTTCAGTGCACGTGATCTGCCGTAGCTCGAACCATAGAGATCTCTCTTTTCAGCAAGCTGGAACTCATGAGTATTTAGCCTTTCGAGAATATCAGCGGGATCAAGTGACTTGTAATCAGCACGTTCTTGTATCATCAATGCCAGAGTATCAAATGAGGAATCAAGCGATCTCAACAATTTCTTCACCACCTCATGGTCAGTGATCTCAGTGGCACCAAGTGCTTGAAGCTCATTTGAGATGTCAGTGAGGCAATCGAAGGTTTGTTGAACATTTTCATTGTCGAGTCTTTTCAAGCGATTGAAGAGATTGCGAAGAACATCAACTCGAGAGTCACGCTGAGTTGAGACTCCTTCACTCACTTTGGACAGCCTATCCCAGATAAGCTTAGCAGTTTCCAAAGCACTCACTCTTCCATACTGTCCTTTGCTCAGATGGCCACATATGATATTCTTCGCTTGAGAATCGAGTTGCTTGAATCTCTTCACATCGGTAGCGTTCAGTGAGGGTGAGACAGAGGGAACACCTTTTTCCACAACATACCAGAGATCATTATCAATTGCGTCAAGATGCATTCACATCTTATTCTTCCAGTAGGGGTAGTCCGTCCCATCGAAGGTAGGACACCCAGCAGAGACCTTGATCATACCTGTGGTCGACATAACTAAAACTCCAGGCGGTTAAACCGAAATCACACAGAACAAGGGAGTACCTTGCTCTGATGCCAATTGAAAGTGCGTTATATCGACTAGAGGGGGGTGAATAGGCAATTTTTATAAATTCTTCACTGAGGAATTTGTGGGTGAGGAAATTCCTTAGCGAAGAACTACTTGCAGCGGAATAAGTACTCAAAAGTATGCATATCAGAACACAAGCATAGTCATCATGATGAAATGAAAACAAGCACAGAGTACAGAAAGCGTAAAGACAGGATAACATAGGATGAAGACAAACAGACTGAGGAAATTGAACTGAGGAAATTGAGAAAGTATTCAGTCAAAGTCTTCAAACACAGATATGAACAAGCATACAACACAGTAATGAGGAAATGAAAGAGTTGAGGAAATAGAACCATTTGGCTTGGTGAAGACAATGATTTGGTAGACCAGTTCCAACTGCTGTCTCAGTTGTATGTCTGGTTAGGGCGGCTAGGTATTTAAACCTGAGGGGACACAGTCCCGGACACCCAGTCCTGAACACGCAGTCCAGGACACTTAGTCCTCACCGTATTCCCCTTGAGCTAAGGTCACACAGACCTCGCCCAATCACTCGTGGTAAGTCTTCACGTGACTTCCGAACCTTCACAAACTCGGTCACTCGGCGATCCACAATTTCCTCTTGGATGCTCTAGACCTTGACACCTAACCGTCTGGAAGAAGCATAGTCTTCAAAGGTAACAAGCGTCGGATCCACGCAGGATCAATCTCTTCAATGATGCTCAATCACTTTGGGTTTGTAGGTGTTTGGGTGTGGGGTTTTCCTCACTTGATGATTTTCGCTCAAAGTCCTTGCAGGATGGGATGCTCTCAAATGACAAGTGTCAGTTTCTCTCGGAGCAGCCAACCAGATAGTGGTTGTAGGGGGCGGCTATTTATAGCCTAGGGAGCAGCCCGACATGATAAGACATAAATGCCCTTCAATGATATGACCGTTAGGTGGATAAGATATTTTGGGACAGCTGGCGCGTAGCACAGCAACGGTCGGAAATTTGAGTATCAAATTCCTCAGGGCTATCATGTTCCTCACTGTGTAGGCAATCCGCACTAGTGAATTCCTAACTCCTCAGTCAGAACAAATTCCTCAAAGACCAGAAGAACTTCATCTCTGTCACTGAATAATATGACTGAACTGTATGAGGTTTCCAATGGCTTCACTCGAAGGGATTGGTAGGTGTAGGATTTTGAGTTAAGCATCACATGGAAATTTTTCCTTAGTATTTCCTCGACCCCCTTTAACAGTATGATGTTTCCTATGACTCAAGAAAGAGAAAATGAAACTACAAAAACAAGAGTCTTCACGCTTCATGTTCCTCAATAGAATACCAAGTCTTCAAGGTCACACCAATTTCTTCACTTTCAAAGTCTTCAGAAATCCAAAGTCTTCAGTCGAAGAACTTCATTTTTAGGGGTCGACTTTCACTGTAAATATCAAACTCCTCATAGACTTATAGACCTGTGTACACTCATAAACGCATCAGTCCCTTAACCTATAAGTCTTCAATACATCAAAATCACTAAGGGGCACTAGATGCACTTACAACATCTACCTTCGGGATTAGTTTTAGACCTGAATAATTGTTATTTGGTGCCAGCGTTGAGCATGAACATTATATCTGGATCTTGTTTGATGCAAGACGGTTATTCATTTAAATCTGAGAATAATGGTTGTTCTATTTATATGAGTAATATCCTTTATGGTCATGCACCCTTGAAGAGTGGTCTATTTTTGATGAATCTCGATAGTAGTGATACACATATTCATAATATTAAAGCCAAAAGATGCAGAGTTGATAATGATAGTGCAACTTATTTGTGGCACTGCCGTTTAGGTCATATTGGTGTAAAGCGCATGAAGAAACTCCATTCTGATGGACTTTTGGAATCACTTGATTATGAATCACTTGGTACTTGCGAACCATGCCTCATGAGCAAGATGACTAAAACGCCGTTCTATGAAACAATGGAGCGAGCAACAGATTTGTTGGAAATCATACATACTGATGTATGTGGTCCGATGAATGTTGAGGCTCGCGGCGGGTATCGTTATTTTCTCACCTTCACAGATGATTTAAGCAGATATGGGTATATCTACTTGATGAAACATAAGTCTGAAACATTTGAAAAGTTCAAAGAATTTCAGAGTGAAGTGGAAGATCATCGTAACAAGAAAATAAAGTTTCTATGATCTGATCGTGGAGGAGAATATTTGAGTTACGAGTTTGGTCTTCATTTGAAACAATGCGGAATAGTTTCGCAACTCATGCCACCCGGAACACCATAGCGTAATGGTGTGTCCGAACGTCGTAATTGAGTTTACGAGATATGGTGCGATCTATGATGTCTCTTACTGATTTACCGCTATCGTTTTGGGGTTATGCTTTAGAGACGGTTGCATTCACATTAAATAGGGCACCATTTAAAGCCGTTGAGACGACGCCTTATGAACTGTGGTTTGGCAAGAAACCAAAGTTGTCGTTTCTTAAAGTTTGGCGCTGCTATGCTTATGTGAAAAAGCTTCAACCTGATAAGCTCGAACCCAAATCGGAGAGATGTGTCTTCATAGGATACCCAAAAGAGACTGTTGGGTACAGCTTCTATCATAGATCCGAAGGCAAGACATTCGTTGCTAAGAATGGATCCTTTCTAGAGAAGGAGTTTCTCTCGAAAGAAGTGACTGGGAGGAAAGTAGAACTTGATGAGGTAACTGTACCTGCTCCCTTATTGGAAAGTAGTTCATCACATAAATCTGTTCCTGTGACTCCCACACCAATTAGTGAGGAAGCTAATGATGATGATCATGTAACTTCAGATCAAGTTACTACTGAACCTCGTAGGTCAACCAGAGTAAGAACCGCACCAGAGTGGTACGGTAATCCTGTTCTGGAGGTCATGTTACTTGACCATAACGAACCTACGAACTATGAGGAAGCGATGATGAGCCCAGATTCCGCAAAATGGCTTGAGGCCATGAAATCTGAGATGGGATCCATGTATGAGAACAAAGTGTGGACTTTGGTTGACTTGCCCGATGATCGGCAAGCCATCGAGAATAAATGGATCTTCAAGAAGAAGACAGACGCTGATGGTAATGTTACTGTCTACAAAGCTCGACTTGTTGCGAAAGGTTTTTGACAAGTTCAAGGAGTTGACTACGATGAGACTTTCTCACCCGTAGCGATGCTTAAGTCCGTCCGAATCATGTTAGCAATTGCCGCATTTTATGATTATGAAATTTGGCAAATGGATGTAAAGACTGCATTCCTGAATGGATTTCTGGAAGAAGAATTGTATATGATGCAACCTGAAGGTTTTATCGATCCAAAGGATGCTAACAAAGTGTGCAAGCTCCAGCGATCCATCTATGGACTGGTGCAAGCATCTCGGAGTTGGAATAAACATTTTGATAGTGTGATCAAAGCATATGGTTTTATACAGACTTTTGGAGAAGCCTGTATTTACAAGAAAGTGAGTGGGAGCTCTGTAGCATTTCTAATATTATATGTGGATGACATATTGTTGATTGGAAATGATATAGAATTTCTGGATAGCATAAAAGGATACTTGAATAAGAGTTTTTCAATGAAAGACCTCGGTGAAGCTGCTTATATATTGGGCATCAAGATCTATAGAGATAGATCAAGACGCCTAATTGGACTTTCACAAAGCACATACCTTGATAAAGTTTTGAAGAAGTTCAAAATGGATCAAGCAAAGAAAGGGTTCTTGCCTGTGTTACAAGGTGTGAAGTTGAGTCAGACTCAATGCCCGACCACTTCAGAAGATAGAGAGAAAATGAAAGATGTTCCCTATGCTTTAGCCATAGGCTCTATCATGTATGCAAATGCTGTGTACCAGACCTGATGTGTGCCTTGCTATTAGCTTAGCAGGGAGGTACCAAAGTAATCCTGGAGTGGATCACTGGACAGCGGTCAAGAACATCCTGAAATACCTGAAAAGGACTAAGGATATGTTTCTCGTTTATGGAGGAGACAAAGAGCTCATCGTAAATGGTTACGTCGATGCAAGCTTTGACACTGATCCGGATGACTCTAAGTCACAAACCGGATACGTGTTTATATTGAACGGTGGAGCTGTCAGTTGGTGCAGTTCTAAGAAAAGCGTCGTGGCGGGATCTACGTGTGAAGCGGAGTACATAGCTGCTTGGGAAGCAGCAAAGGAAGGAGTCTGGATGAAGGAGTTCATATCCGATCTAGGTGTCATACCTAGTGCATCGGGTCCAATGAAAATCTTTTGTGACAATACTGGTGCAATTGCCTTGGCAAAGGAATCCAGATTTCACAAGAGAACCAAGCACATCAAGAGACGCTTCTATTCCATCTGCGACCAAGTCAAGGAGGGATACATAGAGATTTGCAAGATACATAAGGATCTGAATGTTGCAGACCCGTTGACTAAGCCTCTCTCACGAGCAAAACATGATCAGCACCAAGACTCCACGGGTGTTAGAATCATTACTATGTAATCTAGATTATTGACTCTAGTGCAAGTGGGAGACTGAAGGAAATATGCCCTAGAGGCAATAATAAAGTTGTTATTTATATTTCCTTATATCATGATAAATGTTTATTATTCATGCTAGAATTATATTAACCGGAAACTTAGTACATGTGTGAATACATAGACAAACTAAGTGTCACTAGTATGCCTCTACTTGACTAGCTCGTTGAATCAAAGATGGTTAAGTTTCCTAGCCATAGACACGAATTGTCATTTGATTAACGGGATCACATCATTAGAGAATGATGTGATTGCCTTGGCCCATTCTGTTAGTTTAGCATTTGATCGTTTAGTATATCGCTATTGCTTTCTTCATGACTTATACATGTTTCTATGACTATGAGATTATGCAACTCCCGAATACCGGAGGAACATTTTGTGTGCTACCAAACGTCACAACGTAACTGTGTGATTATAAAGGTGCTCTACTGTAACATCCCAAATTTTCAATTTGGAATGCTATACATAGATCATCATTGCATATCATGTTTTATTGCATTTTGACAAATCCTCGATAAATCCTGAGCAACTCAAGGACCCTCGGAGAGAGTTGGAGATTTTCTCGAATTTTCATATTTGATTTTATCAAATTATAAGACGAGGATTTTGGTTTTAATTATTTTTCTCTCCGGAAAAATATTTCATTTTAAATAAACGAGAGGAGAAAATATGACTTCTCCAAAACAATTGAAATACTGGAGGAAAAATGTTAAAATCATTATTTGGAATTTATTTGGATTTTATTTGCAATTTTTATTGCATTAAAAATATTGCATGTTTTCAAAATATTTATTTTGATTTAAAAAAATGTTCACCCTATTCTAGATTTTCTAACTAGACGGGGAAATTTTGTTTCATATTTTTCCGATTTTTATTTATTTTTCTACGTATTATTTTCTGCGGAACTTATTTTAAAAAACGCCCGCGCGCCGACTGGGCCAAAGGCCCAGCCGACGGCCCAACCCCGCGCCCGTCTCCTTCCTGGAGCCGAACGCGCCACGGGACCGCCGCACGAGTCCGGCCGCCGTACGCCGCCGCCGGTGCCCCCTTCCCCAAGCCTAGCACCCCCTCCCTCCTATATATACCCCCCCCCCTCTCTCTCTCCTCAACCGCCACCGCCGCCGCACTCACCGTCGCCGCCGCCGCCGCACTTGCCGCCGCCGCCGCCGCACGGGAAGCCGCCGGAGCCGCCGCCCCTCGCGCCCCCCTCCCCGACCCCGCACCCCGCCGCCAAGCCCCGCGCCCGCCGGAGCCTCGCCGGAGCCCGCCCGTCGAGGTACTGCCGCTGCCGTTCATCGTTGCCGGTTTTCGTTTTAAAAAAAAACCCTAGATCGGTTTTTTTTCAGTTTTATTATTTTGCGAGCGTTTACCGAACCGTTCGTTTTAACGAACGCGTTCGTCGGTTTTTCTCTGTTAACGAACGTCCGTTATTTAACCGTTCGTCCGTTTTTTCTTTTCGTCGGATTTTCTCGTTATTTTCTCAGATTCGATCTCTGATCCAATCTTCGATTCTGTTTATTTTCTCGCTCGTTTATCGGAATCAGGCGATTCAAGCGCCTAGAGTTTCGTCTCGAAATTCTCTTTCCGTTTAATCTACTCAAACAAGGTTTTGCTACAGTAAAATTTGACCTAGATCCAGATTAGCAAACGAAGTTTCTTTCTTTTGCCGTTTGACTTTCGTTGCTTCTTTCGAGTTGATTCTTTTTGCAAACCGGAGTTCTTAAGTTGAACTTTCTGGTTGGATCTTTCATTCGAGTTTTACCTGTGCATTAGATGAGTACTGATTGTATGCTTGTTTGTTTGCGATAGAGTACCCGGAGTGTGCCGCTTGTTACTTCGACTCGCTAGGTTTTGCGGATCATCAGCAAGGCAAGTAACACTTTGATCATACCCCGTTCATACCCAGTTTTTATTGCATTAGATCTGTTTTCCTCAAACACATTGCATGATTAGGATCTAATTAAATTGTGGGTACTGGGAAGTAGTTGAGGTAGTACCTATTACCTGTTTTCTTATCAAACCCTTGGGAGTTACTTCTACGTTGCTTTTATTATTGCCATGCTATGCTCGTAGACGTGGATTTGGGTTTGAGTGATATTCATGACAGATGTGAGATGTTTATTAATGGTTCAACTTAAGGTGGCAACTAAAACTCACATCTGGGTGGATTGAGGCACCTGGAGAACCCAGTGTTGCCTGTATGTATAAGGTCCGCCACCCAGGCTCAAAGGGATCATAAGATTATTCATGCTAGAAACTTCCGTGTGCAGCCACAAGCTATTATGGGCTCTAGCATAGCTGAGTAGGTTACAGGATCTCTTGAAGAGGTGGACTAGCAGATGTAGGGGAAAGTAGGTGTACCGGTCCATCCAGAGTAAAGAGTGATTGTTTCTGAAAGACTGTGTCTCGGTCATCCGTTTCTCAAACATCATGCAGTGCGAGAATCAAGCGGAGGCGATCGAGTCTTGTGGGGAAAAGTGCGCAAACCTCTGCAGAGTGTACAAACTAATCATGGTTAGCCGTGTCCCCGGTTATGGACAACTTGAGTATCTAGTACTTGGATTATCATTTGAATCTCATCACCGTGATACTTATAATTAATTTTGTTGGGTTAATGATGACACTTAATTGGGATTGAGTTGGAGGTACCTTCTCAATGTTTCAACCACCATGATAGTTAAATAAAATTTATTCCTTTTGAAGTAGGATAAAATTGGCTTTTCGCAAAAACTGTAACCATAGAGCTTTCCACCAGCCATATATGCATATAGTATAGCATTATTTTTGTTCATTGCTCTCTATGTGTTACTTTGCCAGCATATTCTATGTGCTGACCCGTTTTCGGGCTGCAACGTTTCATGTTGCAGACTTTTCAGACGACGAGTAAGGTGCTTTAGGTCGTGGTCTTATACTCAGTGATGCCGCTGGAGTGATGGACTCACTTATCTTCCAAGTCTTCCGCTGTTATCGTTTTAGATGGCCTTAAGCCATGTTTTTCATACTTTAACTCTTCGGAGTTATTCGTTGTAAGAAGTGTGTGATTGCTACTCTGTTATAAATCCTCCATTTGTACTGTGCGTGTCAGCATTACTGATCCAGGGATGACACTGGTGCACAGCAGCACAGGCCATTTGAGGTCTGGTCGCTACAAAGTTGGTATCAGAGCACACGCTGACTATAGGACACGACCACTAAGCTTAAGCCCTAGAAAGCTTCTCTCTTCTCATTTCTGACCCCTCTCCACTTTCTACTCTTTTAGGAATGGCGAATGCAAGGAGCAAGTTCATGCAACCAGATGAAGACACGTCGTTTGGTCGACACTTGAAGGAAGTCACCAAGTACTTGAACATAGGAATACCAAGCATCACCGGAACCTACAACGCCACATTACCTGAAGAGGAGAGCTGGAAGATTCAAGTTATCATTCCAGGAAGGATGTTTAGTGCCATGAGATTGGTTTTCGAAGCACCAACTTGGAGTTTAGGGAAGAGCATGGCCGCACACATCGCCATGGGATGCATTGGAGAAGTCTACCACCATGAGCTTAAGGATACAATTTACCAAATTTGTGGACGTCGAGACGCGCAATGGGAGATGATCAAGACCAAGAAGGATGGATCAATTGCAGCTTTCATCCAGGAGCAGAACCAACATATTCGACGCCAGGAGAACCAGATGTGCACGGACAAGGAAGAACTGAAGAAGGCATTAACAAAGATCAAGGAACTCCAAGAAGAACTCAAGGCTACACGCGAAGATTACTTGGAGGAAATCAACGCACTAGTAGGGAAGATTGACGACCTCGAGAATAAGATTGGAGCATTCGTGGGAAATCTAGTGCCAAAAGCAGAAGTCGACGAATGCACTTGTCCGGATAACTACATCATCATCGACGACACCGACTCGGAACCAAGTGAAGACGAATGGATTGATGAAGCTGGAGCAGACATCATGGAGTCTTCAACGGATCAGAATTTCTAGTAGACCACCATATCAGTAGTAGTTTTCCCCCATTTAATAGTATAGTTCAAGCACTTTGTAACGCTAGTTAGATCGATTGTTTTGCCCTGTTTGATTTGATTGAGTGATATTGATTGAATTTGTCTCATGAGCATATGGGTAGTGTTTTCTCTCTAGACCCCATTCTATTCTTAACTCTCATCTTTTCTAAACCTATCAGATGCCTCCGAGACGCGACACCGGATTTGTTTTCCCGCCCGAGATCACCCAGTTGATTCAGCAACAGAATGCCCTGATGCAAGTGTTAGTGCAGAACCAAGGCAACAACAACAACAACAACCCACCGCCACCACCACCTGTTGATCACTTAGCCCGTTTCTTAAGGCTAAACCCGCCGGTATTTTCCAGTAGCACCGAGCCGATTGTAGCAGATGATTGGCTCCGCAAAGTTGGAAGGGAGTTGACCACTGCAGGATGCACAGATGCGGAAAGAGTGCGTTTTGCCGCACATCAGCTCGATGGACCCGCAGCATCATGGTGGGAGAATTATACAGCCACACACCCTATTGACACTGTCACATGGGACCAGTTTCAGCAAGCTTTCCGTACAGCTCATGTTTCAGCAGGAGCTATGGCTATGAAGAAGTGTGAGTTTTGTAACCTACGCCAAGGAGGACGCACCGTAGGCCGGTATGTGGAGGAATTCAGTAAGTTAGCACGTTATGCACCAGATGACGTTGCTACAGATGCTGCCAAGCAGGAGAAATTCTTGGAAGGACTGAATGATGAACTGAGTATGCAGTTGATGGTAGCAACCTTCAACAACTACCAGGAGCTGGTAGATAGAGCTCTCATGATTGAAGGGAAGCAACAGCAGATTGAAAACCGTAAGAGGAAGTATGGACAAGGGAAGTACAATTCTGGAGCCCAGCAGAAGCCCCGTTTTACCCCGAAGCCGGGAGGACAGTTTCAGCATACCCATGGAGGAGGTAGTTCGCACAACCATAATGGCTCCAAGAATGGTAATGGGAATGGAGGAGGAAACGGACAGAACCGCACCAACCCATCTACCCCAACCAAGAGAGATCTAAGCCACATTACTTGTTTCAAGTGCCAGAAGACTGGACATTATGCTACCGATTGTCCCGAAGTCCAAAATGGAAATGGCAATGGAAGCTCTGGGAAGAAGCCGAACCCGTTCAACAAAGGACATGTGAACCACGTGAGCGTGGAGGAGGTTGAAGCTCAGCCTGATGCAGTAATAGGTAAGTTTTTGGTTAAGTCATTTACTGCAACCGTTCTTTTCGATACTGGTGCATCGCATTCATACATATCAAGGGGATTCGTAAACAAGTTTAAGATGTCCACCCAAGTTCTCAAAACCCCTATGTTAGTAACCTCGCCAGGAGCAGAGTATATGGCCACCCAAGGATGTTTTCAGATACCGTTGGCCATTGGTAGGCATGTTTTCCACTCAGACCTCATTGTTTTGGAATCGCAAGGTTTGGATGTGATTTTGGGAATGGATTGGCTATCGTTGTATGGAGGAAACATCGATTGTGCCAGCAAGACGATTTTGCTTACCACCCCAGAAGGAAAAAGGATCAAGTATGTATCCCGGCATATGCCGAAGAGGACTCAAGTGAATTCCTTATCAGGAGTTGTACAGGAGGAAGTACCAATGGTGAAAGATTATCCGGATGTATTTCCAGAAGAGTTGCCAGGCATGCCACCAGATAGAGGCATTGAGTTCTTGATTGAACTTCTGCCAGGCACAGGGCCAATATCTAAGAGACCGTACAGGATGCCCGCAAAGGATTTGGAGCAAATTAAGAAGCAGATCAAGGAGTTACTAGATAAAGGATATATTCGCCCAAGTTCGTCACCTTGGGGATCACCAGTACTTCTAGTGGAGAAGAAAGATGGATCGCTGAGGATGGTTGTTGATTACCGAGGATTGAATGAAGTGACCATCAAAAACAAGTACCCACTGCCGATGATCAATGATTTGTTTGACCGCTTGCAAGGAGCTAAAGTATTTTCCAAGATCGATCTACGATCAGGATACCATCAGTTAAAGATTCGAGAGCAGGATATACCCAAGACGGCATTTACCACCAGATATGGATTGTATGAGTATACCATTATGTCATTTGGTCTGACTAACGCACCTGCCTATTTCATGAACCTGATGAACAAAGTGTTTATGGAGTTTTTGGATAAGTTCGTCGTGGTGTTCATTGACGATATTTTAATCTTTTCTAAGGATGAAGAAGAGCATGAGGAGCATTTGCGATTGGTACTTGAGAAGCTCAGAGAACATCAGTTATATGCCAAGTTCAGCAAATGTGAGTTTTGGTTGAAGGAAGTTGGATTCCTTGGACATGTTATTTCTGGAGAAGGAATAGCAGTAGACCCTGCCAAGGTTGACACAGTGACCAGTTGGGAATCCCCCACGACAGTTGGAGAAATCCGGAGTTTTCTTGGACTTGCAGGATACTACCGGAGATTCATCGAGAATTTCTCAAGGATTGCTAAGCCCATGACTGGGCTATTGAAGAAGGACACCAAATTCAATTGGACTGAGGAATGTGAAGCTAGTTTCCAAGAGTTGAAGAAACGATTGGTTACCTCACCAGTGTTGATTCTACCAGATCAACGCAAGGAGTATGAAGTTTATTGCGACGCTTCACGTCGAGGACTTGGAGCAGTGCTTATGCAGGAAGGAAGAGTTGTGTCATATGCTTCACGACAACTGAAACCCCATGAGAAGAATTATGCTACGCATGATTTGGAATTAGCAGCCGTGGTGCATGCATTGAAAACGTGGAGACATTTTCTCATCGGAAATCATTGTGAGGTGTACACGGATCACAAGAGTTTGAAGTACATTTTCACGCAGAAGGAGTTAAATCTCAGACAGAGAAGATGGTTGGAGCTCATTAAAGATTATGATATGAGATTGCATTATCACCCAGGAAAGGCTAACGTAGTAGCAGACGCGTTGAGCCGCAAGAGTCATGTCAACACCCTCATGACAGGAGAATTACCTCAGGAGTTAGCCGAGGACCTTCGCGAGCTATGTTTGGAGATAGTCCCAAGAGGCTATTTAGCGACATTGGAGATTCAGTCTACCTTGATGGAAAGGATCAGAGAAGCTCAGAAGGCAGACAAGGAGATTGAAGAGATAAAGGAGAAGATGAGCAAAGGAAAAGCCAAGGGATTTCGTGAGGATGAGCACGATACCTTATGGTTCGAGGACCGTGTATATGTGCCAAATGATCCGGAGATCAGGAAGTTGATTTTGCAAGAAGCCCATGACTCACCGTACTCGATTCACCCAGGGAATACCAAGATGTATTTGGATTTGAAGAATACTTTCTGTTGGACCGGAATGAAGAAGGATATTGCGGAGTATGTAGCAGTTTGTGATGTATGTCAGAGAGTGAAGGCAGAGCATCAGAAGCCAGCAGGATTGCTACAGCCATTGCCGGTACCCGAATGGAAGTGGGATAAAATAGGCATGGATTTTATCACAGGATTACCCAGGACTCGTTCAGGCTATGACTCGATATGGGTTGTGGTCGACCGTTTGACGAAAGTGGCTCACTTCATTCCAGTGAAGATCACGTACACCAGTGCTAAGTTGGCAAAGATATACATGAGCAGGATCGTATGTTTGCATGGAGTTCCAAGGACCATTGTATCAGACAGAGGAACCCAATTTACCTCGAAGTTTTGGAAGCAATTACATGAAACATTGGGAACCAGGCTGGAATTTAGTACAGCTTTCCACCCACAGACAGATGGACAGACCGAGAGAGTCGACCAGATTTTGGAGGACATGTTGAGAGCATGTGCACTAGATTATGGATCTAGTTGGGACGACAATTTGCCATATGCGGAGTTTTCGTATAACAACAGTTATCAAACCAGTTTGAAGATGGCCCCTTTCGAAGCTTTGTACGGAAGGAGGTGTAGAACACCGTTGTTATGGGACGAAGTTGGAGACCGTCAGTTGTTTGGACCAGATTTGATTAAGGAGTCTGAACAGAAAGTGAGGTTGATTCGCGATAGGCTCAAGGTAGCCCAGTCCAGGCAGAAGAGTTATGCTGATTCTAAACGAAAGGAGACAGTTCACGAAGTCGGAGACCGAGTGTATCTTCGAGTATCACCACTTCGAGGAGTGAAGCGCTTTGGAGTTAAGGGAAAGTTAGCGCCCCGTTTTATCGGACCATACAGAGTGTTCGAACGTATGGGAGAAGTTGCCTACAAGCTGGAATTGCCCGAAGGATTGTCTGGAGTACATGATGTATTTCATGTTTCGCAGTTGAAGAAGTGCCACGCAGAGATGGCTGAAATACCACTGAGAGATATTGTGCCACTGGAAGCGATTCAGTTGGAAAGTGATTTGACTTATGAGGAGAAACCAGTTAAGATTCTCGAGTATGCCAGCCGAGTTACCCGCAGCAAGGTTATCAAGTTTTGCAAAGTTCAGTGGAGTCACCACACAGAAGATGAAGCCACCTGGGAGCGAGAGGAAGATCTACGGAAAGACCACTCCCACCTGTTTTCTAGCCAACCCGAATCTCGAGGGCGAGATTCATCTTAAGGGGGTAGGTTTGTAACATCCCAAATTTTCAATTTGGAATGTTATACATAGATCATCATTGCATATCATTTTTTATTGCATTTTGACAAATCCTCGATAAATCCTAAGCAACTCAAGGACCCTCGGAAAGAGTTGGGGATTTTCTCGAATTTTCATATTTGATTTTATCAAATTATAAGACGAGGATTTTGGTTTTAATTATTTTTCTCTCCGGAAAAATATTTCATTTTAAATAAATGAGAGGAGAAAATATGACTTCTCCAAACCAATTGAAATACTGGAGGAAAAATGTTAAAATCATTATTTGGAATTTATTTGGATTTTATCTGCAATTTTTATTGCATTAAAAATATTGCATGTTTTCAAAATATTTATTTTTATTTAAAAAAATGTTCACCCTATTCTAGATTTTCTAACTAGACGGGAACAATTTGTTTCATATTTTTCCGATTTTTATTTATTTTTCTACGTATTATTTTCTGCGGAACTTATTTATAAAAAAACGCCCGCGCACCGACTGGGCCAAAGGCCCAGCCGACGGCCCAACCCCGCGCCCGTCTCCTTCCTGGAGACCGAACGCGCCACGGGACCGCCGCACGAGTCCGGCCGCCGTACGCCGCCGCCGGTGCCCCCTTCCCCAAGCCTAGCACCCCCCTCCCTCCTATATATACCCCCCTCTCTCTCTCTCCTCAACCGCCACCGCCGCCGCACTCACCGTCGCCGCCGCCGCCGCACGGGAAGCCGCCGGAGCCGCCGCCCCTCGCCGCCCCTCGCCCCCCCCCCGACCCCGCACCCCGCTGCCAAGCCCCGCGCCCGCCGGAGCCTCGCCGGAGCCCGCCCGTCGAGGTACTGCCGCTGCCGTTCGTCGTTGCCGGTTTTCGTTTTAAAAAAAACCCTAGATCGGTTTTTTTGGTTTTATTATTTTGCGAGCGTTTACCGAACCGTTCGTTTTAACGAACGCGTTCGTCGGTTTTTCTCTGTTAACGAACGTCCGTTATTTAACCGTTCGTCCGTTTTTTCTTTTCGTCGGATTTTCTCGTTATTTTCTCAGATTCGATCTCTGATCCAATCTTCGATTCTGTTTATTTTCTCGCTCGTTTATCGGAATCAGGCGATTCAAGCGCCTAGAGTTTCGTCTCGAAATTCTCTTTCCGTTTAATCTACTCAAACAAGGTTTTGCTACAGTAAAATTTGACCTAGATCCAGATTAGCAAACGAAGTTTCTTTCTTTCGCCGTTTGACTTTCGTTGCTTCTTTCGAGTTGATTCTTTTTGCAAACCGGAGTTCTTAAGTTGAACTTTCTGGTTGGATCTTTCATTCGAGTTTTACCTGTGCATTAGATGAGTACTGATTGTATGCTTGTTTGTTTGCGATAGAGTACCCAGAGTGTGCCGCTTGTTACTTCGACTCGCTAGGTTTTGCGGATCATCAGCAAGGCAAGTAACACTTTGATCATACCCCGTTCATACCCAGTTTTTATTGCATTAGATCTGTTTTCCTCAAACACATTGCATGATTAGGATCTAATTAAATTGTGGGTACTGGGAAGTAGTTGAGGTAGTACCTATTACCTGTTTTCTTATCAAACCCTTGGGAGTTACTTCTACGTTGCTTTTATTATTGCCATGCTATGCTCGTAGACGTGGATTTGGGTTTGAGTGATATTCATGACAGATGTGAGATGTTTATTAATGGTTCAACTTAAGGTGGCAACTAAAACTCACATCCGGGTGGATTGAGGCACCTGGAGAACCCAGTGTTGCCTGTATGTATAAGGTCCGCCACCCAGGCTCAAAGGGATCATAAGATTATTCATGCTAGAAACTTCCGTGTGCAGCCACAAGCTATTATGGGCTCTAGCATAGCTGAGTAGGTTACAGGATCTCTTGAAGAGGTGGACTAGCAGATGTAGGGGAAAGTAGGTGTACCGGTCCATCCAGAGTAAAGAGTGATTGCTTCTGAAAGACTGTGTCTCGGTCATCCGTTTCTCAAACATCATGCAGTGCGAGAATCAAGCGGAGGCGATCGAGTCTTGTGGGGAAAAGTGCGCAAACCTCTGCAGAGTGTACAAACTAATCATGGTTAGCCGTGTCCCCGGTTATGGACAACTTGAGTATCTAGTACTTGGATTATCATTTGAATCTCATCACCGTGATACTTATAATTAATTTTGTTGGGTTAATGATGACACTTAATTGGGATTGAGTTGGAGGTACCTTCTCAATGTTTCAACCACCATGATAGTTAAATAAAATTTATTCCTTTTGAAGTAGGATAAAATTGGCTTTTCGCAAAAACTGTAACCATAGAGCTTTCCACCAGCCATATATGCATATAGTATAGCATTATTTTTGTTCATTGCTCTCTATGTGTTACTTTGCCAGCATATTCTATGTGCTGACCCGTTTTCGGGCTGCAACGTTTCATGTTGCAGACTTTTCAGACGACGAGTAAGGTGCTTTAGGTCGTGGTCTTATACTCAGTGATGCCGCTGGAGTGATGGACTCACTTATCTTCCAAGTCTTCCGCTGTTATCGTTTTAGATGGCCTTAAGCCATGTTTTTCATACTTTAACTCTTCGGAGTTATTCGTTGTAAGAAGTGTGTGATTGCTACTCTGTTATAAATTCTCCATTTGTACTGTGCGTGTCAGCATTACTGATCCAGGGATGACACTGGTGCACAGCAGCACAGGCCATTTGAGGTCTGGTCGCTACATCTACAGGTGTCTCCGATGGTACTTGTTGAGTTGGCATAGATCGAGATTAGGATTTGTCACTCCGATTGTCGGAGAGGTATCTCCGGGCCCTCTCAGTAATGCACATCACTATAAGCCTTGTAAGCAAATGTAACTACTGAGTTAGTTGCGGGATGATGTATTACGGAACGAGTAAAGAGACTTGCCGGTAACGAGATTGAACTAGGTATTGAGATACCGACGATCCAATCTTGGGCAAGTAACATACCGATAACAAAGGGAACAACGTATGTTGTTATGCGGTTTGACCGATAAAGATCTTCGTAGAATATGTAGGAGCCAATATGAGCATCCAGGTTCCGCTATTGGTTATTGACCGGAGACGTGTCTCGGTCATGTCTACATAGTTCTCGAACCCGTAGGGTCCGCACGCTTAACGTTCGGTGACGATCGGTAATATGAGTTTATGTGTTTTGATGAACCGAAGGTAGTTCGGAGTCCCGGATATGATCACGAACATGACGAGGAGTCTTGAAATGTTCGAGACATAAAGATCGATATATTGGATGACTATGTTTGGACTTCGGAAGGGTTCCGGGTAAGTTCAGACAAATACCGGAGTACCGGGGGTTACCGGAACCCCCGGGGAGTGTAATAGGCCTATGGGGCCTTAGTGGAGAAGAGGAGGGGCGGCCAGGGCAGGCCGCGCGCCCCCTCCCCCTCTAGTCCGAATTGGACAAGGAGTGGGGCGGCGCCCCCCTTTTTCCTTCCCCCTCTCTCCTCCTTCCTTCCCTCCTACTCCTACTCTTGGAGGGGGGAATCCTACTCCGGTTGGGAGTAGGACTCCTCCAGGGCGCACCATAGGAGGGCCGGCCCTCCCCCCTCCTCCACTCCTTTATATACAGGGGAGGGGGCACCCCATATACACACAAGTTGATCAATTGATCTTTTAGCCGTGTGCGGTGCCCCCCTCCACCATAATCCACCTCGGTCATATTGTAGCGGTGCTTAGGCAAAGCCCTGTGTTGGTAGCATCATCATCACCGTCATCACGCAGTTGTGCTGACGAAACTCTCCCTCGAAGCTTTGCTGGATCGTGAGTTCGTGGGACGTCACCGAGCTGAACGTGTGCTGAACTCGGAGGTGCCGTGTGTTCGGTACTTGGATCGGTCGGATCGTGAAGACGTACGACTACATCAACCGCGTTGTCATAATGCTTCCGCTTACGGTCTACGAGGGTACGTGGACGACACTCTCCCCTCTCGTTGCTATGCATCACCATGATCTTGCGTGTGCGTAGGAATTTTTTTGAAATTACTACGTTCCCCAACACCTCCCCCCTCCTTTATATACGTGGGAGGGGGGCACCCCAAAGACACACAAGTTGATCTTTTAGCCGTGTGCGGTGCCCCCTCCACAGTTACACACCTCGGTCATATCGTCGTACTGCTTAGGCGAAGCCGTGCGCCGGTAACTTCATCATCACCGTCGCCACGCCGTCGTGCTGACAGAACTCTCCCTCGGCCTCAACTGGATCAAGAGTTCGAGGGACGTCATCGAGCTGAATGTGTGGTGATCGCGGAGGTGCCGTACGTTCGGTACTTGGATCGGTTGGATCGCGAAGACGTTCGACTACATCAACCGCGTTACTAAACGCTTCTGCTTTCGGTCTACGAGGGTACGTAGACACACTCTCCCCGCTCGTTGCTATGCATCTCCTAGATAGATCTTGCGTGATCGTAGGTAAATTTTTTGAAATACTGCGTTCCCCAACACTGCCTCTCACAGTGGGCGACGCGCGCCTCCGATTCTGGAGTGTGCATGTGGACCGGCGGCGCATGGATTAGCACCCACCGCTGCCCGCGCGGAGGAGCGGCCGATGGGGGAAGGGGACGGCGTGGGGGCGGTGCTGACTGCCCTGTCCTGCCGGAGCTCAGCGGGCCGGGAGGGTCCAACTTCGGCGTCCGTGTTGCACCGACGCTGCAGATCCGGAGTTGCCCCGGTGTCCATCTTGGACCGCTCCAAGGCAATGCGGAGGGCCAGCTCCTCGTCGACGTCGAGGTCGTAGCCGGAGTCCCTGTAGGAGCTGGACATTGCGCCGGGATGAGAGGAGAGGACGGAGCGACAGAGGGAAGTGAGTGAGCTAGGGTTTCGAGCGAGGAGCCGGATGGGGTTTTTTGTGGGGGATTCATGGGGTCGGTGGTGGGTCGGGCATGTCAGCTCCGACGTGGCACACACGCCCGGGTCGCCCCATATCCGCCGCATATTTGGGCTGGATATGAGGGGTGCCAGACAGCCCGGGCGTTTGAGGCCGGTTTGAAGCGTCCGTCTGGGTCAATTTTTCGTGACCGATCAGTGACCGGGCGAGTCGCCTGGGCGTTTGAGGCCAGGTTGGGACGCCCGGCTGTAGATGCTCTTACAACTTAGAAGAAATTTTACGAAAGTGAACAAATTAAATGCATATTTAAATAAATCGGACGATATTTATTTATACTTGGATAATTTTCATATAAAACCAAATGTTTTTCATTAAACCAGAGCAAATTCATTACATTTCGATATATTTCAATTAAATCGTAGTCAAAACCTAGTCTAAATGACTGTCGGCACCCGTTCCTCATGTCCGGCTGGCCATGAGCCCCGGAAAATGGAGCTCCACCTTCGCAGCCTGCAAGAGGTTAATCGGCTGACGATGATGAGCCCACCAAGTTTAACTTCAACCGGAGGGGAGGAGTGGTGGCCTTTTGGGGACCTAAGAGCCGGCGACCTCCCATGCTCTATCCTTCCTCGCTGCCAGCGTCGCCCGTGGACGTGCCAGCTTCGTGGCGGCGGGGTGCAGCCGAGGCGGAGTTGCCGACATCGTGCCCCCCGGCCCTTCTTACCCCGTGTGCACGCGGCCTGATCAGCGAGCAGGCGACCTTTCCCTATTAGGTGGTATCTTCGCTAACGTACTAGTCACGTTGTGTATGAGTTGGGCTACACTTGAACTTGTTATTGGTAGAGGGTTAGGTGTTTGAAAACACGTGTAAAAAAATATAGAGAAAAAAAACACGTGTAAAAAATATATAGAGAAAAAAGGTCCCCCCCATGCGAGGAAAATGGAGCTCCACCTTCGCAGCCTGCAAGAGGTTAATCGGCCGACGATGATGAGCCCACCAAGTTTAACTTCAACCGGACTGGAGGAGTGGTGGCCTTTTGGGGACCTGAGAGCCGGCGACCTCCCATGCTCTATTCTTCCTCGCTGCCAGCGACGCCCGTGGACGTGCCAGCTTCGTGGCGGCGGGGTGCAGCCGAGGCGGAGTTGCCGACATCGTGCCCCCCCCCCCCCCCCGGGGCCATTCTTACCCCGTGTGCACGTGACCTGATCAGCGAGCAGGCGACCTTTCCCTATTAGATCTTCGCTAACGTACTAGTCACGTTGTGTATGAGTTGGGCTACACTTGAACTTGTTATTGGTAGAGGGTTAGGTGTTTGAAAACATGTGTAAAAAATATATAGAGAGAAAAAAAACACGTGTAAAAAATATATATAGGGAAAAAACACGTGTAAAAAATATATAGAGAAACAAACACGTGTAAAAAATATATAGAGAAAAAACGTACACTTGAACTTGTTATTGGTAGAGGGTTAGGTGTTTGAAAACACGTGTAATATATATATATATATATATATATATATATATATATATATATATATATATATATATATATATATATATATATAGAGAGAGAGAGAGAGAGAGAGAGAGAGAAAGAGAACACGTGTCAAAAAATATATATAAAGAAAAAAATACGTGAACTTGGCCTGATCAGCGAGCAGGCGACCTTTCCCTATTAGGTGGTATCTTCGCTAACGTACTAGTCACGTTGTGTATGAGTTGGGCTACACTTGAACTTGTTATTGGTAGAGGGTTAGATGTTTGAAAACACGTGTAAAAAAATATATACAGAGAAAAGAAACACGTGTAAAAAATATATATAGGGAAAAAACACGTGTAAAAAATATATAGAGAAAAAACACGTGTAAAAAATATATAGAGAAAAAAGGTACACTTTAACTTGTTATTGGTAGAGGGTTAGGTGTTTGAGAACACGTGTAAAAATATATAGAGAGAGAAAAAAGACACGTGTAAAAAATATATAAAGAGAAAAAAACACGTGTAAAAAATATATAGAGAAAAAAACACGTGAACTTGGTCTGATCAGTGAGCAGGCGACCTTACTCTATTAGGTGGTATCTTCGCTAACGTACTAGTCACGTTGTGTATGAGTTGGGCTGCACTTGAACTTATTATTGGTAGAGGGTTAGGTGTTTGAAAACGCGTGTAAAAAATATATATAGAGAAAAAAACATGTGTAAAAAATATATATAGGGAAAAACACTGTAAAAAATATATATAGGGAAAAAACACGTGTAAAAAATATATAGAGAAAAAACTCGTGTCAAAAATATATAGAGAAAAAAGGTACACTTGAACTTGTTATTGGTAGAGGGTTAGGTGTTTGAAAGCACGTGTAAAAATATATATATAGAGAAAAAACACGTGTAAAAAATATATAGAGAGAAAAAACACGTGTAAAAAATATTAGAGAAAAAAACACGTGCAAAAAATATATAGAGAAAAAACACGTGTAAAAAAAATATAGAGAAAAAAATGTGTAAAAAATATATAGAGAAAAAAGGTATACTTGAACTTGTTATTTGTAGAGGGTTAGGTGTTTGAAAGCACGTGTAAAAGTATATATAGAGAGAAAAAAAACACATGTAAAAAATATATATAGGGAAAAACACGTGTAAAAAATATATAGAGAAAAAAATACGTGTAAAAATATATAAAGAAAAAAACACGTGTAAAAAATATATAGAGAAAAAAAACACGTGTAAAAAATATATAGAGAAAAAACACGTGTAAAAAATATATAGAGAAAAAAATACGTGTAAAAATATATAAAGAAAAAACACGTGTAAAAAATATATAGAGAAAAAAACACGTGTAAAAACACGTGTTTTTTCCCCATATATATAGAGAGAGAAAACACATGTAAAAAATATATATAGGGAAAAACACGTGTAAAAAATATATAGAGAAAAAAATACGTGTAAAAATATATAAAGAGAAAAACACGTGTAAAAAATATATAGAGAAAAAAACACGTGTAAAAAATATATAGAGAAAAAACACGTGTAAAAAATATATAGAGAAAAAAATAGGGGTAAACATATATAAAGAAAAAAACACGTGTAAAAAATATATAGAGCAAAAAACACGTGTAAAAAATATATAGAGAAAAAAACACGTGTAAAAAATATATAGAGAAAAAAGGTTATTTGACCAGAGTGGGATTTGAACCCACGCCCTTTCGGACCAGAGCCTTAATCTGGCGCCTTAGACCAACTCGGCCATCTGATCTGTTGTGCTGTTTTGTGATCTTTATATAATATTTTAATAAAGCTTGAGACGTTTTGCTCCTTAAAACATGCCTGCAAGAAAATTTTCAAACATGACTGCTCTCCCATGACCCTAAAAAAAAGGTCTTCCCTATTCCACGGCCCGTTGTTGAATATCTTGCTATTTCCCACTACTTAGAAATCCAGGGCAAATACATAGATTGGACGTGATACAACAGAATGTTATTATTTTTCACAACATATTCGCTCCTTTAGCAAGTTTCCTTTCAGTGTGTAAAATAATCCTGGATCATGTACAATAGGATGTCAATGTTATTATTCTAGCATAAGAACTGATGGGGGATGCAACATGCAAGTCTCCTATGACCAAGTTACATGAAGATAGTATGGTTATTCAATCTACGTTCTAGAATTATTTTGTTTTGTCAAAAAAAATGCAGCAGTGGTCTTGCTTGCTGGCGGTGGGTGGGGGTGGGGGGGTTGCACATAAAGCGAGAAAAGAATCTCTTAAGTTCAAAACTCTGCCTAACAAAATAGTTGGCTAACACAACAACTTACAAAATCATAAGCATTCTATCTACTCTTTCGTGGTGACAAGAATTCGGTCAACATTAGTTGAATTCGGGCAACATTAGGAGACGAGAAATTCTCTTAAAGAACCATTTCTCTCCCATCAATTAAAACTTACTCGTAGTTGTTATTACAAAAGGGGGGCAGATCGATGTGTCCTATTATAACGAAAAGCTCTAGTCTAGCACAACATTCCTTGATGCTCTATTGTGGATTTGTGCAAGTCTTTCGGACCTAAACTAATCCTTCATATTACCCTTTAAAAGACCGTGAGGTTCGAAAAAATCGATGTCTCCTACAGTATGATGAATCTGTACAACGGCTCACTGCTTTGATATATACTTGCATGAGAAAAAGCTTGCGCCAACCCGTGGCATGCCATTGCCACGGGATGTTTCTACAGCGTGAATGTGTATCCCTCTGGACACATCTTCTGTTTCCCTTTATTGAGGGTGGTTGGGTCGTCGTCGTCCTCCGTTGCTTCCCACCGTACCAGATAGCCGTCCCACGAAGAGCTAACGAGCGTCGGGAGGTGCGGGTGCCAGGAACAATCTCTGACAATCGATTCATGCCATTTGAGTGTTTCGACAACGTTTCCAGTGGCCTGCAAGCCAAGCAGGGACATAGCAACTTTAAGATGGCAATTAGAAATTGGAACTATGCATACAAGACCCTTTGAAATACTTTGAGGTTAAACCTGGCTATACCAAGGCATCGAACAGCACAGCTTATACTATAATCTACAGAATCATGATATTATTCAGGTTCATAATTTGTTACTTCAGGGCCATACTTATAGATAGTCAGAATGTCATAATTACAGTTAAAACCTGCAGCATATGGTCTATTCACCGACATGGACATAATACATAACTCTTTTACCTAAAATTTCCTTGACTAGCTTATTATCCCAATTAACACAACATTTCACTCATTCTAAAAAATATTCATAAGTTGATCAATGTTGGCTAAGCACCAACAGTATAATAGAACCCCAAATTTCGAACCTCCTAATATAACAAAAGAGTTTTTTATGAAGTTTGTATACGGAAAGCTTTTATGATTTAAAAACAATTTGAGGATTTTTTAATCCTCAATTTTATGTTCAGGTTTTGCTGACACAGTTGTGTACAAGTGTACATGATTCCATCTACTACAACTATGATATCTGCCTTTCATAGTATGTCATCCACTTTCTATCAAATGGGAGTGCTCACCCATGTGGACACAAAACCACCAGGATTTGCAAATAGTAGAATCATATTTAAAAAGGGCAATTTAAGGAAGCATCTAAGGCTCATACCACATCATAAATATAGACACATTGGTCACTGGATCCTGTGTATATGTACCTCTGACCTGTGCTGCAACAAATAACAAGGTGACAAACAATATTACTGAATAAAACAAAACAACCATAACTTGTAGCAGTATAAACCGTTGCATGATATGATGAATTGATGATAGTATTCTATTATGCCACTCCTCCTACAACCACAAGCTTTTACCTATGTGAAAACGAAAAGCAGCATTTTGTGCCATACTCCCTCCGTCCGAAAAAACTTGTCCCAAGCTAGTCCCTCAAATGGATGTATCTAGCACTAACTTGATGCTAGATACATCCATAGTTAGTGCTAGATACATTCATTTAAGGGACAAGTTTTTTCGGATGGAGGGAGTACATTTAAAGAAAGGACAGACCTAGTGCTAGAAGCTCCCACACCAGTTGGGATCTGGGAAAGGATTCAGGTGTTTGTAGAAAGATGATTTACATGCTTTTGCCCCTATTGCACTAAAAAGCCAATTTAGATAGCCTACAGCAGGAAGGATTTTCAGATGTTTGTAGAAAGATTTATGTGATGCAGCAGCGAGTGAAAGAAAACACTCAAATTGAGTTGAAGTAAAACAATCACAAGTTCACAACTAACCTGTGCATTGGGGAAAAGTGACATCGGATAAGTGTGCGCAACACCGAATGGCCTCTGAATGTGGCTAGCGATTGATCATATGGATGCTTCAAAAATCGGGCTTCTGATGGATAGGTCATCCATCTGTAATCCCATTCGTATGCTTTCGGTGTGCAGCTGAGAAAACAGTTGTACGAAAAGTTAGAATAAAACGGGGAAATAGATCTTGGGATTATAAATAACCTTATGAGTTCACATAGGATAAATATAAAGCCATGAACATACTAAAAAGCCAGAGAAAATGACAAAAAAAAACATTTGTTCCATAATGTCGAAAATATTAATTACCACCATAGTCCATAAACCCTAGAAATCCTGAATTAATATTATCAACACCCCAGCAAGTGGGCCACTAAAGTTAATTATGGCTCCTCTGCAAGTATTTCTGGTATGGAAAAACATGTTCATAGAGGACAGGAAAAACTCGATATATTCTATTAGCTCCACTCAATACATATAATTCGGCACAGTTCACTTTTGCCAGAGTTGATCATCTGAATGAACATTCTGAGTTTGCCTTCCTACTCGCCTACAACGTAATAATCATTTTCAAGTATAAACAAATCTCAGTAGTTCTAGAAATGACCATGTAAAACAAGTTTTGGTAGTTACTCCTTCGTAGCCGAGGACAATTTTCTGATATCCCATAGTTTAATAGTCTGATCCTTGCAGTTGGAGATGAAATAATGCCCGTCTCCACGGCTATCAATAAATGTAACTCCATCTAAATGACCTGCCAAAACACCTACTGGTTTTGTTCTCTTGTGGCAGCGCCTATCCCACACCTGAAGATTGTAAAACATTGTCTAACAAGTCAATCCTCCGTGAATAATGATTAAATGAGAACGTTATTAGATACTCTAAAGGCTCTTCAGGTTTTCATTGATTTCACATTTCCTAGGCAGGTCAAAAAAGGAATCATGTGTTCAGATAAATCATGTTGGAGTTTGCACTCAGCAAAGAAAATTACATTAGATATCACATGCAGTAATCACTGATATACACTGCTACATTGCCGATAAGTTTTTGAACTCACTAATGTTTCAGATTGTTGGTATAATTAGCCAGCTACATGTGCCAGATAACTTCTTCTCTACTGAACCAGTGAGATGTATCTTTTGAAATGGGTTTTGAATAATATATAATCAGGTTCAAAGAAATTAGCTCACCTTACAGAGGCTATCATCACTTCCGGAGTACAAGACATCACTAGATTCATCAGCGAACGTGACCGCATTAACATCAGCCTTTAAAAACCAATGGAATTGAAAATAAGATTTCCAGAAACCAAACATAACTCTTTTGTATAGAACATTGGGTACTCAAGAAAATAAATACATATTGTTCATTCCGAAACTATGTTAGACCCGGCAACATTAGATATGCACATGGGCAACATGTGTTGTACTGCACAACTTGCGAATAGACCCAACCACTGTCACGTCCCGTAACCACTATTCCAGTAGTGTAGCATTGTTCAGCTGCTTTAAACTGAAACTGCATAAACATCTATTCATGTATCCGTAGGCCAAATACTGCAGGTCCGAAGGAGACAACTTCCAGCCTGCACAGGACTACCAACACAGCTGCTGCTTCAGCTGACGTAGTGATTGGTTTTACTGAGATTTATATATTTACTTGCCACCTAATCTACTTCAGACTTAGCGGTTCTAACATTTACAGTGTTTTCTTTCACCATATACCATCACCCTGCAATTCTGCAGAAAGCCAAACACCTTGAATAGTGATGGCACGCCACAAACTGTTTGACATTTTCCTTTTGGCTTCTGGTTTGGAAATACCTCTTAGAGGCATTAGGTGTTTATGTGATACTACACTACACTGTGAGACTCCTACAAACACAAATTTTATTTCAGTTCAGTACTCTACAAAGCACAGCTTCTAGCATGCTATCAGTATCTATCCAAACTGCTATGCTTAAAGCACCACCAAGAACTATTGCTTGCTGTGGTTCATTACTTCAATCTGCTATGCCTAAAGCAACACCATGCTTCATGTGGATGATTACTTCAGTCATAATGAACCATTAGAGGATGCAGTACAAAAGCATGTAGAATATGCAATGTAAGTGCTTTTTTTACTAATAATGTAAGTGCATTTCTATTAGCAGCAGACTAAAATCGTACAAACTCCTTTAATTTTCTTTGCATGCAAACAGTAACAATGTTCACATTAGATACTTGAAATGATTTTAAAAGTACATACAAATATGACCTAAGCAGATATGTCTATCACCAAACAGTGTTGTGTACATTGTAAGGACAGGTTATGGAAAGAACAAAAGAAAGAGTGCATTTGACTTTCATACCACATGAGCCTGAATTCGCTCTGTCACTTTGTTTGCTCCAAGATCATAAATACATATTGACTCATTGCTGTTTCCAACAGCAATTTCACGGCCATCTTTTGAAAACTTTATTGAAAATATTCCAAAGGAGGATTCATCGTCAGCAGCAGAAAAATTCAAACCCTCATGAATGTCCTGCATTATGATAAATAAAATGAATGTTTGTAAAGAAAACAGCATATTGCGAAAAAAAAACTGGTCAAAATAAATGTTATAAGCATTTCTTTTTTGCCAAAGTAAAGCACATTCATTTGGCAATCATGCAAATGGCAGGCAGGATGTGTCGAGTATCTTCTTCATTTACATTCGTACAACAATGGTACCAGAAATGGCAGGCTTGATATCCTCAGAGTACTATTTTGTAGGAGAACTAAAAGATAGACAGACATCCAATAGCGCTTGAATTTCCTGACAGGGAGGGTCAGTGGCAGCATACTAGATAATCCTCCATCTCCTTATGTTAGGATTTGATGAGTTTCCTTGTAGAGATCTTTCCAAGTTGTTAGTGTTCTTAGGCTTCAAATTGATGCTTCTATCTAGAGTTTTGTATGCGGGCTATATAACGTATTAATGCCTGCCCTAGTTTATTACCAGTTAAGCAAGAAATAACGTATTACTCCCTCTGTAACTTAATACAAGACGTTTTTTGACACTTATCTCCCAGTCTATTCTTTTACCTATCCTACTAATGCAGCTCTGCAGAGCTATCAGCCCTGGACTGCCATCGAGCACAGCACAGTAAACTTATGCTCCGGATTCAGGGTTTATACCAGGAATACAACTATATTATCCAAAAATTAATTCTCAAAGAGGAAAACATGGATATTTAATCCAAAAGATATATTTTCATGAACATGCTTATGACAATTGTTGAACAGGAATTATCATAGAACAAACAGTATGCGATTCGGTTATCTAGAGGTAGACTTGGCCATATTGTAATTTAGAGAAGAGGACATACTGTACTATTAGCATGTGACTGCTTCAGAGCATTCTGAACATTTACTATGTGAACAGTAGGGGACAAACTGGAATATGCCTGCAAAACAGATCAATAGCACTTTAGGGTATAAAACAAATATGTGAATGAACTTAAACTATCATCAAGTCTAGTTCATAAAGTCAATGACAGAGCTAAGAATTATTTGCCAAAAATGATGGTTGATGGATGGAATTTTTACAAGTATTTCTAAAATGGTGAAAAAGAATTGAAAATATATTATTAGTGAAGTTGCCAAGAAAAGCAAGTCTACCTGCCTTTTACTCAGGTCTAAAAGTTTTCCTATATTATAGAATGTATAGAAACAGAAGGGGAGCCTTAGCGCAGTGGTAAAGCTACTGCCTTGTGACCATGAGGTCACCGGGCTGCCCTTTTTTATATAGAATGTATAGAAACAGACAGGGAAGTATCTAAAATATCAACAAGATAAGCAACAATTTTCTCTGATGAAATACATGAACAGCAGGAAATAATTAACTCCCTCCGATCCATATTAATTGTCGCAGCTTTAGTACAACTTGAGTACAAAGTTGTACTAAATCGGTGACAATTAATTTGGATCGGAGGGAGTATCAATTATTTCCCCATCTCTTTTAGTTAACTATCAGAACGTGAGCAGTCAACCTTCAAAACTTTGAACACTAATACGCTAATACATACAGAAGTATTAGGATTTCTCAACTGTAAGCACTATTACCAGATTTGTCAGAATAAAATAATTTCATCTCGTCATATGTTAAAAATATTTCTAATAACGTTTCAATAAAATAATAATAGCCAAAGTTATATATTGGAGACAAATAACAAGCAAGATATGGGGGAGGTGGTAACATTTTTTGGAGAAAATAAGCCTATGATTGGTTACTGTTATTGATCTGACTGACAAAATAACGACTGGGTCAAATGATCTAATAACTTATTATTGTGCATAGGGTGCACAAAGTGTAGCTCATGAGGCTGAAATGCTAATGCAACTGCAAATTCTATGGCACTGAACATATGAAACACTACCATTTTATTACAAACTATTCGATGGCTATAAACAAAGGGTCAATCTCTTGATATGAGGAAGGAGAAAGGAGCGCTAGCTCAGTGGCTGGAGTTCAAGGTGCTGAACCCGCTCATCCGCGTTCGAGTCCGCTATGCGGACTCCACTGGGGTGCTATCCGTTTGCGGAGAGACCTCACTTCTATCTAACAGCGGACAGTTAAATGGAGGGATCCTTCTGCCTTTACCAAACATTTTTTATATGAGGAAACAAAGAACAAAATAGATGCTGAAAAAAATCATCCGACCAGTTTGATGTAAAATTCATCGAAGTGACTTGAAGTCTGACACACTGCACAGAGTATTTTGTATGGCAATGGGCATAATACGGACAGTGCGTAAAAGTACATCCAGGCAAGCATGTAAACATGCTTATGGGTTGTCCAGGAGAAAAACAAGTTAAACAGAAACTAAAATAGAGTACAAAACATGTACAGGGTTACAACAAAACCAAATAAGAAATGCGTAAGAGGTTTACTAGGTATTGTTGATCAGGTGAGAGAGCAATATCTGATACTGTCCACCGAAGACTTTTGCAGGTTATATCCTTGTGGATCTTCCATTTTTTGTCAGCGTTATAGATTCTGATCCGGCCTCCCTGATTACATTTTCGCATCAAAGATTGTTAAACAACAAAGAAGCGGTAAACATATATAACCATATGAAGTAAATTCTTCTGCATAATATCATAATAATCACATACCCGAAACCCAGCAATTAGTAGAGAACCATCCGAAGAGAACTGTGAGATGTATGCAGCGCAGTCCATGTTATCAACACACCACGGGCCTCTTACTGGTAGGTGTTTGCGAAGAGCATAAGAGCAATCGGCTGAAGAAAATCTACCAAATCCGGAGCGATTGGATTCTCTTGATGACAACAGCTTGAATGTAGAGATATGGCTCTTGCCAGCATGAAGGCATGCACGAGTTCTCTCACTTGGCTCTGATTTAAGCCTAGTAAGATGGGAAACCTCCTCATCAATGACGAACACTTCATTAGCAACTGCAGGACTGTCTTGCTCTTGTTGAGATGGTCCTCCATGACACGTCTTCCGTTTGGAGCACATGTTTGGCCACTGACTTAGTCAATACTATTTAAGAAACCATTGGTCACTTCTCAAGCATAACCAATGATCCTTCCATTGCTAGATATCCACAGAATACCTATGCTTAAATAACGCAATTGACATATCACAAAAACAGTCTGTATGTGAAAGATAATCAAGTTTGTATGCAAAAGGCGTAGCTATTTCTTATTCCTAATTATCCATAGATAAAATTCCAAAAAGGTGTCATACGCAGAAGTTGATAACAGTAGAGCTTTATAGAGGATTGACAGTTAAGGTAGAGTTTGGAGGCAAGCCGGCCTACTCAGAGGGGATCTTGACGGTTTCTTTGCAGGAATAGCAATGTGGGTAGTGCATTAGTAGTATGTGTTACATGTGGAGTGGATGTGGATGGAGGAATCCGTGTAACTAAATTTGTAACTGTGTGGAGTTTTGGGATATCTTTCCCCTCCTTTAAAAAATTATTATATAGTTTATTCTAGATACATCACTTTTTAAAGGGGGAGCATAAAGTGCCAATTAGCTCAGTAACTCCTAACGTGGTCATGATAATAACACAGCAAATGAGAAACAGTGCTAAAAGACACTGCACTGCAAAACAAGTGACATTGGAAATGGCACTTACACACTGAAAGATGATAAAAAAGATAACCCCTAAACCGTATCAACTGATGATAGAGGGTGAGTGGTAAAGGGATTTAAAGCATTTTTTTTTGTCGAACAAGCATCAAAATGTGTCATTTTGTACTAGGAGGAAAACGCCAAGAAAGCAGAAATAACAAAGCTTAAACAACAGCCAACTAGCTAAGCGCAAGACTAGGCCAAAACTGAGGCAAAGGCAGCTGCTGTCACCACCATGGCTGAAGCCACAGCACCTGACTTTTCAGGCGGCATTGTAGCACTACACCGGCAAAGATGGCCTGTGGAAGAAACATGTATCATACATTTCCAAAGACCTAGCGTTGTAAATTGGTGTTGCTGGGCTGATTTCCCCAAAAGAAACCAAATCTGGTGTCCGAGTAACAGGACGACTATCACTGTATCTGTTCAGACGGAAACTCATTATATGAAAAAGAATTAAATTCTAGCATTCACCTCCAAATGATGATTTTAACGTGGACACAGGCTTGTAATCCAGCTTTCCAGGCAATTCCAACAAGGCCAGTATAGCTGATCTCCACAGGCTTGGACACTTCTACAGCCAGTCATTCCCTACAAAATTTACAAACAATTTAGTCATCTACAAAAAAAAGGAGAGATGTGCCTGTCCTTATTCTTCTTATGGTTGTGAGAGTGGCATTAGGTTCTCAAGTTGATGAAGAGGCAACAGTAACCACTATTCCAGTGATGCGTATTAACAGCCTAATTTGTAAGGGAAGCATTAGAAGCATAATAACCACTGTAAACTAGTGGAATCAAAACTAAACAATTGGGAAGACAGCCTCAGTGATGAGAACCGCCGTTTTATAGTAACTAACCAACAGGAGTGACAGGCACCGAGTCAATAAATGGGCAAATGCCTTAAAGCTACTAAACTAAACTGGCAGAGAATATTCTCTGAAATTCTAGTTCAATAGATACTCATGGGAGAAGACAAGAATTTCCCGAGGTGGGCGTGAGTCAGAACGTAACTCTTTGCTCGTTTAGAAAGAGCTGGTCATAAAGGCCTACTAAAAAACCATCCTCGAAAGCAACAGTTTTGTTAGACGAAAAGAGCGACGTATTTCAAGACAATAAGTTCCTGAATCACAGAATGGGATAAAACAAGTGCATGCCCAGGCCGCCACCCAGGCTTGACTTGCCCCGGTGGGGTGTTTTCATGGCAGTTTCTTTTTAATAGAAAATGCCATGGGTACGAGTGCCCATTGGTCGGGTTTTTTAGAATGGGACAGAACACGAAATGGTCTGGACCTGAGTATACAGTTTTTAGCATCAAGCGCACCGCACTTGCACCAGAACATCCGACGCCACGAAGAACTAGTCCCCATATATAGTTGCAAGCATAAACATACATCAAGCACAAGGGCACCGGGATCACCGAACGAACCAACTGCCATGAGCTGCCTAACAAACAGCCAAACTGAATCAAATCCCCTTCTCGACGTTTTCCTAGATAAGAAAATTGCCACAAGCAAGCAAGAAACCTAAACACTTGGTTAGCATCCAAGAAACAGCTCACGTGGGATGTCTGGAAGAAACCCCGTCCCATAGGCAAAACAACAAACACATGGTGCTCACCCCAAGAAAAACCAACCCCGGGATGAAACCAGACCCATCAACCAGCCCAAAATTACCAGAAAAACGTCCCTTAATCCGTATTCACCCAGCAACAGATTTCAGGCGCATGCGCTTCTCTGATGAATTGCCTGCCCTCAACACAGCAAAGCCCAACATGTATCAACCGAAAGTACAAGAAAGATAACGCAGCAAGGCCTCTCGATTCGCCATGATCCATTCCTGGCTAGCAGCAAGTAGAGGAGAAATCGGGATGGGAGAGGAAATCCGTACCAGGTGTCAGAGGAGGCGTGCGGCTCGTGTCTCCTGCGGCGGCCAGCGGAAATGCGGGGAAGGGGAGAAGAAGAAGAAGAAGAAGAAGAAGAAGGAGGAAGGAAGGAAGGTTTTTAATGAATAAAATACTGCAACGTGAAGGGGGTGCGCGCAAAACATAAACTAGGACTACCTGGCGGGTCAATGACGCGTGGGGCCACGGAACGGCCACGGGCGTGGAGGCGTGTGATCGGGGAGGTTGGTTGGTGGGCTGGACACGTGGCCGGAGGTGAGTGGACGGCCGCGTGCGCCGAGGGAGGGGTTCGGTGCGGTCGGCTCGGCTCGCAACGGTCGCCGTTGCGTACTGGATTGCGTCAGCTTGGCCGGTGACGTCATAACGAATCCGCCTTGGGTCAGCATCGCGTAAAGCCATCCTACCTCTCAAGGACGAGCTGGTGGTTTTTTATTGACCTTATTACTTGTATGTAGTCCCTCTATTTTATATAGAGCGAATAATTAAGAGAATACTCCATCATAAGCAGTGAAAACACGCTCAATCAAATTTTCGCGTGACGATTTCATTCTTACTTAGGAAGAAGTCGAACCACTGGAATTGTGCATATTCATATCTCTTTCTATAAACAAAGTGGGAGATAAGTAGGTGGTTCTAAATGTGTTTCAGCATGACCAAAGAAATATTAGCCGGAAAGAACTCTACCCCTGACCTAAAATACATACTCTGTCTACGATATGGGTATTTGACAACCCCCCTCCTCACCTTGAGTTAGTTATTGTCCAAACAGCATAGCAAGCAATTATCATATTATGTTAACGAGGTAGGTACTCCCTCCGTTCGGAATTACTCGTCCAAGAAATAAATGTATCTAGATGTATTTTAGTTGTAGATACATCTATTTTTGTGACAAGTAATTCCAAACGGAGGGAGTATATTACCACAGGTTGTGACTTTTACCATCATTAATTGATCACTATATTGCACATCGGTATGATGTAACTGGCACCTACTAAGCACCATTGTACTTGGGCAACTTCTAACCAAACAGCATGTAGAATACATTATTGCCATGCTGGTAGGTTCTTTATGTAGAATGAGCGACATTATCAAGTTACCAATGTCGACGATGTAGCGCATCTCCATGTGTAGTTTAGTGCTTACACATGTAAGTTCTGAAAGGTCACTGGTGATGCGCCTAGGATAAATCAAATGCACCCCGTTAATCTCCTTTAACAAGATAAGTATGTATCATCCAATGATGTATTCGAGAAGAAAAAATTAAGTACATTGAATTGTGGTAACTTTGGTATCAGTAGTGACAACCTTATACATCATTGGATGATACTTTTAAGGAGGAGCAAAAAAACTATAGAACATACTACCAACATACGACTTAACGTTGAAACTCTTGTCGAGACAAAGTTGAGAGTAAATGTAAATTGTAAAATTAGTTCGTGGGTTAAGAATTTTTGCATTTTTAAAGTTATAAATTTACAAACATTTTCCATGCGGCATTATTGATTTCGTCTTCTTTTATGTGTACATGTGAATTTTAGAATCATGTACATTTATTAGGCAGACACGTTGTATCCTAAATTTTATTTTGAGGTACTACAGCGGCTAGGGCACTCAACCCTCTAAGCTTCGCTGGCAAGTCCATTGATCCACCTCCCCTCTACCTGTCGCTCAGGCGGCTGGTTGCGGGAAGGAGGATCCTGGCGCCTCGGTTTGGGCTAGTAGTTTAGGTTAGGTTTTCTTTTTTGCAGGGGCGGTGTTCAGCCGATGGCGACACTTCATCTTCAAGATGGTCTTCCGGACTTTGATCCTCCTTGAGTTTGTCCATCAGGACAGAATCGACGGAGCTCCGATGTAGATACCTGCCGTCTCCTTGGGGCGGTGGGGTTAGAGTTTCTCGCCGTACGTGACAGCGAGGTTTCATGTCCGACACTTCAATTGATTCAAGGGTTCAATGACGACGAGTACAGCTCTAGAGCGTTGGTCCTTGGAGATACATGCATGAAGACTTTTCAGTTGTTATTGACAGCCGAGCGGCGACATCGGTGATAGTTCCCGCTTTGGTGGTGTAAAGTCCTTGATGTGATTTTTATACTACTCACTCCGATCTATACTATTTGTCGCAGCTCTAGTACAACTGTACAAGTAATATGGATCGACGGGAGAGATAGATTGAGTATTTTCGAGAAAATAAGAAAATGGAGGGGCGATCATGCTGTCCGGATCCCTTGCAAAATAGCCGGAACCAAGGAGAGCTTCCTACAAATTAAACTCGTAGGGAATTTGGAAGACGAAGATAGACCCTGTGGTGTCGCTGTGGGAGGCCGGCCGTACGCCGTCACGAAAAATGGGACAGCGACGTCGGGGATGGGTTGGCCATGACGAACGCGGTGACGGTGGTTGAGCCCGGCCGGGCCGGGCCGGACCTCCCGCGCCGGCTAACTGGCTGACCGACCGGCCCATCGGTCTCCGCTTTTGTTCTCGTCAAGATTGGGAACTGGAAGCGGCCGGCCGGCAGCCAGTCATTCCTTGTTCTTTCACGTGAGAAGACAACGTCACTTCTTCTAGTACAAGGATCAATTAGCGGTGGAACGCACGAGTGATCTGACCATGGACCGTCTCATTTGTTCTCAAAAGCCATTATGTCCGTCTCATTTGTTCTCATCTTCTCAAAAGCCAACATAACCTGACCATGGACATGGTCTGGAATCGTGGTTACTTTGGTACCAATATAGTGACAACCTTATACATCATCGGATGATACTTTTAAGGAGGAGCAAAATATTATAGAGCATACCAACATACGGCTTAACTTTGAAACTCTTGTCGAGACAAAGTTGAGAGTAAAGGTAAATTGTAAAATGACTCTGTGAGTTAAAAGTTTTTGTATTTAAAGGTTATAAATTTACAAACATTTCCCATGTGGCATTATTGATTTCATCTTCTTTATGTGTACATGTGAATTTTAGAATCATGTACATTTATTAGGTAGACACATTGTATCCTAAATTTTATTTCGAGGTACTATAGCGGCTAGGGCACTCGGCCCTCTAGGCTTCGCTGGCGGATATGTTGATTTGCCTCCCCTCTGCCCGCCGCTCAGACGGCCGGTGGCGGGAAGGAGGATCCCGACGCCTCGGTTCCTGCTAGTAGTTTAGGTTATGATTTTTTTTTTGCAATGGCTGTGTTCGGGCAGATGGCGACACTTCATCTTAAACTAGACTTTCGGGCTCTGATGCTCCTCGGGTTCGTCCACCATGACGGAGTCTCGACGGAGCTTTGCGCAGATTCATGTTGTTTCCTTGAGATGGTGAGGTTAGAGTTTCTCGCGCGTATGTAACAGTGAGGTTCCGTGTCCGACACTTTCAAGGGCTCAATGACGACAATTACAGCTATGAGGCGCTGGTCCTTGGAGATCGTGCATGAAGACTTTACCGCTGTCATCAACAGCCGGCTCTGATGGAGGAGTGGCGACATCGCCGATAGTTGTTGTTTCGTCCACCATGACGGAGTCTCGACGGAGCTCTGCGCAGATTCCTGTTGTTTCCTTGAGGTGGTGAGGTTAGAGTTTCTCGCCGTAGTACGTAACAGTGAGGTTCCATGTCTGACACTTTCAAGTGCTCAATGGCGACGATTACAACTATGGGGCGCTGGTCCTTAGAGATCGTGCATGAAGACTTTACCGCTGTCATCAACAGCCGGCTCAGATGGAGGAGTGGCGACATCACCGATAGTTGTTGTTTTGGTGGTGTAAGGTCCTTAATGTGATTTTTATTATGTTTGGATTCAGATGAGCATTTATACTACTCACTTCGATCCATATTACTTGGTCTAGCCTTAGTATAATTGTACAAAAACACGCAACTGCCTCTCCCAAAAAAGCCTAGGGTTTCCTCCGTCTCCCGCTGGTGCTGCCGCCAGTCCGCCTTGTCTCTGGTGGCCTTACCGGCGGCATGGTGGATCTCGGCCCTTGCCGGCGGGAGTGCTTTGTCTTTAGATGTTCCTTCGAGTTTTGTTACGGTTTGTGTCTTGCTCAGGAACACGAGACGGGGGGTGCCTCCTTGAAGATGGAATAAGCTTCTCCCCGGCTAGCCCCCATCCCGGTAGTGTGTCTAGCATTGTCGGTGGGTGTGTGGAGATGTGTCTCCGGCAGATAAGTCCTTGGTGGATTTGCTCGGACTTGGTCGTAGTTCGTGTACGTTCGTGCGTCTTTAAGTTGGATTCTTCTGATCTACGCTACTCTTCAACAACGGCAGTTGTTGTTCTGGTGCGCTAGTCCTATGAGGCCTTAACACGACGACTTCCCGATTGTCTACTATAACAAGTTTGCACAGCTACGGAGGGGCGATGGCGGCGGCGCGGCTTCGGCTCGCTTCAGTGTTTGTAGTCGTCGTAGATGGTCTACGGATCTGGATATAATTTTTATTATTTCTGGTGTTTGTTGTACTGCTATGATTGAGGAATAAATCGGGAGTTTTCTCAGGAAAAAAACTGTGCAAATAATATGGATTGAAGAGAGCAATAGATTGAGTCACTTTTTTTACAATATAAAAAAATGGAGGGTCGATCATGCTGTCCGGATCCCTTGCAAAATAGCCAGAACCAAGGAGAGCTTCCTACAAATTAAAACTCGGAGGGAACTTGGAAGACGAGGAGTCGAGGAGACATACCCTGTGGTGTCGCTATCGGAGGCCGTCCGTACGCCCTCACGAAAATGCGACAGCGACGTCGGGTCTGGGTTGGCCATGACGAACGCGGTGACGGTGGTTGAGCCCCGCCGGGCCGGGCCGGACCTCCCGCGCCGGCTAACTGGCTGACCGACCGGCCCGTCGGTCTCCGCTTTTGTTCTCGTCAAGATTGGGAACTGGAAGCGGCCGGCCGGCAGTCAGTCAGCCTTGGTCTTTCACGTGAGAAGACAACCTCACTTCTTCTAGAAGGATTAATTAGCAGTGGAACGCACGAGCAACCTGACTATTGACCGTCTCATTTGTTCTCACAAGCCAACAGAACTGTCTCGTTGCTGTTAACAGAAAAACATATCCGACTCATTTTTTTGGAGAACCCTGAGTTTCTGACTCGACCAAGTTAGAACATGATTTTTTTTCTTATGGAAATGGTTTAGACCTATTAGAGCAATTACAATAGCAGGCTTAGAGCATCTCCAACGACAACCCGCAACCATAGCCACATACATTTTCACAACAACTCGAACCAACCAGACTAAATTCATGCAAACACGACTAGAATTTGTATAAACATGACGGATTTCATATATAAATGCCGGATTTTAATATAAACATGACAGATTTCATTATATTTACTAGAAGAACGCCCGTGCGTTGCAACGGGGCCACATTAACTTTAAGAGTTCAATATTAATATTCTCATACATATCAAGTGACATTGACGACCTTTTTTACCATCAAATCCTCACACACACACTCTCTCCCTCCCTCTTTCTCACTCTCTCTCTCTAACACACACAAACATATCCATCTTATTGGGTACGGGACCATAATCCATCTATTTCACACACACACACGCTAGTGCATAACAATATAGATTATGTGTATTATATTTGCCACCACAATTGAGGGAATTAATTTCATGTAAATCGGCCAGCCACAGCTCCAAGAATACGCGGAGGAGGTGGCCCGGGTCGGCGTCGGCGCCGTCTGGCGCGAGCCACGGGCTCCAAGTGCGTCTGCGCGCCGGCCACCCACGCCGGGTCCTTCAAGTGCCGCTTCCACCGCACCAACTCCCAGGGCCACGGTCACGGCCACGGCCAGGGAAGCCGCCCTTCTTCGCCCCCTTCACCGGCCGCGGCCAACGCGGTGCCGTGGCCCCCGGCCTCGCCGTCCTCGTCCTCCGGCACCGTCGCGACCCAGTGACGCAGCCCAAGCATCGGCCTAGAGAATCAAGAACGCTCGACAACGGAGAGGGAAGGGAAGATCATATACATGTCATAAGAAAGGGAGTTTATTTACTGCTCCCTCGATGTATTGTTTCCTTGGTTTGGAGATTGATTACCATCCGTGAGTTAAGGTAAGGCTAATGTGATTGAGCGATTTTTCTGAAAATCAATTATTTGTTTTCTAATTAATGTGATTGAGTGATTTAAGGTAAGGTTAATTAATTTAGATTTGATCTTTAGAGATTGTTCGTGATTGATTCTATATTACTAAATAACTTGCGCCAGTATGGAAAGTTCTGATCTGTTTAGATTTCTTTCATTGTGTGAGAGGGTAACGCGAAAATAAACCGATGAAGTGGGGGGGAGGGGACGAAAAAAAATCTACGAAAAAAACCAGCGAAGGTGGGAGGAGGTACCAAAAAAAACCATGGAAGGTGGGACGAAAAAAAAAGGAAGCGAGACTACCAACTGCTCCATTAAGAGTAGAGACATCAATAAGCGGTGCTAGTCCGGCTCTGGACGTATAGTAATACCTAATCTAAATCGCCGTCCGCGGATCCCTTTGTTTTCCTCATGTCCGGCAGCCCGACAACCGAACCGTCAGGAGCCCCGGAGGTATATGATTCAGTGCAACAAACGGCTCGCTTCCCCACTACTCATTGGAGTGGAACCCCCGGATGATGCTTCAGCGGGAGGGGAAGGCGGCGCCTGCTTCTACCTCGTAAGCATGCGTTGGTTTTCCCTTGAAAAGGAAAGGGTGATGCAGCAAAGTAGCGTAAGTATTTCCCTCAGTTTTTGAGAACCAAGGTATCAATCCAGTAGGAGACTACACGCAAGTCGCCTAGTACCTGCACAAACAATCAAGAACCTTGCAACCAACGCGATAAAGGGGTTGTCAATCCCTTCACGGCCACTTGCAAACTAATATGATGTAAAGTAGACCCGGGGGCCATAGGTTTCACTAGAGGCTTCTCTAAAGATAGCATATATTACGATGGGTGAACAAATTACTGTCGAGCAATTGATAGAAAAGCGCATAGTTATGAGAATATCTAGGCATGATCATGAACATATGCATCACGTCCGTGTCAAGTAAACCGACACGATTCTGCATCTACTACTATTACTTCACACATCGACCGCTATCCAGCATGCATCTAGAGTATTAAGTTCATAAGAACAGAGTAACACATTAGGCAAGATGACATAATGTAGAGGGATAAACTCAAGCAATATGATATAAACCCCATCTTTTTATCCTCGATGACAACAATACAATACGTGCCTTGCTGCCCCTGCTGTCACTGGGAAAGGACACCGCAAGATTGAACCCAAAGCTAAGCACTTCTCCCATTGCAAGAAAGATCAATCTAGTAGGCCAAACCAAACTGATAATTCGAAGAGACTTGCAAAGATATTAAATCATGCATATAAGAATTCAGAGAAGAATCAAATATTGTTCATAGATAATCTTGATCATAAACCCACAATTCATCGGATCTCAACAAACACACCGCAAAAAGAATTACATCGAATAGATCTCCAAGAGAATCGAGGAGAACTTTGTATTGAGATCCAAAGAGAGAGAAGAAGCCATCTAGCTAATAACTATGGACCCGAAGGTCTGTGGTAAACTACTCACACATCATCAGAGAGGCTATGGTGTTGATGTAGAAGCCCTCCGTGATCGGTTCCCCCTCCGGCGGAGCGCCGGAAAAGGCCCCAAGATGGGATCTCACAGGTACAGAAGGTTGCGGCGGTGGAAAAAGTGTTTCGTGGCTCCCCTGGATGTTTTCAGGGTATAAGAGTATATATAGGCGAAAGAAGTAGGTCGATGGAGCTGCAAGGGGCCCATGAGGGTGGCGACGTGCCTACCCCCCTGGGCGCGCCCTCCTACCTCGTGGTCGCCTCGTTGCTTCCTTGACGTCCACTCCAAGTCTCCTGGATTGCGTTTGTTCCAAAAAAGATCCTCGCGAAGGTTTCGTTCCGTTTGGATTCCGTTTGATATTCCTTTTCTGCGAAACACTGAAATAGGCAAAAAAAACAGCAATTTGCACTGGGCCTTCGGTTAATAGGTTAGTCCCAAAAATAATATAAAAAGGTATATCCAAAACAAATAATATAATAGCATGGAATAATAAAAAATTATAGATACGTTGGAGACGTATCAAGCATCCCCAAGCTTAATTCCTGCTCATCCTCGAGTAGGTAAATGATAAAAACAGAATTTTTGATGTGGAATGCTACCTAACATAATTTTCAATGTAATTTTCTTTATTGTGGCATGAATGTTCAGATTCAAAAGATTCAAGACAAAAGTTTAATATTGACATAAAAATAATAATACTTCAAGCATACTAACTGAGCAATTATGTCTTACCAAAATAACATAGCCAAAGAAAGCTCATCCCTACAAAATCATATAGTTTGGCCATGCTTCATTTTCGTCACACAAAATGCTCTCATCATGCACAACCCCGATGACAAGCCAAGCAATTGTTTCATACTTTAGTATTCTCAAACTTTTTCAACTTTCACACAATACATGAGCGTGAGTCATGGACATAACACTATGGGTGGAATAGAATATGATGATGGGGGTTGTGTGGAGAAGACAAAAAAGGAGAAAGTCTCACATTGACGCGGCTAATCAACAGGCTATGGAGATGCCCATCAATTGATGTCAATGCGAGGAGTAGGGATTGCCATGCAACGGATGCACTAGAGCTATAAATGTATGAAAGCTTAACAAAAGAAACTAACTGGGTGTGCATCTAACTTGCTTGCTCACGAAGACCTATGGCATTTGAGAAAGCCCATTGTTAGAATATACAAGCCAAGTTCTATAATGAAAAATTCCCACTAGTATATGAAAGTGACAAAATAAGAGACTCTCTATCATGAAGATCATGGTGCTACTTTAAAGCACAAGTGTGGAAAAAGGATAGTAGCATTGTCCCTTCTATCTTTTTTTTTCTTTTTTTGGGCCTTCTTTTTTTGTTTGGCCTTTCTCTTTTTTTTTGAACGGGACAATGCTCTAATAACGATAATCATCACACTTCTATTTATTTACATCTCAAAGATTACAACTCGATACTAGAACAAGATATAACTCTATATGACTGCCTCCGGCAGTGTATCGGGATGGGCAATGAATCAAGAATGACATGTATGAAAAATTATGCATGGTGGCCTTGCCACAAATGCGATGTCAACTACATGATCATGCAAGGCAATATGACAATGATGAAGCGTGTCATAATAAACGGAATGGTGGAAAGTTGCATGGCAATATATCTCGGAATGGCTATGGAAATGCCATAATAGGTAGGTATGGTGGCTGTTTTGAGGAAGATATAAGGAGGCTTATGTGTGATAGAGCGTATCGTATCACGGGGTTTGGATGCACCGGCGAAGTTTGCACCAACTCTCGAGGTGAGAAAGGGCAATGCACGGTACCGAAGAGGCTAGCAATGATGGAAGGGTGAGAGTGCGTATAATCCATGGACTCAACATTAGCCATAATGAACTCACATACTTATTGCAAAAATCTACAAGTCATTGAAACCAAGCACTACACGCATGCTCCTAGGGGGATAGATTGATAGGAAAAGACCATCGCTCGTTCCCGACCGCCACTCATAAGGAAAGCAATCAAAGAACACCTCATGCTTCAAATTCGTCACACAACGTTTACCATACGTGCATGCTACGGGACTTGCAAACCTCAACATAAGTAGTCAATTCCACAATTACTCAACTAGCACGACTCTAATATTACCATCTTCATATCTCAAAACAATCATCAAGTATCAAACTTCTCATAGTATTCAATGCACTCTATATGAAAGTTTTTATTATACCCATCTTGGATGCCTATCATATTAGGACTAGTTTTATAACCAAAGCAAATTACCATGCTGTTCTAAAAGACTCTCAAAATAATATAAGTGAAGCATGAGAGATCAATTATTTCTATAAAATAAAACCACCACCGTGCTCTAAAAAGATATAAGTGAAGCACTAGAGCAAAATTATCTAGCTCAAAAGATATAAGTGAAGCACATAGAGTATTCTAATAAATTCCGATTCATGTGTGTCTCTCCAAAAGGTGTGTGAAGCAAGGATGATTGTCGTAAACTAAAAAGCAAAGACTCAAATCATACAAGACGCTTCAAGCAAAACACATATCATGTGGTGAATAAAAATATAGCCTCAAGTAAAGTTACCGATAGACAAAGACGAAAGAGGAGATGCCTTCCGGGGCATCCACAAGCTTAGGCTTTTTGTTGTCCTTGAATTTTACCTTGGGGTGCCTTAGGCATCCCCAAGCTTAGGCTCTTGCCACTCCTTATTCCAAAATCCATCAAATCTTTACCCAAAACTTGAAAACTTCACAACACAAAACTCAACAGAAAATCTCATGAGCTCTGTTAGTATATGAAAACAAATCACCACTTTAAGGTACTGTAATTAACTCATTATTTATTTATATTGGTGTTAAACCTACTATATTCCAACTTCTCTATGGTTCATAACCCCCGATACTAGCCATAGATTCATTAAAATAAGCAAACAACACGCGAAAAAACAGAATCTGTCAAAAACAGAACAGTCTGTAGTAATCTGTATCAAACATATACTTCTGGAACTCCAAAAGTTCTGAAATAAATTGGTGGACGTGAGTAATTTATCTATTAATCATCTGCAAAAAGAATCAACCTAAAATAACTCTCCAGTAAAAAATGGCAGCTAATCTCGTGAGCGCTAAAGTTTCTGTTTTTTACAGCAAGATCACAAAGACTTCACCCAAGTCTTCCCAAAGGTTCTACTTGACACAAACACTAACTAAAACATAAAACCACATCTAAACAGAGTCTATATGAATTATTTATTACTAAACATGAACAAAAAGCAAGGAACAAAAATAAAATTGGGTTGCCTCCCAACAAGCGCTATCGTTTAACGCCCCTAGCTAGGCATTGATAATTTCAATGATGCTCACATGAAAGAAAAGAATTGAAGCATAAAGACAGAATCATGGAACACGTGACAAACACATCTAAGTCTAACATAATGCCTATGCATATGCATCTTATAGGCAAACAAATTATCATAGCAAGCAAAAACTAGCATATGCAAGGAAGCGGAAAGAAACAATAGCAATCTTAACATAATGAGAGGTAATTTAGTAACATGAAAATTTCTACAATCATATGTTCCTCTCTCATAATAATTACATGTGGGATCATAAGCAAATTCAACAAAATAGCTATCACATAAAATATTTTCAACACGATCCACATGCATGCAAAGTTGACACTCTTCCAAAATAGTGGGATTATCATTAACTAAAGTCATGACCTCTCCAAACCCACTTTTTCAAAAATACCATAAGATTGAACATTCTCCAAATATGTGGGATCTAAAATTGACAATCTTCCAAACCCACTTTCAATATTATTGCAAGCACTATTATCAATCTCATATTCATCATGGGGCTTAAATAAATTTTCAAGATCATAAGAAGAATCACCCCAATCATGATCATTGCAACAAGTAGTAGACATAGCAAAACTAGCATCCCCAAGCTTAGGGTTTTGCATATTATTAGCACAATTGACATCAAGAGAATTTATAGTAAAATCATTGCAATCATGCTTTTTATTCAAGGAGCTATCATGAATCTCTTCATAAATTTCTTCATCACAATTTTCAGATTCACGAATTTCAAGCAAAACCTCATAAAGATAATCTAGTGCACTCAAATCACTAGAAATTGGTTCATCATAATTGGATCTCTTAAAAAGATTAGCAAGTGGATGAGGATCCATAAACTTTTAGCAAGCGAAGATGCAAGCAAAAGGAAGGCACATGGTAACACAAGCAAACAAAAGATCGAACGAAAGAAGGGCGAAGAAAAGGCAAAGGTTTTCAAAAATTGTTTTAGAAGTGGGGGAGAGGAAAACGAGAGGCGAATGGCAAATAACATAATGCGAGGGAGAAGTGTTTGTGATGGGTACTTGGTATGTCTTGACTTGAGCGTAGATCTCCCCGGCAACGGCGCCAGAAATCCTCACGTTGGCGGGAGATCAAATCTTGACTTGACTTGGTGTAAACCTCCCCGGCAACGGCGCCAGAAATCCTTCTTGCTACCTCTTGAGCATGCGTTGGTTTTCCCTTGAAGAGGAAAGGGTGATGCAGCAAAGTAGCGTAAGTATTTCCCTCATTTTTTGAGAACCAAGGTATCAATACAGTAGGAGACTACACGCAAGTCGCCAAGTACATGCACAAATAATCAAGAACCTTGCAACCAACGCGATAAAGGGGTTGTCAATCCCTTCACGGCCACTTGCAAAAGTGAGATCTGATAAAGATAATAAGATAAATATTTTTGGTATTTTTGTTGTATAAATTGAAAAATAAAGATTGCAAAATAAACGGCGACAGAAATAGCTAGTTGATGGGAAACTAATATGATGTAAAGTAGACCCGGGTGTAGGAGATATGCCCTAGAGGCAGTAATAAATGATATTATTTATCTCCGAGTTCATAATTATGTTTATGTTCCATGCTATAACTGCAATGATTCTCGAGTCTGCAATATCCACGAGGCTCGGAGGAAGACTCATATGCACGTGTGGAATAATAAACGGTAAGAAGTATTCCTAGTCTGGCCTCTAAGACTAGCTCAAGTGTTGCATGATGGTTTTGTTTTCCTGATCATGGGCATGTCTATGCCAGCAATTTTGAGGGCACAATGTTAAGAGAACATTTGTGTTGAATCGACCCGGATTGATGTTATGCTAAGAGATTCATTCGTCACAAGTTAATGGTGCATAACACAGAGATGGTTAACATTTGCATGATTCCTTAGACCATGAGAGTATCGAGTTTCTTCATGCTTGCTTCATGAACTTTGGGGTTTGTTAAACGTCATCCGTAAATGGGTGGCTATTACGGCGGCTTACGGGTTCATGGAAAAGTGTGTCAAGTAACTTGATAGCTCAAGATTGGGATTTGCTCCTCCGGTGATGGAGAGATATTCTCGGGCCCTCTCGGTATTACGGTATCCATCATCGTCTGGCCAGACATAGTGTGATTTGATCACTGGGATTCCGGAACATGGAAACGAGAAAAGAGAACAAAACTGGTAACGGGGTAACTAGCATAGTGGACAAGTTGTTGATCCACGGGAATGCCAACATGTCTCACCTCGGGTATTTGTAACATATCGCGAAGCAACAGGAATAGCACACGGCAACTGGAGGTTCACTCGAATATTTATTCGTGTGGGTATAGGGGTCAATATGGGTGTCCACGGCTCCGATGTTGATCATTGATCGGAAGGGGTTCCGGGTCATGTCTATACTTCACCGAACCTATAGGGTCACATGCTTAAGGGTCATCTATCTGCTGAATACTAGACAGGGACTGAGAGAAAATCACCGAAAAAGTTTCGGACACCGAAAAGTTTCAGACAGCGGAATTGTACCGCAGAGAGAGGTCATCGGATAAGTTTCGATGATACCGAAAAGTTGTTTCGGGATACACCATTAAGTCAAATTGGTTTCAGCACATGCATGATAATTCTTGGAGGATGCCAGAATCATTCTGGAAGCTTTTTGGAATTTTCTGAGATAAAACCGGAAATGTTCCGGAGCTGCCGGAGCCACTTCAGATGCGTTTCGCAGATGAAAATCACTAAAACCGGAATTGTTTCGGAACGCGTTGAAAATCATTTTAGTGGGTACTGGAAATGTTCTTAGCCCACATAAATATTTTTAGTTCGATCAGATGCTGAAAAATGTCGTGGTGAATAGTGAAAATCAGCTTTATGGTTACTTTATGGAAAGCCACCTTCTGGGGCTTTGCTCCAAAAGATCTTGGGGATGACATGGATGGATAGGAGCCATTTTTTGGGCCCCTCATGGGGGTGTGGCCGGCCACATGGGGTATCCCCCCTTGGGGACCCTCTTGTTCATTGGTTTCACTCCTAGGTCCTTGTGGAAGGACTTCATTCATGTGCATTTTGGGTTTTTTGTGAAACTACCCTACCCCCTTGGGATTTCCTATAAATAGAGGTGGAGGGGCAGCCCTCCACACTCATCCCTTGCTCTCATACACATGCCATGCATTATCTGGCTTCTTCTCTCCCTCCCACGAAAAGAGTTTCGTAGAGCCGTAAGGCTGTCTGGGTTCCGGCAGGAACTAGTTCTGGACGGCGAAGCCCTGCCGGATAGATGACATCGTATGTGTGCAACTCTGTAGAGAGATCGTAGTTTCGGTCTTAGTTCGTGAGTGCCTCCCGAAGGGCTGTCCGTGTGACCGTCTGAGTTTCGAAGGTCCTCCCGAAGGGCTGTCCGAGTGACCATTCGAGTTTCGAAGGTCCTCCCGAAGGGCTGTCCGCGACACCGTCCGGGGGGGCTGTTCGACCGCCTCCTGGAGGGATGTCTGACGAGCAGATGAGGGTATACATCCTCGCAGTTGGGAGGTTGTAAATCCTAGCTGCGGGGATCTGCACCGCCGATCGTCATCGACTCTACTTCCCGCTGCGCTACGAGTCGGTAACGAAAAAGATCAAACCATGTATGCAGTCTCCATAGTGGTCCTGGGCTGGTGCGTAGGTCAGAATTTTTTTGTTTTCTGCTGCGTTACCCTACAGTGGCATCAAGAGCCGTGCTATGCGTAGATGCAGGTTTCGATCTAGAATACATGGAGATGTATGGGTATTGCATAATATAATTAGGTAGTAGATGAGATCTATTGCTGAAAATTATTTATGCGGGTGACAGATGAAATCTGTTACCCGAGGTTCTTGTTGCTTCCCTAGAATTTGCGTTTGCTCAATCTCGAGACAGCATGGTGGAATTTGACAAAGTTCTGGCAATCCGTGATCCTGATTGATCATGGAAGTGCTATCAGTTCTTTGGGTTCTGCCGTAGTCAAAAGAAAGATGAAATTCACAGATGAAAGGGCATTGCAGATATGATCTGCACGGGGGTCATGCGTATGACGAAGTTTAGTATGGGGCTCGAGATTTAATTATCTCATATTTCATACACCCCGAGATGTTAATCTAGCAACTTGAATAATCATACTTGATGATAAAACGTTGGTAGCTGCGGTTTAAGTCAAAACCTTAGAAGCCACGTAAAATAAAATTTTACATAAACCGATTAGAGGCGTCTAACTTGGTTTTGCAGGATGTGCATGTGATGTGGTATAGCAATGCTCATATTCAATTTGATTATGTATGAGATGACTATATGATGTAATTAACATGACCTACGTGTCATGATTCGGCATGATGGCTGGAGCCATATGATTGTCACTTTAATGACCTGCGTGTCAACCTTAAGTAATGCACTTATTTTATTAGCTATAGAGATAGCAATATTATCTGGTGCATCGACAAGGTGGTGGCAATCTTCGCGAAGGTGAACACCGACGCGAATGCCGAAGACGAAGAAATGAAAGACTTCTCCGTCAGAAAGGGATATACCATATCATGCTATTATGAATTGCCTGAGATGTTTATCCCTTATGATGCACCCTTCTTGATTGCGCGGTAGTCGCTTTTTATTAGGGTGATCTCTCACTTAAAATATCAAAGTAGTTAGTGTTCACCCAAGTGTAGCACCGTCTGAAATTCGTATCTTTTCGGGGTGCGCCATGTACACATGAGCACGAACGAATCGAGAGGAATGAGGCGGGTGAGGTCAGACCTCGCAGCAAGATCACTTGGTTGTCTTTGACATTCAGGCAGGAGAGTCCTGAGCTCGGAACACGCCCATCGAAAGATGAACAAGAATCACATAGAGATGTGATCGGCAAGTTGGCCTACCGATTGAAATTCGTGTCATCGGTGATGAACCCGTAAATGGCATCGAATAGAAATATGGATCTTGAATCACGCTAAATCAATTATGAGAGATATTGATTTGAGTGGGAGCACACTATTGAATTAACATGTTTAATTCTCAGTGCAATTAATTATGAACACTGTCTAAGTGTTTCTTGCAAAATAGTTGTAGAATAATGGCTCACGATTCCACTTTCCCTGTTAAAATTGAATAGCTATTAAATATCTGGTTACCACTTTACGATTGGTAACGTAATATGAGGATTGTCCTCAAAAGTGCCGAGAAGGACTTTGTCCTATCGCATGCTTTCCGTATCCTCCCGCTAATGCTATGGATCATGTGACTCTCGTCCTTCGATCCAAAAGCTAGAATTCTGTTACGGTCAAGTGGAATATGTTTGCTTCCATGAAACCCAAACTTCGAAAGTTGGGATAGTTATATGATATTCATGGAACTGAAAATTATTTTCAGATACAAACAAAGCAATGTTTGTTTGCAAGTATTAGTAAAAGTGTTTACTATGCATTTGACTATTGGGAAAGGGATCCAGAAGAACGCCTGTCATATAATGAAAGGTGAATAAAACAACAACTTAAAGAGAAAGGAAGTGTCCAAAGGGTGTTAGTATGACTTACACGCCTAGGAAGTCTGGGGCTAACGCCACTCTTAAGTTGGGTGCTTCTTTTGCGAGTAGGAGAAATACTAAAAGTTAAACTGTTAGAAGTATAAAGGCAGAAAGAAAGATGACTGGAATATCCAGCTCATGTATGAATGTCATACAAGTTTTTGATTTATAGTAGGCTGGTCAAAGATATAGTTCTTGGGAATTATGGTTAAACATGTTAATCACTAATTCTTGGGCATTGTGAGTTAATCACAAAGATACCCGCTCCATTGCATTCTGTTACGAATCAATGTAAGAGCTACTATGGCCTAAAAAGACTAGCCTGAAATGAGGTTAAGGTATACACAGGGAACATAGTAAATGTTACTATACCTTCCATCGGTGTATTGCCGTCTGTATTTATTTTCATAATTCATTTAGAGTTTTACAAACTCTAGCCCATTGCATAAGGTATCTTGCAAGAAGGTTGTTCATAAGAGAACTTTTTATGTTCGATGTTATGAATAACACAAGGGCCATACTTTCATTATGAATGAGATGTATGTTATGAATATTGATAATAATACAATACCTCTGGGTTTACTTTCATAATTCATTTTAGAGTTTCATACACTCTAGCCCATTGCACAATGTTTGTTGCAAAAGAGTTTTTCATAAAAACAACAATTGTTGTTAAGTATTATGAATAACATGAAGGGCCATGCTTCCATCCAAGATGGCATGTATGTTATGAATATTGATGGTAATATGATACATCCATAACACTGAGGCTAAATGTCGCAAGACTAAAAGAATACCACACAAGTGTGGCACTACATTTGGTCACATTGGAGAAACCCGCATGGAAAATTCCATTATGATGGATTTTGAAGCCTTTTTGATTTTGAATCATCTGACACTTGCAAGTTTCCTCTGAAAAGTGAAGTGACTAAAATACCGTTCACAGGCCATAAGGAACGAACAACAAACTTATTAGTGATCATACATTTGATGTGTGTAGTCCGATAAGTGTTGTTAGTGGTGGATTTATTTATCTTCAGAAATGACTCAAGTAGATATATGGATATTTACTTGATGAGACGTAAGTCTGGATCTTTTGAAATCATTCGAAAGGTTTTCAAAAATGAAGTAGAAGTTATTGTAACAAGAAAGTTATGTTTCTGCTATTTGATTGCACAAAGGAATATTTGAGTTACATGTTTAGCGAATGTCTGATGAGTTGTGAAAGGGGTTTCATAACTTGCACCTCCCGGAACACCACTGCAAGTGGAAAGTCCGTGGAGATGTAATCAAACCATTTATGACATGGTAAGGTCAAAGATGACATAAATAAATTTGCCATTATCCCTTATAAAGTGATGCTTTAGAGACTACGTCTTTTACACTGAAAAGAGCTGCATCGGGTCTGTTGAAATGAAGCCATGGTATGATACGCCCAACCATGTTATATCTTTTCTTAACATTTGGAATATGGGGCTTGTGTAAAAGGTTAAAAACCTATTCCAAATCAGACAAGTGCTACTTTGTAGGTTATACCAAAATGTTGGGTATTCCTCCCTCACTATACCGAGGCAAATAGTTTTGCCGCGAAACGGTGTGCTTTTAAAGAGAATGGTTCTTTCAAAAAGGTGAGTGGGAGAATAGTGCAACTCGACGAGATAAACAGTATCTACGTCATCAGATCAAAGGAAAGAGACCTTGGAAGTAATTCCAGAGTTTCCTGCTGCGACTGATACGGAAGTCTCTACAATGAAATGTATGAACTTCGGTCGAACTTGCAGCTGAACCACGTAGGCAAGGCTCGTGCAAACCTCTCAGGTGTGCAAACGAGATATTGTTGTTAGACAACATTATACCTACGATACACAAGGAAGCGTTGATGGGCCCTGACTCCGGAATTAGCTAAATGCCAATACAACCCGAGTTAGTTTCCATATAAGTGATTCAAGATTTAAACCTTGATACACCTTTCGGAAGACTTAGAGTCTAACGAATATTTATGGAACTTAAAACTGATACGGATAAAAATGTTTTATCCATAAAGCTCGACTTGTTGAAATAACAAGTTCAAGAGTTGACTACGATGAGGTTGTTTTCATCGTAGCGATGCTTAAAGTCGGTTCGGCTTGAACTAGCAATTAATACATATTTCAATCATGAGATATGAAACATGGATGACAATAGGATTTCCATCTGATGGAAATGAAACCAAGGACTTGCATGTGTTACAGTCCAAAGCATTTTGTCTATCCAGAGGATGCTAGTAAGGGTGCAAACTTCAGAGTTCCAGCGATGGACAGAAGAGAGCAAAATGGAGTTGGAATCTTCGTGCTTTGATGAAATGGTCAAAGGGGTTTGACTTCATCAATGGGTAACGAAGATGCTTGTAATTCAAGAAAGTAAGTGGGAGCATAATAATATTTCTAAAAACCTTGTGTGCTTGACACATTGTTAATTGGAAATAAATTTCTTGACACGAATTAGGACTTCATTCGAAAATAGTGTTTTGATGAAGTGCTTAGGCTAAATAGCCTCAATATTAGGCATAATGATCTATGGAGATAGATTTACCTAATAGGGCTAAGCAATGAATACATATTGACAAGGTGCTAAAACCTTTTAGCATTTAAAATCGCAAGGGAGTGATTCTTGCCGGAGTCACATGGAAGAGTTTTTTGCAAGACTCGGTGTCCCAAAACACTGATGAGCAAAATACATGATGCAGATTTCACACACTTTTGTGTTTGGATTAATCATGTATTCCATGGTATGTAAAACAACCAGATATGTACGATAATCCCAAGGTGTTGCGAGTATGGATACCAAAGTGATCAAAGTACTGATCATGGGACAACAGTGAAAGATGTCATTGAGTACTAGAGTAAGTACTGATGATATGTTTTCTCGCAAGTGGAGATCATGAAGAGTTCGTTGTAAAATGTTACATCGATACAGTCTTCATCTTTTGTCCATGCGATTTTCGATTTAAGTTAAGGGTTTTGTGTAATACACAATATGGTGGCACGGTAGTTGGAAATTGTTCCCAACAGGATACTGTGGCGAATTCTATAACAAATGACTAAGTATGTTGACACTTTAGAAGTGACAAACAAGATGTTGAACATATAGTTCATTCATGAACTTACTATGGTTCCAAGATGGCTTTTGTCAATGGGACACTACTGCAGGTAGTTTCTCCATAACTCAGTCTGAGGAATCCAGGTTCGACCTGTGATTCACATACATAAAAGCCAAGTCCGCACAAAATATGAATTTTGTGAAAGCGTGAAAATGCAAGGATATGTAGAGATAGACACAGAGCTGAAGTTGTCAGATCCGATGGACATCAGGCTATACCACATGCGAAGCATTTTTTACACCAGTATACCATAGGTGTGAAGTGCATTAGCATTAACTGGATTATTGACTCTAGTGCAAGTGGGAGTCTGTAGGAGATATGCCCTAGAGGCAGTAATAAATGATATTATTTATCTCCGAGTTCATAATTATGTTTATGTTCCATGCTATAACTGCAATGATTCTCGAGTCTGCAATATCCACGAGGCTCGGAGGAAGACTCATATGCACGTGTGGAATAATAAACGGTAAGAAGTATTCCTAGTCTGGCCTCTAAGACTAGCTCAAGTGTTGCATGATGGTTTTGTTTTCCTGATCATGGGCATGTCTATGCCAGCAATTTTGAGGGCACAATGTTAAGAGAACATTTGTGTTGAATCAACCCGGATTGATGTTATGCTAAGAGATTCATTCGTCACAAGTTAATGGTGCATAACACAGAGATGGTTAACATTTGCATGATTCCTTAGACCATGAGAGTATCGAGTTTCTTCATGCTTGCTTCATGAACTTTGGGGTTTGTTAAACGTCATCCGTAAATGGGTGGCTATTACGGCGGCTTACGGGTTCATGGAAAAGTGTGTCAAGTAACTTGATAGCTCAAGATTGGGATTTGCTCCTCCGGCGATGGAGACATATTCTCGGGCCCTCTCGGTATTACGGTATCCATCATCGTCTGGCCAGACACAGTGTGATTTGATCACTGGGATTCCGGAACATGGAAACGAGAAAAGAGAACAAAACTGGTAACGGGGTAACTAGCATAGTGGACAAGTTGTTGATCCACGGGAATGCCAACATGTCTCACCTCGGGTATTTGTAACATATCGCGAAGCAACAGGAATAGCACACGGCAACTGGAGGTTCACTCGAATATTTATTCGTGTGGGTATAGGGGTCAATATGGGTGTCCACAGCTCCGATGTTGATCATTGATCGAAAGGGGTTCCGGGTCATGTCTATACTTCACCGAACCTATAGGGTCACACGCTTAAGGGTCATCTATCTGCTGAATACTAGACAGGGACTGAGAGAAAATCACCGAAAAAGTTTCGGACACCGAAAAGTTTCAGACAGCGGAATTGTACCGCAGAGAGAGGTCATCGGATAAGTTTTGATGATACCGAAAAGTTGTTTCGGGATACACCATTAAGTCAAATTGGTTTCGGCACATGCCTGATAATTCTTGGACGATGCCAGAATCATTCTGGAAGCTTTTTGGAATTTTCTGAGATAAAAACCGGAAATGTTCCGGAGCTGCCGGAGCCACTTCAGATGCGTTTCGCAGATGAAAATCACTAGAACCGGAATTGTTTTGGAACGCGTTGAAAATCATTTTAGTGGGTACTGGAAATGTTCTTAGCCCACATAAATATTTTCAGTTCGATCAGATGCTGAAAAATGTTGTCGTGAATCGTGAAAATCAGCTTTATGGTTACTTTATGGAAAGCCACCTTTTGGGGCTTTGCTCCAAAAGATCTTGGGGATGACATGGATGGATAGGAGCCATTTTTTGGGCCCCTCATGGGGGTGTGGCCGGACACATGGGGTATCCCCCCTTGGGGACCCTCTTGTTCATTGGTTTCACTCCTAGGTCCTTGTGGAAGGACTTCATTCATGTGCATTTTGGGTTTTTTGTGAAACTACCCTACCCCCTTGGGATTTCCTATAAATAGAGGTGGAGGGGCAGCCCTCCACACTCATCCCTTGCTCTCATACACATGCCATGCATTATCTGGCTTCTTCTCTCCCTCCCACGAAAAGAGTTTCGTAGAGCCGTAAGGCTGTCTGGGTTCCGGCAGGAACTAGTTCTGGACGGCGAAGCCCTGCCGGATAGATGACATCGTATGTGTGCAACTCTGTAGAGAGATCGTAGTTTCGGTCTTAGTTCGTGAGTGCCTCCCGAAGGGCTGTCCGTGTGACCGTCCGAGTTTCGAAGGTCCTCCCGAAGGGCTGTCCGAGTGACCATTCGAGTTTCGAAGGTCCTCCCGAAGGGCTGTCCGCGACACCGTCCGGGGGGGCTGTTCGACCGCCTCCTGGAGGGTTGTCTGAGGAGCAGATGAGGGTATACATCCTCGCGGTTGGGAGGTTGTAAATCCTAGCTGCGGGGATCTGCACCGCCGATCGTCATCGACTCTACTTCCCGCTGCGCTACGAGTCGGTAACGAAAAAGATCAAACCATGTATGCAGTCTCCATAGTGGTCCTGGGCTGGTGCGTAGGTCAGATTTTTTTTGTTTTCTGCTGCGTTACCCTACACCGGGGGCCATAGGTTTTGACAGGATCGATATAGTTGACTAGAGGGGGGGGGGCGTGAATAGGCAACTAACAATTTTAGCTTTTCTTTACCAATTTAAACTTTGCATCAAAGTAGGTTGTCTATATATGCAACTAGGTGAGCAACCTATATGATGCAACAGTAATAAGTACACAAGCAAACAAGGGATACAACACAAAGAAACTTGCACAAGCAAAGGCACGAGATAACCAAGAGTGGAGCCGGTGAAGACGAGGATGTGTTACCGAAGTTCCTTCCTTTTGAGGGGAAGTACGTCTCCGTTGGAGCGGTGTGGAGGCACAATGCTCCCCAAGAAGCCACTAGGGCCACCGTATTCTCCTCATGCCCTCACACAATGCGAGATGCCGTGATTCCACTATTGGTGCCCTTGGAGGCGGCGACCGAACCTTTACAAACAAGGTTGGGGCTCTCTCCACAACCGAATTGGAGGCTCCCAATGAAACCACGGAGCTTCACCACAATGGAATATGGCTCCAAGGTGACATCAACCGTCTAGGGTGCTCAAACACCCAAGAGTAACAAGATCCGCAAGGGATGAGTGGGGGGAATCAAATTTCTCTTGGTGGAAGTGTAGATCTGGGCCTTCTCAACCAATCCCTAAAAAATCAACAAGTTTGATTGGCTAGGGAGAGAGATCGGGCGGAAATGAGATTTGGAGCAACAATGGAGCTTTGGGGGAAAAGAGGTAGGTCCACTTGGAGAAGAAGACCTCCTTTTATAAGGGGGGAGACAATCCAACCGTTACCCTCGCTCAGCCCCGCACAGGGCGGTACTACCGCTGGGGTGGGCGGTACTACTGCTGTGGCCAGCGGTACTACCGCGCAGTTAGAAGGAAGCGAGAAGCAGAGCAGGACCTGGACCCAGGCGGTACTACCGCGGTGGTAAGGGCGGTACTACCGCCTATGAGTGGTACTACCGCCTCTACTTCCGCAGCTAGTGCCGCAAAACCCGACACGAAAGGAGAACCCTCGAGTCGAGGCCGTAGGAGCACGGAGCCGCAGCGGTACTACGGCTGAGAGCTCCAAGCGGTACTACCGCTGTGGAGCGGTACTGCCGCTTGTAGCTCTCGAGCGGTACTACCGCTGGGGTTCATGGTACTACCGCTGGGACCAGACCTCAGGGAGAAGGCAGCAAGGGAGCCTTCAATGAAACGGAAAAAGCTCAGAGGGTGCAAAAGGGATGTGTACGTGTTGATTCCACCCTAGCCTAACCAATGCGGATCCCCTCTTGATAGTACGGAGACTCCTACGACACAAGTCCACCAAAACTGAATTGAAAGGGCTACACCGTCTTCGCTTCAAACTCCGAGGGGAGAGAATCGTCTCATGCCAAAGGATGAATCTCTGAAATACTCAACGCACATGATTAGTCCGCAAAGATGTTGTCATCAATCACCAAAACAACTTAGAGAGAAACATGCCTTAACAATCTCCCCCTTTTTGGTGGATTGATGACAACACGTGATTTGCAGAAAAAGGTAAGACAAGAAAGTAGATGAACCCCAGAACTACAAAATATAGACGGAGCTCCCCCTGAATGTGTGTGCCAAAAATTAGAATCAATTTAAAGCAAAGCACATACATTGGGATCAAAACTCCCCCTATATTTTATAGTCTGACAGCATTAGCAACAGGTAATGGAACATATATAGCTAGGAAGCATAAGGTACTTGACAAACTAGATAATAACAGGATAAGGGAGCATATTGTTGGAAATATGCCCTAGAGGCAATAATAAATGGTTATTATTATATTTCTTTGTTCATGGTAATCGTCTATTATTCATGCTATAATTGTATTGTCCGGAAATCGTAATACATGTGTGAATACATAGACCACAAAGTGTCCCTAGTAAGCCTCTAGTTGACTAGCTCGTTGATCAACAGATAGTCATGGTTTCCTGACTATGGACATTGGATGTCATTGATAACGGGATCACATCATTAGGAGAATGATGTGATGGACAAGACCCAATCCTAAGCATAGCATAAAAGATCGTGTAGTTTCGTTTGCTAGAGCTTTTCCAATGTCAAGTATCTTTTCCTTAGACCATGAGATCGTGCAACTCCCGGATACCGTAAGAGTTCTTTGGGTGTGCCAAACGTCACAACGTAAATGGGTGACTATAAAGGTGCACTACGGGTATCTCCGAAAGTGTCTGTTGGGTTGGCTCGGATCGAGACTGGGATTTGTCACTCCGTGTGACGGAGAGGTATCTCTGGGCCCACTCGGTAATGCATCATCATAATGAGCTCAATGTGACTAAGGCGTTAGTCACGGGATCATGCATTGCGGTACGAGTAAAGAGACTTGCCGGTAACGAGATTGAACAAGGTATTGGGATACCGATGATCGAATCTCGGGCAAGTAACATACCGATTGACAAAGGGAATTGTATACGGGATTGATTGAATCCTCGACACCGTGGTTCATCCGATGAGATCATCGTGGAACATGTGGGAGCCAACATGGGTATCCAGATCCCGCTGTTGGTTATTGACCGGAGAGGCGTCTCGGTCATGTCTGCATGTCTCCCGAACCCGTAGGGTCTACACACTTAAGGTTCGGTGACGCTAGGGTTGTAGAGATATATGTATGCGGAAACCCGAAAGTTGTTCGGAGTCCCGGATGAGATCCCGGACGTCACGAGAGGTTCCGGAATGGTACGGAGGTGAAGAATTATATCTAGGAAGTCCAGTTTCGGCCACCGGGAAAGTTTCGGGGGTTACCGGTATTGTACCGGGACCACCGGAAGGGTCCCGGGGGTCCACCGGGTGGGGCCACCTATCCCGGAGGGCCCCGTGGGCTGAAAGTGGAAGGGAACCAGCCCTTAGTGGGCTGGGGCACCCCCCTTGGGCCTCCCCCCATGCGCCTAGGGTTGGGAACCCTAGGGGGGAGTTCCCCCTTGCCTTGGGGGGCAAGGCAACCCCTTCCCCCCTTGTGGCCGCCGCCCCCCTTGAGATCCCATCTCTTGGGGCCGGCGCCCCCCCAGGGGGCCTATATAAAGGGGGGGGGAGGGAGGGCAGAACACAACAGCCTTGGGCGCCTCCCTCCTCCCCTGCAACACCTCTCTCTCTCTCTCGCAGAAGCTTAGCGAAGCCCTGCCGAGACCCGCTACATCCACCACCACGCCGTCGTGCTGCTGGATCTCCATCAACCTCTCCTTCCCCCTTGCTGGATCAAGAAGGAGGAGACGTCGCTGCACCGTACGTGTGTTGAACGCGGAGGTGCCGTCCGTTCGGCACTCGGTCATCGGTGATTTGGATCACGGCGAGTACGACTCCGTCATCCACGTTCATTGGAACGCTTCCGCTCGCGATCTACAAGGGTATGTAGATGCACTCCTTTCCCCTCGTTGCTAGTAGACTCCATAGATGCATCTTGGTGAGCGTAGGAAAATTTTAAATTATGCTACGATTCCCAACAGTGGCATCATGAGCCAGGCCTATGCGTAGTTACTATGCACGAGTAGAACACAAAGCAGTTGTGGGCGTTGAGTTTGCCAATTCTTCTTGCCGCTACTAGTCGTTTCTTGTTTCGGCGGCATTGTAGGATGAAGCGGCCCGGACCGACCTTACACGTACGCTTACGTGAGACAGGTTCCACCGACTGACATGCACTAGTTGCATAAGGTGGCTAGCGGGTGTCTGTCTCTCCTACTTTAGTCGGAACGAATTCGATGAAAAGGGTCCTTATGAAGGGTAAATAGAAATTGGCAAATCACGTTGTGGTCATACGTAGGTAAGAAAACGTTCTTGCTAGAAACCTACAAACCACGTAAAAACTTGCAACAACAATTAGAGGACGTCTAACTTGTTTTTGCAGCAAGTGCTATGTGATGTGATATGGCCAGAAGATGTGATGAATGATATATGTGATGTATGAGATTGATCATATTCTTGTAATAGGAATCACGACTTGCATGTCGATGAGTATGACAACTGGCAGGAGCCATAGGAGTTGTCTTTATTATTTTGCATGACCTGCGTGTCATTGAATAACGCCATGTAATTTACTTTACTTTGTTGCTAAACGCGTTAGCCATACAAGTAGAAGTAATCGTTGGCGTGACGACTTCATGAAGACACAATGATGGAGATCATGATGATGGAGATCATGGTGTCATGCCGGTGACGAAGATGATCATGGTGCCCCGAAGATGGAGATCAAAGGAGCATAATGATATTGGCCATATCATGTCACTATTTGATTGCATGTGATGTTTATCATGTTTTTGCATCTTATTTGCTTAGAACGACGTTAGTAAGTAAGATGATCCCTTATAATAATTTCAAGAAAGTGTTCACCCTAATTGTGCACCGTTGCGAAGGTTCGTTGTTTCGAAGCACCACGTGATGATCGGGTGTGATAGATCCTAACGTTCGAATACAACGGGTCTTGATGAGCCTAGCATGTACAGACATGGCCTCGGAACACACGCAATACACTTAGGTTGACTTGATGAGCCTAGCATGTATAGACATGGCCTCGGAACACGGAGGACCGAAAGGTCGAGCATGAGTCGTATAGAAGATACGATCAACATGGAGATGTTCACCGATCTTGACTAGTCCGTCTCACGTGATGATCGGACACGGCGTAGTCGAATTCGGATCATGTTTCACTTAGATGACTAGAGGGATGTCTATCTGAGTGGGAGTTCATTAAATAATTCGATTATATGAACTCAATTATCATGAACTTAGTCTAAAATCTTTACACTATGTATTGTAGATCAAATGGCCAACGTTGTCCTCAATTTCAACGCGTTCCTAGAGAAACCCAAGCTCAAAGATGATGGCAGCAACTATACGGACTGGGTCCGGAACCTGAGGCTCATCCTCATAGTAGCCAAGAAAGATTATGTCTTAGAAGCACCGCTAGGTGAAGCACCAATCCCAGAGAACCAAGACGTTATGAACGCTTGGCAGCAACGTGCTGATGATTACTCCCTCGTTCAGTGCGGCATGCTTTACAGCTTAGAACCGGGTCTCCAAAAGCGTTTTGAGAAACATGGAGCATATGAGATGTTCGAGGAGCTGAAAATGGTTTTCCAAGCTCATGCCCGGGTCGAGAGATATGAAGTCTCCGACAAGTTCTTCAGCTGTAAAATGGAGGAGAATAGTTCTGTTAGTGAGCACATACTCAGAATGTCTGGGTTACACAACCGCTTATCCCAGCTGGGAGTCAATCTCCCAGATGACGCGGTCATTGACAGAATCCTCCAGTCGCTTCCACCAAGCTACAAGAGCTTTGTGACGAACTTCAATATGCAGGGGATGGAAAAAACCATTCCTGAGGTATATTCAATGCTGAAATCAGCGGAGGTGGAAATCAGAAAAGAACATCAAGTGTTGATGGTGAATAAAACCACTAAGTTCAAGAAGGGCAAGGGTAAGAAGAACTTCAAGAAGGACGGCAAGGGAGTTGCCGCGCCCGGTAAGCCAGTTGCCGGGAAGAAGTCAAAGAATGGACCCAAGCCTGAAACTGAGTGCTTTTATTGTAAGGGAAGTGGTCACTGGAAGCGGAACTGCCCCAAATACTTAGCGGACAAGAAGGCCGGCAACACCAAAGGTATATGTGATATACATGTAATTGATGTGTACCTTACCAGTACTCGTAGTAGCTCCTGGGTATTTGATACCGGTGCGGTTGCTCATATTTGTAACTCAAAACAGGAACTACGGAATAAACGGAGACTGGCGAAGGACGAGGTGACGATGCGCGTCAGGAATGGTTCCAAGGTCGATGTGATCGCCGTCGGCACGCTACCTCTGCATCTACCTACGGGATTAGTTTTAAACCTCAATAATTGTTATTTAGTACCAGCTTTGAGCATGAACATTGTATCTGGATCTCGTTTAATTCGAGATGGCTACTCATTTAAATCCGAGAATAATGGCTGTTCTATTTATTTGAGAGATATGTTTTATGGTCATGCCCCACTGGTCAATGGTTTATTTTTGATGAATCTTGAATGTGATGTTACACATGTTCATAGTGTGAATACCAAAAGATGTAAAGTTGATAACGATAGTCCCACATACTTGTGGCACTGCCGCCTTGGTCACATTGGTGTCAAGCGCATGAAGAAGCTCCATGCAGATGGACTTTTGGAGTCTCTTGATTACGAATCATTTGACACGTGCGAACCATGCCTCATGGGTAAGATGACCAAGACTCCGTTCTCCAGAACAATGGAGCGAGCAACCAACTTATTGGAAATCATACATACCGATGTGTGCGGTCCAATGAGTGTTGAGGCTCGCGGAGGATATCGTTATGTTCTTACTCTCACTGATGACTTAAGTAGATATGGGTATGTCTACCTAATGAAACACAAGTCTGAAACCTTTGAAAAGTTCAAGGAATTTCAGAGTGAGGTTGAGAATCAACGTGACAGGAGAATAAAATTCTTACGATCAGATCATGGTGGAGAATATTTAAGTCACGAGTTTGGTGCACACTTAAGGAAATGTGGAATAGTTTCACAACTCACGCCGCCTGGAACTCCTCAGAGAAATGGTGTGTCCGAACGTCGTAATCGCACTCTATTGGATATGGTGCGATTTATGATGTCTCTTACCGATTTACCGCTCTCATTTTGGGGTTATGCTTTAGAGACTGCCGCATTCACTTTAAATAGGGCTCCGTCGAAATCCGTTGAGACGACACCGTATGAATTATGGTTTCGGAAGAAACCTAAGCTGTCGTTTCTAAAAGTTTGGGGATGCGATGCTTATGTCAAGAAACTTCAACCTGAAAAGCTCGAACCCAAATCGGAAAAATGCGTCTTCATAGGATACCCTAAGGAAACTATTGGGTATACCTTCTACCTCAGATCCGAAGGCAAGATCTTCGTTGCCAAGAACGGGTCCTTTCTGGAGAAGGAGTTTCTCTCGAAAGAATTGAGTGGGAGGAAAGTGGAACTTGATGAGGTGATAGTCACCCCTTCCGAACCGGAAAGTAGCGCAGCGCGGGAAAATGTTCCTGTGGTGCCTACACCGACTGGGGAGGAAGTTAATGATGATGATCATGAAACTTCAGATCAAGTTACTGAACTTCGTAGGTCCACAAGGACACGTTCCGCACCAGAGTGGTACGGCAACCCTGTCCTGGAAATCATGTTGTTAGACAACGGTGAACCTTCGAACTATGAAGAAGCGATGGCGGGCCCGGATTCCGACAAATGGCTAGAAGCCATGAAATCCGAGATAGAATCCATGTATGAAAACAAAGTGTGGACTTTGACTGACTTGCCCGATGAGCGGCGAGCCATAGAAAACAAATGGATCTTTAAGAAGAAGATGGACGCGGATGGTAATGTGACCATCTACAAAGCTCGACTTGTCGCTAAGGGTTATCGACAAATTCAAGGGGTTGACTACGATGAGACTTTCTCACCCGTAGGGAAGCTGAAGTCCGTCCGAATCATGTTAGCAATTGCCGCATACTATGATTATGAGATATGGCAGATGGACGTCAAAACGGCATTCCTTAACGGCTTCCTTAAGGAAGTTGTATATGATGCAGCCGGAAGGTTTTGTCGATCCTAAGAATGCTAACAAAGTATTGAAGCTCCAGCGCTCAATCTATGGGCTGGTGCAAGCATCTCTGAGTTGGAACATTCGCTTTGATGAGATGATCAAAGCGTTTGGGTTTACACAGACTTATGGAGAAGCCTGTGTTTACAAGAAAGTGAGTGGGAGCTCTGTAGCATTTCTCATATTATATGTGGATGACATACTTTTGATGGGAAATGATATAGAATTCTTGGAAAGTATAAAGGCCTATTTGAATAAGTGTTTTTCAATGAAGGACCTTGGAGAAGCTGCTTATATATTAGGCATCAAGATCTATAGGGATAGATCAAGACGCCTCATTGGTCTTTCACAGAGTACATACCTTGACAAGATATTGAAGAAGTTCAATATGGATCAGTCCAAGAAGGGGTTCTTGCCTGTATTGCAAGGTGTGCAGTTGAGCACGGCTCAATGCCCGACCACGGCAGAAGATAGAGAAAAGATGAGTGTCATCCCCTATGCCTCGGCCATAGGGTCTATTATGTATGCCATGCTGTGTACCAGACCTGATGTAAACCTTGCCATAAGTTTGGTAGGAAGATACCAAAGTAATCCCGGCATGGAACACTGGACAGCGGTCAAGAATATCCTGAAGTACCTGAAGAGGACTAAGGATATGTTTCTCGTTTATGGAGGTGACGAAGAGCTCGTCGTAAAGGGTTACGTCGACGCTAGCTTCGACACAGATCTGGATGACTCGAAGTCACAGACCGGATACGTGTATATTTTGAATGGAGGAGCAGTAAGCTGGTGCAGTTGCAAGCAAAGCGTCGTGGCGGGATCTACATGTGAAGCGGAGTACATGGCAGCCTCGGAGGCAGCACAGGAAGCAGTCTGGATGAAGGAGTTCATTACCGACCTAGGGGTGATTCCCAATGCGTCGGGCCCGATGACTCTCTTCTGTGACAACACTGGGGCTATTGCCCTTGCGAAGGAGCCCAGGTTTCACAGGAAGACCAGGCATATCAAGCGTCGCTTCAACTCCATTCGTGAAAGTGTTCAAAATGGAGACATAGATATTTGTAAAGTACATACGGACCTGAATGTAGCAGATCCGTTGACTAAACCTCTCCCTAGGGCAAAACATGATCAACACCAGGACGCAATGGGTGTTCGATTCATCACAATGTAACTAGATTATTGACTCTAGTGCAAGTGGGAGACTGTTGGAAATATGCCCTAGAGGCAATAATAAATGGTTATTATTATATTTCTTTGTTCATGGTAATCGTCTATTATTCATCCTATAATTGTATTGTCCGGAAATCGTAATACATGTGTGAATACATAGACCACAAAGTGTCCCTAGTAAGCCTCTAGTTGACTAGCTCGTTGATCAATAGATAGTCATGGTTTCCTGACTATGGACATTGGATGTAATTGATAACGGGATCACATCATTAGGAGAATGATGTGATGGACAAGACCCAATCCTAAGCATAGCATAAAAGATCGTGTAGTTTCGTTTGCTAGAGCTTTTCCAATGTCAAGTATCTTTTCCTTAGACCATGAGATCATGCAACTCCCGGATACCGTAAGAGTGCTTTGGGTGTGCCAAACGTCACAACGTAACTGGGTGACTATAAAGGTGCACTACGGGTATCTCCGAAAGTGTCTGTTGGGTTGGCTCGGATCGAGACTGGGATTTGTCACTCCGTGTGACGGAGAGGTATCTCTGGGCCCACTCGGTAATGCATCATCATAATGAGCTCAATGTGACTAAGGCGTTAGTCACGGGATCATGCATTGCGGTATGAGTAAAGAGACTTGCCGGTAACGAGATTGAACAAGGTATTGGGATACCGACGATCGAATCTCGGGCAAGTAACATACCGATTGACAAAGGGAATTGTATACGGGATTGATTGAATCCTCGACACCGTGGTTCATCCAATGAGATCATCGTGGAACATGTGGGAGCCAACATGGGTATCCAGATCCCGCTGTTGGTTATTGACCGGAGAGGCGTCTCGGTCATGTCTGCATGTCTCCCGAACCCGTAGGGTCTACACACTTAAGGTTCGGTGACGCTAGGGTTGTAGAGATATATGTATGCGGAAACCCGAAAGTTGTTCGGAGTCCCGGATGAGAACCCGGACGTCACGAGAGGATCCGGAATGGTCCGGAGGTGAAGAATTATATATAGGAAGTCCAGTTTCGGCCACCGGGAAAGTTTCGGGGGTTACCGGTATTGTACCGGGACCACCGGAAGGGTCCCGGGGGTCCACCGGGTGGGGCCACCTATCCCGGAGGGCCCCGTGGGCCGAAAGTGGAAGGGAACCAGCCCTTAGTGGGCTGGGGCGCCCCCCTTGGGCCTCCCCCCATGCGCCTAGGGTTGGGAACCCTAGGGGGGGGGGGGAGTTCCCCCTTGCCTTGGGGGGCAAGGCAACCCCTTCCTCCCTTGTGGCCGCCGCCCCCCCTTGAGATCCCATATCTTGGGGCCGGCGCCCCCCAGGGGGCCTATATAAAGGGGGGGGAGGGAGGGCAGCACACAACAGCCTTGGGCGCCTCCCTCCTCCCCTGCAACACCTCTCTCTCTCTCTCGCAGAAGCTTAGCGAAGCCCTGCCGAGACCCGCTACATCCACCACCACGCCGTCATGCTGCTGGATCTCCATCAACCTCTCCTTCCCCCTTGCTGGATCAAGAAGGAGGAGACGTCGCTGCACCGTACGTGTGTTGAACGCAGAGGTGCCGTCCGTTCGGCACTCGGTCTTCGGTGATTTGGATCACGGCGAGTACGACTCCGTCATCCACGTTCATTGGAACGCTTCCGCTCGCGATCTACAAGGGTATGTAGATGCACTCCTTTCCCCTCGTTGCTAGTAGACTCCATAGATGCATCTTGGTGAGCGTAGGAAAATTTTAAATTATGCTACGATTCCCAACACATATGTCTCACACCATATGAAAGGGTACCGGTTCTCACAAACACAAACCAAGCAAGCGCCAAACACGAGAAAAGAGTTTGCGAGAAAGACAGGCAAGGCAAACACGCCACACAAACACACGCTCGCAACTCGACACGACAAATCCCTAAGCTCTCTCCCCCTTTGGCATCGAGACACCAAAAAGGCAAAGAGCGCTGCTATGGCTCCAGGTGATAGCAAACTGAGGGGCTCCATCATCATATCCCGGCAGGATCGTCTGCATTGCCATCCTCAGTCGAAAACTGCTCGGTGTCTGAATCGGTCCACGGACAATGCTACTGAATCCACTCCTCCTCATCAGTGATCTTGCCCTCAGATCCGCTGGCAACGGTCGCACCCAACTGACGCATGAGCTCCTTGTGACGACTCCTGGCCTGCTTCTCAACCACATGAGTCATGTACTGACCATGAGACTCCATGCAGAAGAGTTTCTTCATCTTGCGTTTGAGCTTCTTTGCCCAAGAGGGCTCTGCTCCAGAAGGCTCATAGTCATCGTCATCATCAGTATCAGCCTCGGTCTCCATGTCAGCAGCTCCAGGCGGAACGCTAGAACTCGGAGCCGCGGTGCCCCAGTTCTCCTTCTTCCTCAGACGCTTGATCTCATGAGAAACTAGCCCCAGTCTCCAACAACACCTTAGGATAAACACACTCCCAGGCCTTCTCAAAGAGCAACATGATAAATGGTCCATAGATAGGGCACTTTCGCTTAGAGATGGCGGAAACCAACTCAGACCACATGACATGAGAGATATCCAAAGATTCTCCGGTGTTTTCTTCCTTCTCATGTTGACAGAAAAGAAGCATGTCCACAAGGAAAGAGTGTACCATATCCAAGTTGCCAATGCGAGGGAAGAGAGTGTCCCTGAAGATGCGATGGAGAATGTCTAGAAATGCAGGAAGCTCATAGGTCTCCTTCTGAGTCACTGGGTGAATCCTCAAGGTACAGTATGGCCAGAGAGATTGCTTGTGAGTGGAAGTTGCATTGCGGTGAGGACGAAAGCCAACTGGGTTCTCAAGACCTTGATCCTCAACTTCAAGAAGCTCCATGAAGGCCTTCCACTTGACAGAAAGCAGCCTGCCATTAGTCATCCAAGTCAGAGTCCTGTCCTCATCTGTTCCAAGATGGACGGTGGCATAAAACTGAGCCACCAAATCTGCATCAAAGTCCTTGTTGAACTGCATGATACCTGAGGATGTTCAACTGAGAGCACATCTGAAGAGCCTCCCCAAAGTAGGCAGGATCCTTCTCCATAAAGTCAACGTCGATGGAGCGAACATTAACAAACATATTCTTCTTGGATTTGATCACATCAAAGTAGATGGCATACTGAAAACGGTTCCAGAAAGGGCGGTTGACCAAGGCGGGTTCTTGATCGACCTCATAGGGGTTGCGGCGACGCTTCTCCCAGAATTCCTTGGCAGACAACTCTATCACAGACTTGTTCCTTGGTTTCGGCTTGGACGCACTCATCTTCTTCAATTGAGGAGGAGGCGGAACACTTGATGAGGCCGCCATTGTCTCAGAGGTGCGGTAGCGCTTGGAAGTTGCACGCCCGGGGTTGACACGACGCGCATGCTGCTCAGAAGGACCATCACCTGGAACCAAACACACGGACACACGAAACAACCAGAAAGAACGAGCATAAGCCACCAAACACAGCAAAAGAGATAAAAAATTGGCAGGAATAGGATGGAATTGGGCAACCAGCGGTAGTACCGCGATCAATAAGCGGCAGTACCGCCCTAGCGGTAGTACCGCTCCAATGGGAGCGGTAGTACCGCTCAAGACGGGGAAACGGCGGTTCCCTACTGCCGTGGTCAAATCCGGCACTACCGGGATGCCAAATTCAAAAATACTCCTACCAATTATCAATCCAAAAAGTCTAGTCGCCTTGTCCAACCTACTCAAGCCTTGATTTAGCCAACAATCGAGAGATGCACCCACTATTGCCCCTAAGACACTAGATCTGAAATCTAGACAAGAGGAGAAGAGAAACGGGGGCAATACCGGCATCCATGGCAAGAGGACGGGGTGGGGATCGACTCCACCGAAGGAAATGGAGAGGAGCGGCCCGGAGACGGCGGCCCGCCGGAGCCCTCCCGCGGCGAGTCGACGCTGGAGAGACGAAGAGGAACGAGTGGGCGGTGCGAATGGGTATGGGGGTGACGAAACCTCCCCCTACCCTGACATAACCCCTGGTCCCGCCCCTCAACGGTAGTACCGCTCGGGTGGGCGGTAGTACCGCTTGTCAACACAAGCGGTAGTACCGCACACCACCAGCGGCAGTACCGCCCAGCAAGACCCAAATAGTAGACACCAAACGGCTAGGCTCAAAAAGAAGGAAAAAACAAACGGCAAGAAGAGGGAACCAAGACACAGCAACGAGAACGAGAGGACAAGAAACACACACCTTTTTAAGAGAGGGCGGTGGCCGAGGCCACCTATGTTTGAGTCAAGAGGTATGGCGCCGCGAAGATTTTAACCTTGGGCCCATGACCAAAACTCGTCTTTGAAGCACAAGTACCATAAAAAATGGCTAATGTGAAATACTTGATCAATTTATGCATAATGGGGGGAGGGAGAGTTCATTGAGAGAACAACACTCGCCCTATGTCCATGCCTGCACCTAAACAAGACAACAAGTTGAGTATGGTGGGGTGTGCAAGGGTTCAAGCAACATTGCTCGAATTAATGATATTTAGCTCATGCCTTAACTCGCGAAATCTTGCTTCGTCCAAAGGCTTCGTGAAAATATCTGCAAGGTTATCATGAGTGTTGACATAGTTGAGCTCGATCTCCCCTCGCCTAATGTGATCCCGGATGAAGTGATACCGAATCTCAATATGCTTCGTCTTGAAGTGTTGAACCGGGTTGAGAGAAATCTTGATGACACTTTCATTGTCACACCAAAGAGGCACTTTGTCACAAATGACACCGTAATCCTTTAAAGTATGCCTCATCCAAAGAAGTTGTGCACAACAACTACCGGCCGCCACATACTCCGCTTCGGTGGACGAGAGAGACACACAACTTTGCTTCTTGGACGATCAACTTACCAAAGAGCAACCAAGGAATTGGCACCCTCCGGAAGTGGACTTCCTATCCACTTTGTCTCCCGCCCAATCCGAGTCCGAAAATCCTGCAAGCTTGAAGTTTGCTCCTCTTGGGTACCATAAGCCAAAGTTTGGGGTATGAGCCAAATATCGAAAGATTCGTTTGACCGCCACAAAGTGGCTTTCCTTAGGTGCGGCTTGAAGCCGTGCACAAATTCCCACACTCAACATGATATCCGGTCTAGATGCACAAAGGTAAAGCAAGGAGCCAATCATGGAGCGATATACCTTTTGATCCACCGCGTTACCATTGGGATCAATGTCAAGTTGGCACTTGGTGGGAATTGGAGTGGAAGCCGGCTTGACATCACTTAGCTTGAATCTCTTTAGCATGTCTTGAGTGTATTTGGCTTGGTTGATGAAGGTTCCTTCTCTTCTTTGTTTGACTTCGAATCCAAGGAAGAACTTCAACTCTCCCATCGAAGACATCTTGAACTTAGAGGTCATGAGAGCGGCAAAATTCCTCATTGAAAGCTTTGTTAGGGGAACCAAAGATAATATCATCAACATATAGTTGGCACACAAACAACTCCACTTTGACCTTCTTAGTAAAAAGAGTGCGGTCGATTTTCCCAACTTCAAATCCACAATCTTGCAACAACTTGGTAAGGTGGTCATACCACGCACGTGGGGCTTGTTTAAGGCCATAGAGTGCCTTATCGAGTTGATACACATGATCGGGGAAGTAGGGATGCTCGAACCCGGGGGGTTGTTTGACATACACCAACTCATTAATAGGACCATTAAGAAAAGCACTCTTCACATCCATTTGTTGCAACTTAAAGTTATGATGAGAAGCATAAGCAATCAACAAACTAATGGATTCAAGGCGAGCAACGGGAGCAAAGGTTTCACCATAGTCGATACCCTCGACTTGGGAGTAGCCTTGTGCCACCAATCTAGCCTTGTTGCGAACTATTGTCCCATGAGCATCTTGCTTGTTCTTGAATATCCACTTGGTTCCAATGACATTGTGGTTTCCCGTTGGCCTTGGCACCAATCTCCACACCTTGTTGTACTCGAAGTTGTTGAGTTCTTCATGCATGGCATTGAGCCAATCCGGATCTTCGAGCGCCTCATAGACCTTTTGGGGTTCAACACAAGAGACAAACGCGTGATGTTCACAATAGTTTGCCAATTGTCTACGAGTGCTTACCCCCTTTTGAATGCTTCCAAGCACATTCTTCATGAGATGACCCTTGGTAGAGAGCTTGGATGCAATCTTGGCGGCACGACGCTCCAGTTCCTCCTCAGGGGTGAGTTGAGGAGCGGTCACTTGATCATCTTGAGCGCCGTCTTCAGCTTGTTCTTGATCTTGAGCTTGCTCTTGATCTTGAACTTGCTCGGAGGAGAGAACTTGACCTTGGGCATCACTTGGTGATTCAACACCGTCTTGAGATTGATCTTGCCCTTGGTCTTGTTCATGATGTTGAGGGCCTTCACTTTGTTCTTCGGAAGCGTGTGGGCCTTGGGTTGGTGATGGCTCCACTTGAGTGGAGCATTGTCCTTCTCCTTCGTCCACAAGGGCTTCCTCAATGAGTAGGATAAAGCCAACTCCCATTCTTCTTATGGCTTGGGGAGGAATTTCATCACCTACATCACAAGTGCCACTTTGCTCCACTTGGGAGCCGTTATTCTCATCAAACTCGCGTGGACTTATTGAGGACACGGTAAGCATGAGAGTTTGTAGCATAACCAACAAATATGCCCTCATAAGCTCTAGCCTCGAATTTAGACAAACAAACACCTTTCTTGAGAATGAAACACTTACACCCGAACACCCGGAAGTACTTGAGGTTGGGCTTGTTACCGGTGAGTATCTCATAAGGAGTCTTGTTCAAGCCCTTGCGGAGGAAGAGCCGATTGGATGCATGACAAGCGGTGTTGATGGCTTCGGCCCAAAAGTTGTATGGAGACTTGAACTCCGCCATCATGGTTCTTGCCGCATCCATCAACGTCCGGTTCTTCCTCTCTGCTACACCATTTTGTTGAAGGGTGTATGGTGCGGAATATTGATGCTTGATCCCCTCATCACTAAGTAACTCATCCAAGGTGTAGTTCTTGAACTCGGTGCCGTTGTCGCTTCTTATTGTCAAGATCTTTGCATTGTGTTGTCATTGGGCTTCATTTGCAAAGTCAATGACGGTTTGTTGGTTCTCGCTCTTCCTCTTGAAGAAGTATACCCAAGTGTATCTTGAATAATCATCCACAATCACCAAGCAATACTTTCTACCCCTAAGACTATCAAAGGATGGAGGTCCAAAAAGATCCAAGTGAAGGAGCTCCAAAGGCTTTCGAGTAGATGGTAGTCGTGGGAGGGTGAGCCTTTTCATGAAGCTTTCCTTCGATACAAGCACTGCAAGCACGATCTTTAGCAAAACTAACATTTGTTAGTCCACGGACATGGTCTCCCTTGAGAAGACTTTGCAAAGATGTCATATTGACATGGGCTAAACGGCGATGCCAAAGCCATCCCACGTCAACTTTAGCCATTAGACATGTCTCGGTCTTAGTGGGTCGCTCCGAAAAGTTAATCACATAGAGACCGTTCTCGACATGCCCAACAAAGGCTACTTTAAGAGTCTTGCTGTAACGCCCCGAGACCGACGCTCCAGACGGCTTCCATGTTTTTTTCGTTATCGTTGTGTGTATTTATTTGTTTGTTGCATTCTTCATCGCATTGCATCCGCATGTTTTCATAAAACTTGCATCAGCTCGTAGTTGTCGCGTTACCCCTCGCTTTTGTTGACCGTTCCGAGACCAACCTTGTTTTTCGTTTTTCCCTCTTGCCTAAACCGGAGTCTCTCTGTAAAGTGCACAGACCCCCTCGCTTGCTCGTCCGAAACCTCTCCCGAACCCGACCCGCTCAGTCACCACCGTTGCATACAGTTCATCCCCAAACATCTATAAAACATCTCCGTTTTCTTAATTGGACTCCATAGCCTATTTTATCTCGACCATCCAATTTTAATCGGATGATCCAAACTTCCCTCTTTTCCCTATATATAGTCCAACCTCATACCTAATCTAGAGAAACCCTAAATTTTAGGAGGATTGTCCCTCGCCGCCGCCACTCAACCAAATCCTTCTCGGGATCCCTCCCGGACAAACCCGCAGCCTCCAATCCACCTCGTTTTCTGCACCCAACCAACCAGCGCCGCTCGCCGGTCTCCTTGCGCCCGAGACCTCATCCCCGCCGACGACCACGACCAGACCGTCGCCCTCACCTGCGCCCCTTCTTCTCCTTCCCTGCCTTCTACTCCCTCCTCTGCTCTAATCCCTCTCTCTCTCTCCTTCTCCTGCTTCCGCAGGAACCAAAGGAGCTCTGCCCCGACGCCATGGACAGGAGTCGCCGCTCCCAAGTTCCACCTCGTGCGGGCTTGCCAAATCCCAAACCGCGCCGGATCTGGAGGGGGTCACCGCCGCCGCGCCTTTTCCCGACCCCCCACGACCTCCTCCAGCCCCGTTCCCGTCGAAGGCCGCCGTCGTCGCTCTGGTTCGGCGTGACCAGCTCGTCTGCCTCGCGTCTCATCCTCGTTGCAGGGAGGAGGAACGCTCGCGCCCAGCCCGTCTTTGAGCCAAGCCGCCGCGCTGGAGTTTTTTCACTATCCAGCAGGGAACCAGGAGCTCAAGCCCCTCCATGGCCGCGCCCAACGTGCGCGACCCCGCCGGCCGGATCTGCTCGAGCTTGCCGTCCCCTGCGCCTCAAGTTCCTCCTGCCGGAGCCCCAAGTCCACCTCTGCCCCGCGCCAAGTCCTCTGCCCGCACAGCCGCGTGATGCCCTCTGCTTCACCCTGCGTTGACTGCCTGTATCGCGCAGCCCAGCGCCTCCCCAGCCCACTGCGCAGTCAGCCCAGCCTCTCCAGCGACCGGGCCGAAGCCCATGGGTGAGCAGCCCCCGGCCTTTTCCCTCTGTTGGGCTTCGTGTCCAGATTCGGCCCAGAGTCTATTTTTTGTAGGCTCTGCGATTTTGTCCATTATCCAGAGTATTGCAGATTTGCAGAAAAACCCCTATATGTTCATGCATCTAATAACTAATTAACCATGCATCATATTAAAATGTTTTCAACATGTAAAGTGCTTAGGATTTCATCTAGTTTCATAATCTGCTATTTTCATCCATGTTTAAAATGTTTAACTTACTGTTTGTTTAAATTTGCATAAATGCCATGTTAAATTGTTTTATTTCATAAGTAATTAACCGTAGCTCCGAATTTAACAAACTTTATATGTAAATGGGGTGGAAAATGCATATATTAACATGGTGCACTTTGTTTTACTGTTTAATAACATTAAAATTGTGTTTATGGCAGAACAGTACCAAATCTAAAATATGCACATGGGGATTTTCCGGAATTGTCGTTTGTTGTTTCCGGCCTCATTTAAACTTGCATAGATAGATAGTTTATATATGTTTCACCTCTTGCCATGTTAATCAACATTTAATATTGTTGGGTACATAACCGAGAGAGAACTAAATAATTGATGTGGTGTCTCGTCAATATGCAACTCGTTGCATATTGAGCTCCATTTAATTTGTAGTGTTGTTTGTTGCACTTTGCCATGCCATGCTCATTAAACCAGACATGCATCATACTTGTTTGTGCATCATGCCATGTTTATGTGGTGGTTGTTTACTATGTTGTTTGTTTATTTCCGGGTTGCTTCTCTCGTTAGGTTCGGTTTCGTTCCGGAGTTGTGAGGATTCATTTGATACATCCGTTTGTCTTCTTCATGGACTCGTTCTTCTTCCTTGCGGGATCTCAGGCAAGATGACCATACCCTCGATATCACTTCTATCTTTGCTTGCTAGTTGTTCGCTCTATTGCTATGCCACGCTACCTACCACTTGCTATATCATGCCTCCCATATTGCCATGTCAAGCCTCTAACCCACCTTTCCTAGCAAACTATTGTTTGGCTATGTTACCGCTTTTACTCAGCCCCTCTTATAGCGTTGCTAGTTGCAGGTGAAGATGAAGTTTGTTCCATGTTAGAACATGGATATCATGAACTTTGTTGGGATATCACAATATATCTTATTTTAATTAATGCATCTATATACTTGGTAAAGGGTGGAAGGCTCGGCCTTATGCCTGGTGTTTTGTTCCACTCTTGCCGCCCTAGTTTCCGTCATACCGATGTTATGTTCCTTGATTTTGCGTTCCTTACGCGGTTGGGTGATTTATGGGACCCCCTTGACAGTTCGCTTTGAATAAAACTCCTCCAGCAAGGCCCAACCTTGGTTTTAACATTTGCCACCTAACCTTTTCCCTTGGGTTCTGCAGACTCAAGGGTCATATTTATTTAAACCCCCGGGCCAGTGCTCCTTCAAGTGCTGGTCCAAACCGAGCGATGTCCGGCGCCCCCTGGGCAACCAGGGTCTATGCCAACCCGACGTCTGGCTCATCCGGTGTGCCCTGAGAACGAGATATGTGCAGCTCCTATCGGGATTTGTCGGCACATTCGGGTGGTCTTGCTGGTCTTGTTTTACCATTGTCGAAATGTCTTGTAAACCGGGATTCCGAGACTGATCGGGTCTTCCCGGGAGAAGGAATATCCTTCGTTGACCGTGAGAGCTTATAATGGGCTAAGTTGGGACACCCCTGCAGGGTATAAACTTTCGAGAGCCGTGTCCGCGGTTATGTGGCAGATGGGAATTTGTTAATATCCGGTTGTAGAGAACTTGACACTTGACTTAATTAAAATGCATCAACCGCGTGTGTAGCCGTGATGGTCTCTTTTCGGCGGAGTCCGGGAAGTGAACACGGCTTTTGGGTTATGTTTGACATAAGTAGGAGTTCAGGATCACTTCTTGATCATTACTAGTTGACGACCGTTCCGTTGCTCCTCTTCTCGCTCTTATTTGCGTATGTTAGCCACCATATATGCTTAGTGCTTGCTGCAGCTCCACCTCACTACCCCTTTCCTACCCTTAAGCTTAAATAGTCTTGATCTCGCGGGTGTGAGATTGCTGAGTCCTCGTGACTCACAGATTCTACCAAAACAGTTGCAGGTGCCGAGGATACCAGTGCAGGCGATGCTACTGAACTCAAGTGGGAGTTCGACGAGGACCTTGGTCGTTACTATGTTTCGTTTCCTGATGATCAGTAGTGGAGCCCAGTTGGGACGATCGGGGATCTAGCATTTGGGGTTGTCTTCTTTTCTTTTGGTTCCGTAGTCGGACCTATGTGTGTACTCTGATTGATGTGTGTTTAATTTATGTATTGTGTGAAGTGGCGATTGTAAGCCAACTCTCTTTATCCCATTCTTGTTCATTACATGGGATTGTGTAAAGATGACCCTTCTTGCGACAAAACCACCATGCGGTTATGCCTCCAAGTCGTGCCTCGACACATGGGAGATATAGCCGCATCGTGGGCGTTACACTTGCTCCACAAGAGGGCCACGGTATCAATATCAAAGAAAGTGGCAAAGCCCATGAGTGCAAGTTGACGAACGGAAAGTAAATTGTATGCAAGGGACTCAACAAGCATAACCTTCTCGATCGTGAGATCATGAGAAATGACAACCTTGCCAAGCCCCAATACCTTAGAGGACGAGGCATCACCCCACTCGACATTGGTGGGCATAGATGGAATCTTGTGAACGTCCACCACCAGTCCTTGCTTCCGGTCATATGATTAGTGGCTACACTATCGAGCAACCATGATCCTCCACTGGAAGCAAACACCTACAAGAGATCAATGCTTGGTTTTAGGTACCCATTTTGTAATGGTTCCTTTGATGTTAGTGACAAGGGTCTTAGGAACCCAAATAGACCATTCAATGTACTCATAAGGAGAACCAACAAATTTGGCATAAGCATGCCCATCATTAGCACGGCACAACACATAAGAAGGGTTAAAGTCGCCGGCTTTGTTAGAAGGGGTGGCATTGCCCTTCTTGACACCACCACCCTTCACATTGTTCTTCTTCTCCTTGGAAGCACCCTCTCCCTCCTTCACAAAGGTTTGCTTGAGAGGGGGAGGTCGTTTGGTCTTGTCATTCTTCTTCTTGTTCTTGGGCATGGGTGCGAACCCAATCCCCTCCTTAGCCACAACTTCCTTTTGATTGCTCAAAAGGTCGTTGATGTTCTTCTCACCTTGTATGCATGACACAAGGCCTTTCTCAAGTTGCTCCTTCAACTTAGCATTCTCCTCAACAAGATGGACATGCTCACAACAAGGGTTAGTAGCATTTGCATTATCAATTAAAACCATATGAGGAAAAGTGGCTTTCTCCTTGGTTAGCTTCACTTGGAGTTGATCATGAGACTCCTTGAGGCTAGCATGAACACCTTTCAAGACCTTGTGAGCCTTGTCAAGTATATCAAACTCCTCCTTGAGTCTAGCAAGATCAACCCCAAGTTTGGCCTTCTCGGAATTTAGCGCACGAGATACAACAAGAGCATGATCAAGATCTTTCTTTAATTTAGCATGATCATCGTTGTATGAATCCTCAAGAGCCAAACGATGACCACACTCTTCCTCAAGAGCGTTAGAGAGATCCGATATCTCATCGGCATAGTCACGACTATGCCCCCGCATCCTAGAGATGGTCTCTTCGTGAGCCTCAATCATGTCATTGGCTTCGCCAAGTTGTTCCAAGAGAGCAACGAAGTGCTTCTTGGATTTACCCTTGAGTTTGCTCATAAAAGACTCAAACTCATTCTCCTCCACATTAAACCCCTCATGTTCATCAATGCAATCCGTCAAAGAGGAATTATTAATGATGGTAGTTTTGATGTTGGGGGTTACCTTGTTGGTGGCTTTAGCCATGAGGCACTTGGTGGTGATGTTCTCATTGGGTGAGTCAAAGAGAGACACCCGTGGAGTTGTTGCAATGGCAACAGAGGCCATGGCAACCGACCCACCATCTTCATCATCATCATCATCCTCAATGTACTCTTCCTGTACCACCAATGCCTTGGGAGGAGTCTTCTTGGTGAAGTTGCTCTTGTTAGGGAAAGACTTGGCCTTGTCCTTTCAGATGAGCTTGCCACCATTGTCTTCCCTCTTCTCATAAGGACATTACGCAACAAAATGACTTACATTGCCATAATTATAGAAAGTCCTCACACGTTGCTTACATTGCCATAATTATAGAAAGTCCTCACACGTTGCTTAACCTTCGCGCCACTTGAGTTGTTCTTGTTGAAGTTGGGCCTTGAGTTCTTCCTGCTCCAAAATTGCCTTGAAGCAAGAGCCATGTGTTCATGATAGGCATACTTGGTATCTTCGGGGTTGCTCTCCTCTTCTTCCTCTTCGTCCTCTTCTTCCACACTAACCTTGGCTTTTAAAGCAAGGTTGGGCTTCTTTGCTCTTTGAGAACATAGCACCGCATTGTCGGCGGTCTTATCCAAGATGCTCATAGCCACAAACTCATCCAACACTTCACTTGAGGACAAGGTGTGGAAGTCCGGCCTTTGACGAATGACAGAGGACAAGGCCTTGTGGTAAGGCATCATTGCCTTGAGAAATTTGCGCTTGATCCAATTGTCATCCGTGTCCTTGCTCCCATGATCTCGGAGTGAGACCGCGAGTTTGGTCACTCTCCGATAAAGCTCACGAGGTTCTTCATCTTCTTTCATTGCAAACTCATCGACTTCATCTTGCACCACTTCATAGTTGGAGCGTTGAATGCTTGCGCTTCCCCTGTAGAGGGAAACAACTTGGTGCCAAGCATCTTTGGCCATGGCGTAGGGCCGGAGGTGAGGAAGATCTTCGGGTGGAATTGCATCTTGGATGATGAAGAGAGCATTCTCATTGAATTGATTATCCGCGGCTTCTCTAGGAGTGAAGTTTCTTCGGTCATGCGGATGGAAACCTTCTTCAATGATTCTCCAAATATTAGTATTCACATGATTTAAATGACGCTTAAACCGATAGACCCAAGAATCAAAATCCTCATTTTTTACAATCTTAGGGGGAGGACCGGCATGATTCAAATGAGTGGAAGGAATCGGTCCACCATAAACAAGTGGAGGTTCCGCATGGGCAAAGATGCCGGTGCCATTTTTACCACTGGAAGAAGGAGCCTTTTCACTAGTAGCTTCCCCCTTGTCGGAGTTAGCATCCGTCACCTTGTTAGTGGGATCACCCACTTTCATCAGTGCGGTGGATAGTTTAAGCCCTTCAATGAATTTGTTATACATGCTTTCAACCTCGGTCATCATGGAGGTTTTCAATGTGTCCAAAGCCACATTGAATTCCTCACGAGAGACCGCGGTTCCCCCATCGGCCGTAGACGAGATTGGATTCACATCGGAGTGCTCGTCACCACCGTCTACGGTGTCAACCATACTCTTCGAACGGCAAAGTCCTTAATAAAGAGACGAGGCTCTGATACCAATTGAAAGGATCGATATAGTTGACTAGAGGGGGGGTGAATAGGCAACTAACAATTTTAGCTTTTCTTTACCAATTTAAACTTTGCATCAAAGTAGGTTGTCTAGATATGCAACTAGGTGAGCAACCTATATGATGCAACAATAATAAGTACACAAGAAAGAAAGGGATACAACACAAATAAGCTTGAACAAGCAAAGGCACGAGATAACCAAGAGTGGAGCCGGTGAAGACGAGGATGTGTTACCGAAGTTCCTTCCTTTTGAGGGGAAGTACATCTCCGTTGGAGCGGTGTGGAGGCACAATGCTCCCCAAGAAGACACTAGGGCCACCGTATTCTCCTCACCCCCTCACACAATGCGAGATGCCATGATTCCACTATTGGTGCCCTTGGAGGCGGCGACCGGACCTTTACAAATGGGGCTCTCTCCACAACCAAATTGGAGGCTCCCAACGAAACTACTGAGCTTCACCACAATGGAATATGGCTCCGAGGTGACCTCAACCATCTAGGGTGCTCAAACACCCAAGAGTAACAAGATCCGCAAGGGATGAGTGGGGGGAATCAAATTTCTCTTGGTGGAAGTGTAGATCTGGGCCTTCTCAACCAATCCCTAGAAAATCAACAAGTTTGATTGGCTAGGGAGAGAGATCGGGCGGAAATGAGCTTTGGAGCAACAATGGAGCTTTGGGGGAAAAGAGGTAGGTCCACTTGGAGAAGAAGACCTCCTTTTATAAGGGGGGAGACAATCCAACCATTACCCTCGCTCAGCCCCGCACAGGGCGGTACTACCGCTGGGGTGGGCGGTACTACCGCTGTGGCCAGCGGTACTACCGTTCCACCTCGCGGTACTACCGCGCAGTTAGAAGGAAGCGAGAAGAAGAGCAGGACCTGGACCCAGGGCGGTACTACCGCGGTGGTAAGGGCGGTACTACCGCCTATGAGCGGTACTACCGCATCTACTGCCGCAGCTAGTTCCGCAAAACCCGACACGAAAGGAGAACCCTCGAGTCGAGACCGTAGGAGCACGGAGCCGCAGCGGTACTACGGCTGAGAGCTCCAAGCGGTACTACCGCTGTGGAGCGGTACTGCCGCTTGTAGCTCTCGAGCGGTACTACCGCTAGGGTTCGCGGTACTACCGCTGGGACCAGACCTCAGGGAGAAGGCAGCAAGGGAGCCTTCAACGAAACGGAAAAGCTTAGAGGGTGCAAAAGGGATGTGTACGTGTTGATTCCACCCTAGCCTAACCAATGCGGATCCCCTCTTGATAGTACGGAGATTCCTACGACACAATTCCACCAAAACTGAATCGAAAGGGCTACACCGTCTTCGCTTCAAACTCCGAGGGGAGAGAATCATCTCATGCCAAAGGATGAATCTCTGAAATACTCAACGCACATGATTAGTCCGCAAAGATGTTGTCATCAATCACCAAAACAACTTAAAGAGAAACATGCCTTAACAGGTTTCACTAGAGGCTTCTCTCAAGATAGCATATATTACGGTGGGTGAACAAATTACTGTCGAGCAATTGATAGAAAAGCGCATAGTTATGAGAATATCTAGGCATGATCATGAACATAGGCATCACGTCCGTGTCAAGTAGACCGAAACGATTCTGCATCTACTACTATTACTCCACACATCGACCGCTATCCAGCATGCATCTAGAGTATTAAGTTCATAAGAACAGATTAACGCATTAGGCAAGATGACATGATGTAGAGGGATAAACTCAAGCAATATGATATAAACCCCATCTTTTTATCCTCTATGGCAACAATACAATACGTGCCTTGCTGCCCCTGCTGTCACTGGGAAAGGACACCGCAAGATTGAACACAAAGCTAAGCACTTCTCCCATTGCAAGAAAGATCAATCTAGTAGGCCAAACCAAATTGATAATTCGAAGAGACTTGCAAAGATATTAAATCATGCATATAAGAATTCAGAGAAGAATCAAATATTGTTCATAGATAATCTTGATCATAAATCCACAATTCATCGGATCTCGACAATAGATAATCTTGATCATAAATCCACAATTCATCGGATCTCGACAAACACACCGCAAAAAGAATTACATCGAATAGATCTCCAAGAGAATCTAGGAGAACTTTGTATTGAGATCCAAAGAGAGAGAAGAAGCCATCTAGCTAATAACTATGGACCCGAAGGTCTGTGGTAAACTACTCACACATCATCGGAGAGGCTATGGTGTTGATGTAGAAGCCCTCCGTGATCGATTCCCCCTCCGGCGGAGCACCAGAAAAGGCCCCAAGATGGGATCTCACGGGTACAAAAGGTTGCGGCGGTGGAAAAAGTGTTTCGTGGCTCCCCTGGATATTTTCAGGGTATAAGAGTATATATAGGCGAAAGAAGTAGGTCGGTGGAGCTGCGAGGGGCCCATGAGGGTGGGGGCGCGCCCTCCTACCTCGCGGCCGCCTCGTTGTTTCCTTGACGTCCACTCCAAGTCCCTGGATTGCGTTTGTTCCAAAAAAGATCCTCGCGAAGGTTTCGTTCCGTTTGGATTCCGTTTGATATTCCTTTTCTGCGAAACACCGAAATAGGTAAAAAAAATAGCAATTTGCACTGGGCCTTCGGTTAATAGGTTAGTCCCAAAAATAATATAAAAGATATAGTAAAGCCCATTAAACAACCAAAACAGATAATATAATAGCATGGAACAATCAAAAATTATAGATACGTTGGAGACGTATCACCTGCTTCCGTGGAGCCTATGTGGGATCGATGAAGGTCCTCGCAAGAGAAGAACCGGGCAAGACACCGGCTGTGTACGCCGCCGTCGCCTATGCAGTGGCCTTCATGGAACCCAAGTGGTGGCGGACTCCCGTGTTCAATTCTCCTTGATGATGGCGGCGGACGCGGAGCGCTGGCCATCGACTTGTCGCTCTCCGTGCACCCAGCTTCTGTCTCTGCCTACATGGGGCGGTCATAGGCACGGGCGCGCGCGATATGGCGCGGCGTTTGTAGACGACAGCGATGATGCCCGTGCTGCCGTATTCCCCACCGTGCCGGCATGGAGCAACTCGCCACTCCTCATCTGGTGGGCCTGGAGCGGCGAGTTGTTGAACCACGCGACGGCTTGGGGCGGCAACTTGCTCCGTCGGGGTTAGGCGCGAGAGGTGGAGCAGGGAGCTGCCTCGCTCGTATCCAGCCGTCTCGGCGGGCCACCCAGCCGGCTTGTATGTTGGAGAACTGCTCTTCGGAAGCCATTGAAAGAATGGTAAGGAGGAGATGGGGGGAGCGGCGGAAGGGTGTGGTTCTTGTCCGGCGTCTGGCCTCGTTTAAATAGAGGGCAGACTGGAGGAGCTCGGTCGGCGTTGCGTTTAATGTCGGCCCGCTCATTAGCGGACGTGTGGTTAGAGTAGGTTTCTTGGCTTCCACGCAGGGTTAATGGAGGCGTATGAATGCGGCGAGGAGGCGTGTTCAGCTGGGTGTCCGCCGCTTCAATGGTGGAGGAAGTGAGAGGTCGCGTCCGCCTTGAGCTGGCTTCAATGCGGAGCGGCGCGCTCTACAGCGGCATGAATGCGGCAGATGACGCCGGGGGATCAGTTTGGACTCCCGCAAACCTCCCCCACTTTTGTCTCCGGTTTGCGGGAGAAATCGCGTCCGGACCACTCCGCGGACCGATACAGGCCCGCGTTGGATGGCTTCAGCGGTCGGACGGATGCGGGCGGTTTGAAGGTCCGCCTTGGTGATGCCCTTATAACCCGCTGACATGGTAATTTTGCATATGTGGAGGAGAGAAACATGAAAAATAAGGAGAGAGGGCTCTTATGTAAGAGCCTAGCTATATGCATGCTCTAGACAAATGCAATAAATGTGAAGAAAAAGATAGAAAGTAGATGAGAAAAAGTACTAATCTTATAGACAACCATATAGCTAACCTTGTTATACGAGATTATATGTGTTGGCTATAAATGATATGACAACATCTTGTAGCCAACAATTCGCTGTATTATTAACCATTCTCTTATTAAAGTTCACCTGAAATATAAGACACTCTAAGCATACAAAAAGATAGATTAAAGTTTCTCAACCAGCGAATCAGAATGAGTCGTCGACGCGCTGTAATCGCCTCTCCCCTATAGTAGCTGGTTTTACCTTGTCGATAGCATCAGAAAAGTCCTCATGCACGTGCCCAAGGACCAACACATTAGAGCTGCAATCGTTGCTGCCGAAGCGGTCATAAAGGCCTGACACCACATCTCGCCCATCGTGTACGTAAGGCATGAAACCACGTCATCTCAGGGAGACGATGGGAATTTGCACCATAACTCCATCTCGACAGACAAAATCAAGGAGGATCGCATCTCATAAGACCAGATGGAGGATGAAGCAGCGTCATTCGTCCTGAGAGTTGCCTGTGCGTGGACTATAAACTAAACTACTCCTTTGTATAAAAAATGTCTTATATTTTCATAACAGGAGTATGAGCCATATCCATGGCACTGGAAATCCCTCCGCCGCCGGCCTCCAGAGTGGCGTACATATGGGACGAATCCACGAGCTCGCCAGTGGAGTTTGGAGGGGACAAGTTCTTTGCCCTAGCGAACCGACTTTGCACTAGGGTATATAAACCCCTGTCTTCAATCAATAAGATATTACTAGCAAAAAGGCCCATGTGTTGCAACGGGAGAAAAAAAATCATAATCATCAATGGCCATGACAACATTTTGCTGCATCACTGATAACATTTTGGGCGAATATTTTTTTCAGTTTCGTTAACATTTTTTAATACATGAACTTTTTTAAAATCATGAACATCTTTATTTCCCAAACATTTGTTTTCAAATTTGCGAACATTTTTTAATATACGAACAATTTTTAAACAATTACGTACATTTTTTGAACCCACATACAATTTATGATTTATTGAAAATTTTATTTAAAAATTCTCATTTTTTAAATTTTCGGAACTTTTTAAGTACCAAATTATTTAAAAGAGAAAAAAATGAAAATAGAAAATAAAAAATGAAAATGAAAAAAAATGAAAATTGAAAACGGGCCGCCCGCACATGGGCTGGGCCAAACGGGCGCGTTGCGTTTTCTCTTAGCGCGCAGAGCGTAGTAGAGGCGGTCTACTGCATGGGCCGGCCTAGGCGGGGATTCCCTGTGTGAAACTTCTTTTGTCATTTATAGGTGGCATCGGTGGGTATATTTTACAACTTTGGGGCAAGTAATGTGATGTACCCCAAGAAGCACTTATGATTATGCCTAAGTCATAAGTGCTTTTTGCGGTACGTCACAGTAGTTTTTCCCAAAGTTGTAAAATATTACTCATTTATGCCACTAAGTAAAAAAACATTTCACACAGGGGAATACCCCGCCTGGGCCGGCTCATGCAGCAGGGACCTCCTATACTGCGCTCTGCACGCTAGGAGACGACACAACGCTCCCGTTTGGGCCGGCTGATGTCTGGGTGGCCTGTTTTTGAAATTTTGCTTTTTGTACTTTTTTTCTTTTTCCATTTTTGTTTTTTCTACTTTAAGTAATTTGGGACTTCAGAAAAGTTCGCGATTTTTTTATAAAATTTGTGGATTAGAAAAATGTTCGCGATTTTTTAGAAAAATGTTCGCAGTTTTGAAAACAAATGTTCGGGAAATCAAAAGAGGTTCATGCATTTTTAAATTTTTGTGTGTTAAAATGTTAATGAAATTGAATAAAGTTTTGCCAATTCAAAAAATATTCATGAATGTAAAAATATCCTAAAAAAATGTTCTTGACTTACAAAATAGTTTATTTATTCATTAAATGTTCGCTGATTCAGAAAATGATCATGCATTAAAAAATGTTCGTTAAATCAAGATAATTGTTGTTAAATCAAAAAATGTTTGTGAATTACAAAAATGGTTCCACCAATTTCCAAAAAAATGTTCGTCGATTATAGAAATATTTGCCAATTAAAGAAAATTGTTAAAAAAATGTTCACAATTTTTTCTAAAAAAATTGTTAAATCAAGAAAATGTTTGTTCAATCAAAAAAATGTCCGTTCAATCAAAAAAATGTTTGTGAATTTCAAAAGTTGTTCCACCAATTTCCAAAAAAAAAGTTCGTTGATTCTAGGAATGTTTGCCAATTTAAGAATCTTGTTTAAAAAATGTTCACAATTTAAAAAATGCAAATAGTATAAACTGTTCCTGAATTCAAAAATGTTCTTGATTTTAGAAAATGTTTGAAATTTTGTAAAAGTGTTCGCGAATTTGAAAGTTGTTCACGATTTCAAATAAGTGGACGAGTATAAAAAAATATTCATGATTTCACGAAATTGAGAGTGGTAGTGTATCTCGGTGATGCAGCCAAATGTGATCATTATCATTGGAGATTATGATTTATTTTTTCTCCAGTTGCAACACACGGGTCTTTTTGCAAGTAGATACAGATAAAGAATCATTCGTTATTCCTCTTTTTTTTTTACTCTTTCACATGTTATCATCATGTTCCCTCTCGTTGAGAGATAAGCCACACGAACGAATTATAGGCCTCGCTCTTCCTAACGACGGCACTTCCCACCGATGCACCAGTGCGCGACGGAGCTGACGCCCACCAGTCCATACGCTACACCTATGGACAATTTTCACGGGAGTCAAGTTACGGGATGAGCTATCAAGATGTGATAGGAAATCAAAGAAAAAGGAGGGCCACAACAGGAAATCAGGGGATAGATGATTTATGAGGAAATGAGTCCGTACGCAAATTCTGTAGAAGCCATCTGTAAGTCTAGCATTTTTTATTTTATTGTTATAAACATCCGTAATTTGAAAGCTGTATATGTCACTAGTGCGGTAGTGCCTACCACCACTGTCAGGTTACTAACGGATTGACGCTTTTGCTTTTTCCCCAGGTGAAGGAACGGCTGCTCTGCAGTTGTTGGTGAGTTTGTCCCATCACATCGTGTGTTCATCAGTGTACCCGGGTTTCTCATGTTAGCACAAAACAAACGAATATGCACAAAAGAGACTCTAATGTTAGCACACCTCAGAGTCACTGGATATCTACTCTGTTCATAGTGTAGCAATTACAGCACATCGGAAAACAAGTAATACCAGTAGCTTGCAGGTGCCAAAGATTCCTGCCATTTTCTAAGCTCATGGCGTCTGAAGGGTGGCATGCTTCTTCAGTTGTACCATCAGGATATCAAGCACCGATCCAGCTCGTCTGTTGTGCTGGGCAGAACAAAACAAAACCAGATAACAATCTCGATTGGTCGCAGGGAGAATGATTGTTTGTTCAGCTGGGCACTTGCAGAGTCAAAAATCCCACTTCCACAAAAGGCATTAGTTTGGCACAGTCCTGACCTGATGACCGAGAACATCAACACCGTTGACCGAGAACTTTCAACGGATGAAAACTACTCCCTCCGTTCCAAAATACTTGACTTTCATTTGTTCAAAAATGGATATACCTATATACTAAAACATGTCTAGATACATCTATATTTTGACAAATGAAAGGCATGTATTGTGGAACGGAGGGAGTAGCTATTATGCTAAAAAAAACTCCTACTAGTAAGCTACTACACCTTCCTGCAAATAGCACATTGACAAGCAGAGCAAGCGGTGGAACCACAAGACCGCGACGATGCAAGTGAATCAGTCAGCATAAATAGTAAACATGCATACAGGGAGTCGTCTTCATGAAACCAATATCTCGTTGCAAATAGTCATGGTACCATAGGGATAGGAGTACCTGCTCGAGCTACATACCATCATAACTAATCCACTACGAGTTATAATAAAGACTGTTCGAACTGCTACTAAGGAAATGCGGCTCCCTGCTCTTCCTTGACGACACCATTGTAGCTGACCATCCAAAAGCTTCCTGATATCCTCCTTCACATGTCGTTCCTGGTTGAAGGAAACAGAGGAAGGGTCAGGATAGACTAGAGGTTATTCAGCATCATAACATTTTATTTTATTATCATTTATCATTCAAATGCTACATGCATTCAGAAATCAAAAGAATGAACTTGGTCCAGCAACATAGATTTTCTTTATCAAAAGCTCAATACAGCTTAAATGTCCTTATATTGCAGACCAACATATTTCCATTTCAGTATAACAAAAACCTGATCATACAAGGAGAAATGTCTGACACACAAGCGCAAACTACCCGCTGTTAGCTTGGAATGGCCACTTGTATTGCAACAGGAAAAAAAAGATCACAGTTCATGCATAAACTCAAACATACCTGCCATGTAAAATGTGCAATCCAATTGTGTTTAAGAAAAAGAATCCACTGAACAATAATCAGACAGAAAAAAAAAGTACTAACATACTAGTGCATAAGTATCAGAAAAGACAGTCACATACATAAGTTCAGCAAAAACAAATCTCGTAAGCTTGAGGTTCACAGTATAAAGGTAGGGAGTAGAAAATTACACAACGATTAAAGAAATGGGAAACTAAAATTACAGGATTGATTGGGTTGTGATTATATTTTAGGACAATGAAGTACAGTGGTCAACGTGATAACAAGGCTACACACGTTCAGCTCTCACACATGTTTTATACTTTTGTAGGTAGCAATAAGCAAGTAGTATTACCCGAGTACACAAGTGATTTCAAGACATCTTAAGGCAAGCATTATCTAATGTCACTTAACTAGTATTGTGATCATATGAAGGCCAAATAGCAAACCTTGCAGTAGCATCCTTCAGCAGAGGGAATTTGGGTGGCCAAATCATCATAAAGGGATGGACATCAACGAAATGTCCATTCTTTAACGGCGTCCCATCCACTTTACGCAGTGTCCTGCTCGTGACGTCCAGATGGAGTGTGCAATTAGACATTTCCAAGAACACAAACTCAGCATTATCCCCCACGTGGCTTAAGAAGTGAAAATCAACATCCTCATCCTCAACCGTATGATCTAGCATCCTCAAATTAGCCCACATCTGACGCAAACAAATGGTATCGACCAGCAACCAGTTGTGCCCCTTGTGGAGCCAGATACAAAGCTGAAGCTCCTTGACATGAACATGGGTGAGATATACACCGGATGCATCATCGGCTCGTGACAAGATGGTGGTATAATGGTGACACTGCACTCCCGGTGGGACCGAAATTTTGGAGAAACTTGAGGCTGGCAAATCCAAGACAATAATGTCGTCACTGAACTTGTCAGCTATATAGATTTTATCGTCAACAAGCACAACTTTCCGTGGCAACAGCGGAAGAGGGATATGTGTGATAGATGAGGTATGCATGCACCAGACACCGTGTTGCAACATATACACGCGCACCCTAAAAACTTTATTCTCATCAACCCCCTCCACCAACATGTACATGTAGGACAAGCCGCCGGCGCCATCTTCTTTGGAGAGGATTGTACTGAACATGTGGTACCTGGAGCTCCGGACGCTTGGGAGTGGTGGGAGGATGTCCATGTCTCTCCCAGAGCACAGTGGGTGGTGCACTCGATGTCTCCATAATAATCCTTCATAGCGTCCGGTCAAGACACTGCCGCGCCGGCTCTCCCTGATCCATTCGTCGCCGTCGACGCCAAAGCTGTAGCTCGCCACGCGGCTGACCACGGCAGCGAGCTCTGGGGGCTGAGGCGAAATCGGGACGAAGCGTGGATAGGACGACTGTGAACACTCATCTTCGGGGACATGGCAAAAGCCAAGGAGGCGGGGCGGGTGCCGCTCGCGGAAGCGGCGGAGGAACCGGCGGTCAGAGCTGTGGTGGTACCAGCGCTTGCAGACGAGGGAAGCACGTACGAGGGTGGTGGGGAAGCCGACACGGACAATAATCTCCCTGAGGAGGTCGTCGTCTTCGAGCACCTTGGATACCGCCGCAGGCATCGACGTTGGGGAATGCTGGTGTGATTCGCCATCAACACACGGTTTCTTCTCTGAATGGACCCTGGGAAACCGGCAGTGACAAGCAGCGTCAATGCAATGGACCAATTTCTTGAAGGCCAACAGCTCCTGTGCGACGTTTTTAAGGTGAATTGGCAAGAGTTCGACGTTGTTCGAGCGAATGGCTGTGGTGCGACACATTTGAGTGTGTAAATAACCCAGGGCCACATGGGGTATTAAATGTGGTTACATTGGTCGTCAACCAAGCCCGCCCGTTTATGTTAGGACATGTGGGTCCAACTTAATTGTTCCTCAAAACAGCTGACCGTGCCCTGCCGCCCGACCGTGCCGGGCCCGCCACTCTGCCCCCCTTCTTCTCCGGGGGCGGCGGATCTTGCGTTCTCTGTGGCGGCGGCGGAGCCCTCGTTCTCAACGGCAGCGGAGCCTTCATCATAAAAAAATGGTGAGTGAATTCAAACCCTAGTCGCCCTCCCGTTCCTCTCTCGGGCCCGTAGATCTCAGCTCGTTTCCTCTGTTTTCGCTTGCGGAATCGATAGGTTCTGAGGGGAGTCCGTGGGCATACTGAGATGGAGCCGCCAGATTCAACTTCGAATAGGTAATGCGCCTCTCTCCGATCCAATTTTGCATGCAATTAGGGGGTGGCCTCGTCTGCTCTTTCTCACGGGCTCACACTGTCCGCCACTGACAGAGGGGATGCTGCCGCTCGGACCTTCGAACTGATAGTCAATTTCTTTCCATCAAAGGCAAAATTAGTTGATGGTAGCATACAGAACATTGAGAGAGACACAATTGTTAAATGGGAAGTTGAGTTTACAAAGATTGATCCACAAGTTCTACAGAACATGGGAGAGACGGCAGTGAAGAAATGGGTGGAAAAAATTGGGGAGAATATTGTTTGGGGTCCAGAGCAAGAAGTACCACTGTTGCGGTTTGATGATTGGAAATGAGAGTATGTGAGAATAGAAGATGGTGAACAGATTGTTGAAGAAATCGATCGGTAAAACGGCTGGACAAGCAAACGGGCTAATTTTTTTGCTGAGCTCGTTGATCTGAACTTTTTTCAAAGGTTGGATATGTGCCATCACAATTGGCTGCGCAGATGGTAGATGATGATTGGGCTACACAGAGGCCATTGATTCCCATGTGTATTGAACTTACAGTAATAGCCGAAGAGGGACAGGTGACTGGAACTGAAACTGAAACTGCAGCAACTGTTGATTGGAATGTAGTTGAATTAGATAAGCCTACTGATTTGGTCATTGCACCAATGCCTGACATTGAGATGGCCAAACTTTTTGGCATTCCAGTCGATGACAGAGATAAGCAGGAGAGGGGCGAATCTAGTTTGCCTGCTAATGCTGATAAAGAAGTAGATGGACAGTTGATGGAACAAGCTGCGGATGAAGTAGATGATGCACATGATGATGAGCTGGTGCATGTGCATGACAAAGAAAACCCTGTCATTGAAGTAGGCAAGTTGTTCCCAAGCATGAAGGAGTTTAGGATGTGTTTCAAGACTTATGCAGTGAAACATGAGTTTGATGCCAAGACTGTTTGGACTGATAGAAAGAAGTTTTATGCGAGGTGCAGATGATTTGATGGTAGTGTGAAGCCTTGCAAGTGGTACATATCTGCTAGACTGCAACCTGATGGAAGTACTGTCAGGGTTAACCAAATCCCCAATCAACATACTTGTATTACAAGTTCACAGAGAGTATCAACCATGACATCACAACTTTGGGTTGCAGAAAAGATCACCCCAATTTTAGCCAAAACACCAAACACTACTGCCAAGAAACTCAAAGTAGACTTAGAAAAGATGTACCCCATTAAACTGAAATATACCACAGTGTGGAAGGCAAAACAAAGGGCAATGAAAAATTTATATGGTGATTGGGCAAATACATTTAGGATGCTTTACAACTTCAAAGCAGAGGTGGAAAAGAGGTCACCTGGCAGTGTTGTGGAGATAGATACAGAGGTATCAGCCGAAGGTGAAGTCAAGTTCTCCAAGTTTTTTATGGCTTTGAAGCCTTGCATCGATGGGTTCAAAGCAGGGTGCCGTCCATATTTGAGCATAGACTCATCATTTTTGACAGGCAAGTGGAATGGTCAGTTGGCAGCATGCAATGCTCTAGATGGACACAACTGGATGTTTCCTATTGCTGTTGGCTTGTTTCAGTCAGAAACAGAGGCTTCATGGACATGGTTCATGATCCAGCTGAAAAGATGCCTAGGGCCAGTGTCACCTTTGGCTATACACACAGATGCATGTAAGGGGCTTGAAAATTCAGTGAAAAATGTTTTCCCACATGCTGAGCAGAGGGAGTGCTTCGGTCATTTGTGGATGAATTTGATCAAAAAATTTAGAGGAGAAGAATTTGGGCGCATGTGGCCAGCAGCAAGATCTTACACTAGACAGACACACAAATATCATCTTGATAAGATAATGGCAGCATGTGATGAGTTTGGTCCATGACTGAACACCTACCATTCTTTGTTATGGTACATGTTAGCATTCAACACTGCCATCAAGTGTGACCACATCAACAACAATTTGGCAGAGAGTTTCAACAACAAGGTGAAGGAGTTAAAAGATTTGCCTGTGCATGACATGGTTGACCAAATCAGGATCATGCTCATGCGGTTGTGGGAATTGAGAAGAAGGATAGGTGATTGTCTGTAAGGTGATAAGCTTCCAGCAGTGTACAACAGGTGGTCAATAGGAGCAGATGTCTTTCACATTTGTTTGTTGAAAAATCTTCACCTTGGGGTGCTGAAGTTAGAGATAACAAAACTGGAAGGAGACATGTTGTTAACACTGAATTGCATGATTGCACTTGCCTCGAGTGGCAACACACTGGTAAACCATGTGAGCATGCCATTCTCTTCTTAGCATCCCAACCGAAGATAAACATGCACCCATATTTGCATGAATATTATTCGGTAGCAAGATTCAAAGCTGCATATGCTACTCCAATTCCAGCACTTACAGATCAGTCTCAGTGGCCTGAAGTGGACATTGAATTTTCCATGTGTCCTCCCTTGACGAAAAGAAAGGCTGGCAGGCCTAAATAGAGTAGATTCAAGGCATGTTTTGAGAAAGGTGGGAGTAGTAAGAAGGGAAAGAAAGATGGAAAGCCAAAAAGGGCCCAAAAAGGTAACAAAAACAGATGCAAGTTGTGCCAGGAACTTGGGCACAGAGTGGGATCTGTCAAATGCCGTTACACTCCTGATAAGCCAAAGTATGTTCTTGTGTATTTGTTTGTGTTTTGATTTGGTGCTTTTTTCCAATTACTATATCTATAACATTTTCCCAATGGCCAGGAGGAAGCGAGCAAGTCAGCCCCTTGTTGTTGAACAGTGTTGGCCAACAAAAAAAGCAAGAGGTAATGGCGGTAGAGAAGAGAAGTGTGCTTGAGCCTGAGCAGACTGAAGAAAATCTTGCTGCAGTCAACATTCAGACTGAAGAAATTACTCTCGAGGTTGAAACTGAACCTGAGCGTGTCGAGGTTCAAACTGAAGAAACCCATGTTGAGGTACACACCGAAGAAACTGAAACTGCTGTCAACATTGAGTCTGAAGACACTGATCACGAGGGTGTTGGCGAGGTGTTGAAAAGACCAGTGAAGAAAACCAAGATGACCAGTGAACTTGTGTGTGTAGTAGAACCAAAAACAAGAAGTGCTAAGGCGAAGAAGGGCACGCGACGTGGTAGGAAGAGGTAGAACAGAGAACAATTTGAAAATTTGGGGCATGTAATAATATTTGTAACTTGGTGCGTACTGGTAGTCACTATGTATCCCCGTATTTCTATTCGAACTTTTTTGTTGGTACCTTGTCTAAACCAGCCAAATAAAATTCAAATTTAAATTCAAATTTGGGCTCAAATTTGAATTTGGGATGGGGTATTGATGTTTTAGTGCTATCTAAAGTACCTCAACTGAAATATGTTTGCTTGCTGATCATTCCGAGCCCTTTTGGTAAGTTGAACTCATAGTCATGAAAAGTGTGTCTCAAATGACCTCCAAAGGTAGGATAAACGGCCTCATATTTAAGCAAGTTTTTTTGGCACCTTGTCTAAACCAGCCAAATAATTTTTCTACACATCTATTCTACCTATATAGTGTAAATCTAAAGTCTCACTATTTATTGAATTAATTTTCTATTATTTTCTTTTTTTTGAAAAAACAAGGTTTAATAGCAAATTATATATAAAACAAGTTTAAAACATGAAAATGAGAAAAGTAAGTTAAGATCTTTCTTAGTCAATCCAAAATGAAGTTTTGGTGAGGTTTTTACACTTTTTATTTTCAAAACCCCACCTACTCTTGGGTGCCCACTACTCTCTCCCTTGAACTCCATACTACATTGTTCGAGGAATGACAATTTTGTGAAGGATTTTTCGTAAAAATGTATGTAAACCATATTTATATTTTCTTCTCGTTACTATACGACATAATAAGACTATGTGCGCAAGTTTTATATTTTTTTGATTTTTTTGAATTAGTTATGCTCAACCCTAATGAGTCAAAACCCCTCTCAAAACCCCTCAAAACCCCGCACACTACCGGGTCGTCGATCGTTGTGCGTGGACGGTTGAGATCAGGCGCTAGGGTTAGCTACAGTGTGCATCGATCCGCATGGGACGCGCTGATTGGTTGAATCAGTGGGGTTTGGATCAGCCTCTCTCGTTGGGGCATCAGGACCGTTCATTTGAATCCAACAGCAAGAGTTGACGCGGTGCAAGGACCAAGCCTACGCAGTGCCCTTTCCATCGTTGCATGCGTGCCCGTGCCTACCCGCAGCATGCATGCCCACCCGCAGAACTGCGCCCGTGCGTTGCATGCATGCCCTCGACGTAGCCCTGCTCCGCCACCCCTATCGACGCAGTAACTTGTCGCATGCCTACCATTAGAATTGATGCATCGTCGCATGAAAGCATGCGCCCGGCCACAACGCAGCAGCCCGATGAAGACAACCAAAAAGCCAACGCTGCATTGCGTGCTGTACATGGCGTGCTCCTCTTTGAGGACGCAATACTGGCATGGGGTATCGATGTGGGTATCGATGCCCAGTTCAAACGGCGTGCTGCCCGTTACAAGATGGGCAAATGAAGGCGTCCATTATTGTCACGTCTCCCATCGACCAAACGTTGCCCTCTAGCCAGGCCCTAGCAAGATGTGCAAATTAATGGGCTACGTCATGAATGCACGGGCGGCACACGCAGAGAACCCGGGGCAGGCGTGTCCCCTTGACCCATGACGGCACAGACGCGTGCGTGAGCCCATCCCCCTTGACCCGCGACCGGTGGCACAGAAGGATCGCAGCCCGTTTCCCACGCTCGTGTACACACTTTCATGGGGCGCCACCAAACGCCGCCCGCCCATTAATTCTACGGGGTGAAACCACGTCGCACTTGGGCTATTTAAGCCGGGCACTATCGTCTTCCTCTCCCTCCTCATCCACACCCCATCCTCTGCCTCCTCTGCCCTCCTTCTTCCTTCTTCTCCATCAAACCCGATCGAGCCCTCGAGCCACCCCGCCACCATGCAGTACAACGGCCCCACCTACCGCTTCCCCCCAACCATGCCGGAAAGGCTCTACCCGGCCGGAGTGTATGTAGAGAGAACCCTTAGGGTTTGGGCGATCTCGAGGTGGAGGGGCGCAAGGGAGTTAACGGAGTTCTTCCTTGCGGCGCTTCCGCCACCTCCCCCGCGGCTCTCCTCGGATGTACCATCTTGAGGAGGTCAACCACAACGGCGTTGTGGTTGGGCTCCTTGCCACGTTCACTAACCCTTTCGATGCTTTCCATCTCCTCGGGCGAGCGTATTGGGTTGGTTGTGAGTTCATAGCTTTCACAACCTACAATATCTTCACCGACTTCAACGGCATCTTCCCCAACAACGGCGTTATGCACACGCTCCCGTACCCCATCAACAACGGGGAGGAGTGAAGGGCGGCACCCGGAGGAGCGAGGTGGCCTGGAGGAGGAGGAGGAGAAGAACCCGAAGAAGAACCCGCGTTTGGTGCCCCCCGATCTATCTAGCTTGCTATAGATCTATCGTATTAGTTTTTTTAAGTTGTAATCTTTATGCTACTATTATTAAGTTTTATTATTACTTTAAGTTGTAAGGCTATCATGGAGTTGTAAGGCTATCGTGGAACTATGGGTTGCAATCGTTATGCTTCTATATAATCGTTATGCTACTATATATATTGTGTGTTTCGTGCTATTATTTGTGGATTGCTATGGGTTGTTCTTGCTTATTATTCGTGTATTGCTATGGGTTGCTACGGGCCCGGGTTGCTACACCCCAATCACCACACACACCATCTTCAAAATATTGGCCAAACCATGGACATGCAACTAGGAGCCCCATGCAAATCCACTATGGACATGGGTGCAACTAGGAAATGCAAACTAATTTACTTCGGGCACTTCATGCAAGCATGCAACTCATTTAGTTCATGGAACCGTAGACATTCATAAAAACAATTAACATTTAGTTTTGGGACAATTGCATTTTTACCCCTAGTTGGTTCCTACCCACGGGTTTTGCCCTTACTTTTCGAGCTTGCTCAGTTTTGCCCTTACTTTTTCTGTCGAGGTCCCTCGAATGCCCTTTGACCGTTTGACCAAAACTTTGAAAATTCATAACTAATTCATATGAACACAGAAAAATGCAAATAAGATATCAAAATGTTCAGATAAACATTACCTTTATGTGCATATCATTTGCATTCAGGACAAAAGCATCGTTTAAACTACTTGAGGTAGTTAATGTTATTAACATTATTAAAAATAAAAAGGTATAAACAATATTTTTTTCATGAATAAAAATTACATGCAAATGTAGGTGATGTTTTCTGAACATCCTGATATCTTATTTGCATTTTTCTGAGTTCGTATCAACTTGTTATGAAGTTTCCAAATAATGGTCAAAGTCGTTAGAACATTCATAACAAGATGATATGGACTCAGAAAAATGAAAATAAGATATCTGGATGTTCAGAAAACATCACTTACATTTGCATGTAATTTTTATTCATGGAAAAAATATTGTTTATACCTTTTTATTTTTAATAATGTTAATAACATTAATTACCTTAGGTAGTTTAAAGGGTGCTTTTGTCCTGAATGCAAATGATATGCACATAAAGGTAATGTTTATCTGAACATTTTGATATCTTATTTGCATTTTTTTGAGTTCATAGGAATTAGTTATGAATTTTCAAAGTTTTGGTCAAACGGTCAATGGGCATTCGAGGGACCACGACGGAAAAAGTAAGGGCAAAACTGAGCAAGCTCGAAAAGTAAGGGCAAAACCCGTGGGTAGGAACCAACTAGGGGCAAAAATGCAATTGTCCCTTTAGTTTTAGTGCATCAAAAAATGATCCATCACAAAATTTAGTGCAAGAAAAAGGCCAAAATAAAAACAAGTAACATTTTATTGGGCCCCATTTTATTTGCCGAAGTTAGAGGTGGGCTAGTGCCCCTACGCGGGTGGGCTGGTCTTGGGCATGGTTATTTTCTCAGGGCCCATTTTCTCACGGCCCAACATCTATTCGGCAGCCCAGTTTTGTTTTTTACTAGAAACTGAATTTGGGTGTGTACTCTGTTAACTGAAGAACAAAAACAGAGGAAACAGAGCATGAACACTGAATAGGGCCCCTGAGAATATCATTACAATAATTCAAGCAAGTTTTGCTTCACACTAATTCAAATTCATCTAACAAATGATCCCTGGCTAACTCAAACTACTGGGCACCCCTGAAACTAGTTGACACACTAACTGAAACTCTAACAAATTCTAGCGATTGATGAACATCAAGTAAAATAAACCCATAGCAATGACACAACCATAAAATGCTCCAGCCATCATATTTGCTTGCTGCTTCAAATCGATCAGATGCTTTAGTTGCTTGCCAATTTTCTTCAATTCACACTTCAGTTCTGCACTGTGCATCATCGGATCGGCTCTGTCCGCCAAATTGGGGGCTTGTTCCACGGCAAGCCGCCCCCCAAAATTGAGCTCTTGGGTTCCGGTTGATCCCTCCAATTTCAACCTTTCAACATAGTCATCGAGCCACTCAAAATGCCCACATTTCTTCAGAACCTGAAAAACAGGGGGCCGGCGGCGCATGAATCCTAGATCCACCACCCAGATCCACCGCCCTAATTCGAGGAAAAAAAGAAAGAAATCGGGAGAAATTAGACCATAGGATTGGTCAAGAACACAGATCTAACCTGCCCCGGCTGTGGCTTGCTCAAGCATTTCACAAACTCGCGCCCACGGTTGCCATTTTCTTCTCTCACACAAGTCAAACGCTTCAGAGGCTCCATGCGCGGGCAATCGGGGCATCTTGTCAACGGCAGTGGACCGTACTACATCCATGATTGGCGGGAGGCCGAAGTCGAGCTAGACATCACTCGCCGGCGGCGTGCTTCGTTGCCGGAGCAGAGGAAGAAGAAGGTGGGAAAGGAAAGGGGCAGGGCAAGCAATGGAGGGCGGGGGGGGGGGGGGGTGGGCTGGCTCGGGCTCGTGGCTGGCTTGGGTCGGGGCACGTTGATGAGCACGGGCATGCTTGCGTGGATAAGTTGTGGGTCCCACCCGCATGCGAGTAACTGCTAGGGCCCGCATGTCATAACTCGAATCGCTAACCCCTCGTGTTTTTCATTTCATGGTTAAACAGAGCCATGTCGCATTGGAGCTATTGTTTGCTTCTAAAACATCGCATCACAGCCATTCATTCCAACAACGTCGCACTCCTTCCAATTCGCATGGAAAACGTCGCACAGGAGCTATCGGCCCATTTCTTCAAGTACTAGCAATGTCGTTGCAACAAACAACATCAATAACAAGGGATAAACAAACAAACAGACTGCGGGTGATGAAATGTGGGGATGGTCAAGGAGATGGAGAGACTGGATGTGGATTGTCTTACCGCCGAAGAATCTCCTTAACAGAATCCATCTCCCCTCCTCAGCTGACAAGTAAATGTTGGCAGGGTTTGATTAGGGAGGAAAGTTTAGCTAGCTAGGGTTTAATCCCAGGAGAAGAGAAAAGAAATTGGGAGAGACGAGGAAGGAGAAAGGCTCACCTCAATAGATCGCGAGGGGGAAGGGGGGAGAAGAGTCGTCGCTTGCCGCCGCCGGGGACAGGCGCCTGGGATCACCGTCGCCGGTTGTTTCTCCCGGCGGGGCGTTGTGGTGGGGGAGGGGTTGAGCCCAGCCGAGCAAGCCAAAGATTTTTTTAGGGGAACTATGTGAAGAAGTTTCTCTCTCTTTTTTTTAGCGGAACTGTGTGAAGAAGTGGAGGCTCGCTCATCCTGACAATGGAGGCCCATCCCAGTCAGGACCACCAACTGGACACTCCATGTGGCCCATAAAGCCCATTTTAGGGATAAAGCCGGCACACCTTTTTTTTGTGAAAAGGCCTAAGCCATGTATTAATCACCATCATCATCTTTGTCTAAAAAATGTATTAATCATCTCTTTTTTGTGGGTCATGTATTAATCATCACAGGTGCTTACGAATACATCCATACAAAAAAATAAAATAGCATTCAAATTCTTGAGGGTGTCGAAGTCTTCTTCCTCCTGCATAGCTCGATGCCGACTCTGGAAGAATGTTTCTGGTGCACCGCTGCTTGTGGTGCTACCGGTACATCGGACGCATTAACACATTTTAAAATGTTTCAAAAAAAATATAATTTTTTAACACATTGGCAATAACATCAATGTATGTTGTCATAAAATTTCTTATCAAAATTCAAAACATTACTCGAGATACAAAAAATGATAAATTTGACATCAATGTGATAATGAGCCAAATCTAAAGCTAACTTGTGTTATGTACTACTCAATGTTGAATTTGTCATTGTTGTATCTCAAACTATGTTTCAAATTTTGATTTGAATTTTTGTAACAACATACATTATTGTTATGTGAATGTGCTACATATTTTTCCAGAATTTTTTCAATCATTTGAAAATGTTCTAAGAAAGTTCGGTGCACCAGTAGCACCAAATGACCCGGTGCATCAGATACGTCCTCCCATCTCTGGTCCTCCACCTTGGCGGAGCAAGCTTTTTTAAACCCAGGAACTTGTAGAAGCAGCGTCCAGAAAGTCGTCCGCGAAGAAAATCGCCACCAAGAAGAAAATTTCGATAAGAGTCTGTAAAAACTCCAAAGACCATAAAAAATGGTCGAATCCAGACGGATTCACTGAAAACCACCGTCTTGCCGCCCCAAACCAAACTCGAGGACATCCTAAAGAAAACCTAAAAAAAAAATCACCGCGTTGCACGACAGGTTCGGATCCGATGCCGCCGCCGTCCAGGACCATGTACTGATTGCCTTTTCTTCGATGACCTAGGTTGTCGTTGAAGATCACAGCACTGGATGACCAACGCCGCCGTCGAGCACTGCCTGACAAAGACCGTCACCCAAGCACACCTGCTTCATCCCGCAATAGCCCTCCAACTCCTCCACAAGCAAAGCCACCCCCGATCAGGCCCCCCGCCAGCGCCGGCGGGCTTTGCCCGGCGATGCCCTGACGGCGGCGAGATGGAAAGCAGATGGTATGGCGGTAAAGCCAGCACATCTGGCATGGGAAAACAACACAGCGTGCTCTCTCAACACAACCCAGCTCCCTGGTCTCGCTGACGAACAGTTTTTCATATTTCATACATAACCAAGGCTCAGGCTAACTCCAGCCTCTGAAAAATACATCTTCGGGAAGATACCACTACTTGTGAAACAAACAGCAACAGATACCTATCCAGCACTCATCCATCGGCGCGGGCAAAACAGAACCATCCTGCACTTGATTGCAGGGAGAATGATGGTTGCTTGTTCGTCTGGGCACCTGCACAGTCGAAAGTCCATTTCCACAATAGGCTTTTTAGTTCGGCTCAATCCTACCCCTGCCCGACGGTTCGACTATGCTAGCAAACTATTACACCTTCCATCATCATGCGCGCTTCAACATCTTCAGGACAGTCGATGCAGCAGTGCCAAACGGCCTTCGTGATCGGTAACTAGTCGCTGATTTCGGACCACTTGCTAATTTCTGAGACCTGCTCTCCAACAAGTCCAACATGCCAAGACGAACGTTAGAGGAAGACCTTCGATCAGTCGCTTTCTTCTGGACGCCATCATATCGGGTATCTGGCATCTCTTTGCGTGGTGCATATGATGGAAAGGTCCTCACATTGAACTGACATGTTAGCACTGATCTCCAGACAGGAAGAAACTGATCTCTTGCGTACCAAAGGTTCTGTCCTCTGCGTGGCTTCCTTTTCGCGGCCTGGTTAACACGTAAAAATAATCAAGATATCGTGGTCAAGAAGACACAAAACATAAACTCAGCGTGATCAACAACATGTACATGGCCCTTTTTTAGGTTATTGTCATTGAGTCATCCACTAACTACACAAATAAATGGAGCCCCTAGTCAGGTAAAAAGGGGGAACAAAAACAAAACATATGTGAGTCTTACCCATATAATTTGACCACACTAACCAGACAGATCAGTTCCATAGCATCAGTTATCTTTAGAAAAGAGAAAACAAGTGTTTTATCTCTAGCCATTATAGGACTCTTGAATTTGTACATGTCACGCTAAAATATGGGATGATACAATACCCTTGCAGTAAAAGATTTGAATGGCACTACAGCCACATGATGAACTTCAGTGTCCTGATAAAAATTGTCATCGAATGAACTTGATGACATTTTATACTCGGTATTAACATGTAAACAGCAGAAAGAAATGAAAGCCTAAATTACCAAATTTAGTAAAAAAACGATTTTCAGCATGAAGCAAAATAATAAGAACAATAAAAGTCGAAAGGCACAAGTTCAAATACCCATACAATTTTTGCCTTGACTTCCAGTGTAGACGATCCTATGGCTGCATTTGTCAAGTCTGTTTCCCCTGCTTCCGATTACAGAATTATTACGGCTCATTTTGCAAATTGTTACAGAAGCACAAAAATACCAGGTTCTGAAACAAGCACGCACCATGTTCATGCAACACATTGTCCGGCAGTGGACAAGCATACGGGCGACTACAAGAGCATGTGGAAGAAATAATTAAAACATTGTTAGGTAGATCATCTACATGTACAAAAAGAATAGACGCAGAAGGAAATAAAAAAAATCAAACCAGACAAGGTCTTCGATGCAGATTACTTTTCCACTAGGACCAACATCATAATTCTGGAGAACTTCTGAAACCTTTGCAAGGACCTCCTCATGAGATGCCTGCATAATTATTATTTTCTGTAAGCTAACTGATATTTTTTTTGCTCCCTCTGTAAATTAATATAAGAGCGTTTAGAACACTACTTTAGTAATCTAAACGCTCTTATATTAGTTTACGGAGGGAATACTTTATATGTATCGAAGCTAACACTAGGTATGCAAAATTTGGTTTAACTCAGGTGCTATGCATTGATATGCTCCGTATACCCAAAAGGTCATGTGCAGAGGGCTTAAACACTAGACTACCACTAGAAACCTCGAACGCACTCAGCAGACACATATGAGTACACTTCTACCATATGGCAGTAACTACCATAAAGAAATAGCTTTATAGTGTTGCTATGGCTTTCCCTGCATGATAAATTTATTTCTACATGTACAGAAAATACTTGTATTGTACATTTTTCAGAATATATTGGACAGATTTCATAAAAGGAGGAAATCCAAGTCATTAGACTGCGATCCACTGGATATTAGCATTGGATTGATAACAAACTTGGTTCAAAAAGCTATGAGAAGAGCACATCACAGAAAACGATTTAGATATAGAAATTTTGTTCTTTTCATGTTTTTTTTTGAAAAGAAGGATAGATCCCTGGCCTCTGCATCTGAACGATGCATGCGGCCATTTTATTAATTATTCACAGAGGCCATACAAAGTAATACATCAGAAATTTTGTTCTTTTCATGTTGGTCAGCAAGGGACATGTTATGCAATATTCTCTCTCTACAATAAATATTACTCCCTCCGTCCCATAATATAAGAGCGTTTTTGACACTACACTAGTGTCAAAAACGCTCTTATATTATGGGACAGAGGGAGTACAAGTTATCCTAACATTAACATATTAAAATATATTCAATAGAAGAAAAAAATAGACACCTAAGACATTGAAGATGTGATCTAACGAAACACGGTACCTTTGAATGAGTTTGAATATATTCGTCAAGAGCATCACCAGCTTTGAGAATTATCCTAACAAGCACCAATGTGTTACTAAATTGTACTTTCTTCTCTTTCCGCTGCTTTGCTGCCTTAGTATTTTTACCACTTTTTAATCCACACCCCTCCCTTTCTAGGTCAAACACAGAATCCTCGATAAGAGTCTTGATCGTATCAAATCCATTGAGCTTGCGGAAATGCCTATGAGCCGCGAAGAGCAAAATAGCTGCAGGGACAAGCTTCCCATGCTTTATGCAATCCCAGAGCTCATCTACTACATTATCTGTGTGACTTGCAAGCACCCTAGTCGTGTCCAAGAAGATCTTCTGCATAAGTCACCAATGCATAACAGTTTTAATCTAAAGTGGTGACATTCTATGTAATAAAGAAGGATTGACATTAAATTATCAACAAGAGAAGCTAACAAAAACTTGTAATTGCAGACAAATTTGACTCATTTCTCCTTCAATTCAAAAGAAACAGTGCCTCCTACTCAAGTACAGACATAAATACAGAAAAATTTACAGAGGCAGACTATTCTTTCTCACAAGCTGAACTATACAAAGCAACAGATTGTCAGTTCTTAAACACTGTAGGAGCAGTCGAGTTAAATATCTGGCATGAAGCTGAACTTCTTCTCTGCTCTTATGTAACCAAAGTAGTAACTGATGTTTGGAGGGATTTAAAACAAACCATCTCAGGCAGGCAAAGCAGATATATGAGCTTGTAGATGTACTCGACATTCCCCTTCATATAGTTCTGGTCAGCTAACAGATTGTCCTCCAGATACTTGTGCTGGCAAGTGTTCTCGATGGCAACATGGAGTGGAAGGAGGCCCTCGATGATTATATTCCCCGAGGTGCGTAGATTGGCCAATGCACCATGTTGGAGCAGTACCTCAACCATGTCAGCGGAGAATGACTCAACAGCTTGGTGAAGGGGGAAGAACCCAAAGTTGGTAATGTAGTTGGGGTTGGCGCGCATCCCACAGAGCCTAGGCGCCTTCCCCTTCAAAACAAACTTAGCGCAACGCAGGGCATTCATTGCAATAATTAAGTTAAAGCTTTGTGGAGTGATAACATATCCATAAACAAGGTGCTGCCTATACTTATCGAAGAGGCGGAGGAAGCCCAGAGCACTATCTTTTTCTAAGGTGGTCATGAAGCGGTCAAATATCTCATAAAACTTTGTGCGCCTCTCCTAGATGGATCCATCCATGTTTAAACAAGGTGAAAAGCAATCAGTTCAGCTATCCTGCTAACAATACATAACAGGAGAAGTATATATCCTATGAAGACATCTTATGTTAATGAAATTAGGAAAACATGCACTTCCCATCCGTCAACTATTGCGCGAGTGAAACTTTTAGCATCCAAAGCTGATCCCCCACTATTAACATCATGCAATTTTCAGCTCTTAAAATTGTTTTGTCCGTCTGAAAGCAGTTTCGAATGAAGTGACGCTTACGTGTAGGCTACATCGTTGGCATATGTTTGGCATGTCACAATTTTTTCCTTCATGGTATTCCATCATTTTTTATTAGAAATTCTGAAACATCGAAAAAAATGAGATTTGGCGGGAAAAAGAACATTACTTGTTTCCTGGATATTTTCTGTTTTGGTGAAAAATGTGTTACTTGAGACACTCTTTTTGTTTGTGAAAGTTATTTTTCATATAATGTAGGAGTATGTGTGAGCCTGTTCTCAAACCATTATCTAGAATAATAGTTCTCATTTCAAGACTTATAAAATTTTCCTGAATGATGTGGGTGGTTTCAAGAGTTTAGGGTGGAACCTACACTCATGTAATAACTGAGGGTGTAAATTATCATGTTGAAGTACTCCGTATACAAGATAGCTTCCAAAAAGTATTGCAGGGAAAACACGAAGAGCGTTACTAAGATGCCAAATGATATGTCAACCGTGCGAAATGAACAAGTATAAAGAACCTTAGGAGTGCGGTCTGGGACGATTATGTTGGCGGCTCTGACTTCAGAAAGGAAATCCGCAATTTGACGCATGTACTAAAAGAGAGGAATAATCAGTCAAGAACCACTATAAAGGAATGCAATAAGAAGAGGGGGGCAAGTTAATTTACCTTCACGCTAAACTGATGAGGGCACTCTAAGGCCAGAATCCAGGGATGAGGAGGTGGGCGGGGAGGGTTCCATGGATCATCGGGATCACCAGTGAGCGATCCAACAGTTGCACCTTTACTATTATATTTATCTTGGTGATGAAGAGCTCCTGCTGCCTCAGTTCTGTCGACTGTTTTCAGCGGCATTGGCTGAAAGGAAAAGGGAACATACCATTGGATTATTATGTCAATCCAATTTGGCATCGTGCTGATATGCCAAATTTTAGCGCGCTACTGCTAGACAATGTGACGGAATGCTCGAATCATATTTAGGAGAGGCTGTTGGGACCTAATCGTCATTCAGTGTGATACCTCTGCAATTCTGCATCAGGCTCTACTCTAAGGTGTTCATTACCCTAAGGTGCTAGTTGATTCAGAAACAAAGAAACAAAACAAATTGATGTCAAGTACACCAATAGTTTGGAAGAGTGTATTTCTATATGAAATTGGATCTTCCAAAAGATAGGGTTCTCCTCTACAATATCGGAACCCTTACGCAACCATTCAACGATGAACCATCCTGCTCCTCCTGCCCACAATGTGGTATGAGGAACCGAATACTGAAGGAACTAACCTGAAGTTGGACGGCCGATTAACCTTAGTAGAAGCTGCAATTCCGACCTGCATGCGTGCAACAAACCTCAGTTTAAGACTCTAGGCGAGACTTTTGCCACACATATAGGGGCAACGTCAAATCAGAGAACGCTGCAAGGAACGGCAACTGATTCCAAGTTTCCAACAGCAAGATTCCAAGCATCAACGGTGCTAGAGGCAACAGCATAATGAGGCACCGGGGAGAGCGAAAGAGACAGAAGCAGCAGTTACCCTGACAGAAGAATGGATGTGAGTAAACCAAAACACCGCAACTAGGTGAAAATTTGGTTTCCTTTTGTTGATGGATTGCAGATGCTGGAATTTTGTCTATTTTGGGCCCAGTCCAATAGTAGTTTCAGAAATTCTTAATAAATCCTAGAGGCCCACGCAGCCCATTCGTGCAAGGCAAGAGGTGGAATAAAAGTTTAGTCCCACATTGCTAGTTTAGAGCGAGTTGGACCTCTTTATAAGGGAGGTTCTTTCCCCACTTGTATGAGTATGAGAACAAGAGGGACATCCACGTGCGCTCCTCCTCCGCCGCCGCGCCACGGTCTAAATTTTTGCGACGCACTACGGGTATACGAAAGGTCACACGAAAGCTGAAAAGATTTTTGCGAAAGTGGAGTTCGAATGCGAACGGTGCAGCCCTTCGGCTGCTGGCTGTTCGCTTCATCTCCGTCTCTTCGTTTCGCCTCCCGTCATTGCCCTCTCGCCTCCTTCTCTTGCGCCTATAAAAGGGAAGTCGCTCCTCTCAGAGAGGCGCACCAGAACTTCTTCTTCCTCTCGCCACCGGTTCCAATCTATGAGCTGCTGCTGTCTTCCTCATCCCGGCTTGCGGCGTGCACCGCGAGTCGGGACAGTAGGCCTCCGAAACCCCACCACTTCGAGTCCTGTACGGGAGAAGGGTGATAAGGTTTTTGGGGAGCGCTCCGCGTGACTACTGACTTTTCCATCACGGACTCCGACGACTACTTTCCCGACGACGACTTCTTCCCCGACGTCGACAACCTCATCGACGACATGGCTGGAGAGCATGTCGACCCCAAGTCCAGTGCTTCTGCTGCTGCTGTCCCGTACGTGTTCTTCCTCTTTTTGTTAGAGACCCTGCTACAGTTCCTTGTTCTAGTGTTTGCCCTAGATATGTTAGACTCTGTTTCATATATGCAACTTGCTATACTATATGCTCTAGATGTGTTTAGTTACAGTTCATATATGAAGATGTTGTTTACCTTCTCTTTATCGAATCGCATGACTTGTTTTATCACTGCTATACTAGTCGTGCTTTATCTAGTATTTCTGATAATAAAATCATTTGGTAAATTGCTCATATTTCCAACAATCCAAAAACCTTATTATAGGCAATTTACCCCGAGTGGTTTTGCTGCTTCCATGAAACCTCCTATGTTTGAGGGTATCCACTATAAGAGGTGGCGCGTGAGAGCAGTCTTATGGTTTCAAACCATGAGTTGCTATGACGCCACTCTTGGCAAACCTGAAGGAGAGCTTGATGCTCAACAGGCACAAGCTTTTCAAAAAATGGATACTCTGTTTAAGGATGCTCTCTTGAGTGTTCTTGGTGAGAACATAGTTGATGCTTATGCGTCAATTGATAATGGAAAAGATATGTGGGATGCACTCGAGGCCAAGTTTGGGGTCTCAGATGCTGGCACTGAGCTGTACATCATGGAGCAATTCTATGATTACAGGATGACTGAAGAGCGCTCCGTGGTTGAGCAAGCTCATGGGATACAGTCATTTGCTAGAGAACTTGAGCACTTCAATTGTATGCTATCGGACAAGTTTGTTGCCGGAGGTATAATCACTAAGCTTCCTCCTTCATGGAGGAACTTTGCTACCTTACTGAAGCATAAGAGACAGGAGTTTTCCGTCCCGGATCTCATTGGTACTCTTGATGTGGAAGAAAAGGCGAGAGCAAAGGACACACGTGCTCGAGGTATTGAGGGAGGATCTAGTGCCAATCTGGTACAGAAGAAGAACTTCCAGCCCCACAAGTTCAAGAACAAGGGCAAGTTTGATGGTAAAGCAAAGTTTGATGGGAAGAACAAGGCTGTGCAACACACGAACTTCAAGAAGAAGAATGACAAGAAGAAAGGTGCTTGTCATGTGTGTGTGGATCCTGATCATTGGTCTCCTAGTTGCCCTAATCGCTATGACAAGCGTCATCCTGGGAAAGGCGGCAAGACCGCTAATGTTGTCATTGGAGACACTGACATGAAGGATGCTGGGTATGGTATATTTCCCACTATTCTTTCAGTATGTCATTCTCCTGATTGGTTGATTGACACGGGTGCTAATGTGCATGTATGCGGTGATATTTCCATGTTTTCGTCTTATCAGACCGCAGGGACTTCAACCGTGCTGATGGGCAACGGTTCAAGTGCTTCTGTTCGTGGTGTTGGCACGGTCGATCTGAAGTTTACTTCGGGGAAGATCGTGTGGCTGAAGAACGTGCATTATGTCCCCTCCGTCAATAAAAATCTTGTTAGCGGATCTCTTCTGTGTAGAGATGGCTACAAGCTTGTCTTTGAGTCGAATAAATTTGTAATATCCAAGTATGGAACCTTTGTTGGTAAAGTTTATGAGTCAGGAGGCCTGTTTCGTTTATCCTTATCAGACGTTTGCAATAAAGTTGTTAATCATATTTGCAACAATAGTGAATCAAATGTGTGGCATTCACGTCTTTGTCATGTTAACTTTGGTTGCATGTCGCGACTAGCGAAGTTGAAACTTAATCCCTAGTTTCACCACTATCAAGGGATCTAAGTGTCAAGTGTGTGTGCAAGCTAAGCAACCTCGCAAGTCTCACATGACTGCGGAAACGAGAAATCTTGCACCACTAGAGCTCATACATTCAGATCTATGTGAAATGAATGGTGTTTTGACAAAAGGTGGAAAGAAATATTTCATGACGTTAATTGATGACTCCACTAGATACTGCTGTGTGTATCTTCTGAAATCTAAGGATGAGGCTTTGAACTTTTTCAAGATCTATAAAGCTGAAGTGGAAAACCAACTTGATCGAAAAATCAAGAGGCTTAGGTCCGACCATGGTGGAGAGTATTTTTCCAATGAATTTGATGCTCTTTGTGCGGAACATGGTATAATCCATGAGAGGACGCCTCCCTACTCACCTCAGTCAAATGGGGTGGCCGAAAGAAAGAACCGTACTCTAACTGATTTGGTTAACGCCATGTTAGACACATCAGGTCTCTCCAAGGCATGGTGGGTGGAGGCGATATTGATAGCATGCCATGTCCTAAACCGAGTCCCCACAAAGAACAAAGAGATAACTCCATTCGAGGAATGGGAGAAGAAAAGGTTAAAACTCTCTTATCTGTGAACATGGGGTTGTTTGGCGAAAGTCAATGTTCCAATTCCAAAGAAGCGGAAGCTTGGACCAAAGACTGTGGATTGTGTTTTTCTGGGATATGCTTTTCATAGCATTGGCTATAGATTCTTGGTTGTAAAATCGGAGGTACCTGACATGCATGTCGGTACGATCATGGAGTCGAATGATGCGACTTTATTTGAAGATATCTTTCCCATGAAGGATATGGCTACCTCATCTAATCAGGAGATGCCTAGTTCATCGAATCAGGAACCAGTTACAATTACCAAACCTGCCATTTCGATGGAACACTTTGAAAGTCCTGTGGAGGAAAACAATGAAGTTCCTACTAGGAGCAAGAGACAGAGGACTGCAAAGTCCTTTGGTGATGATTTTCTTGTGTATCTCATAGATGACACTCCCAGTTTTATTTCAGAGGCCTATGCATCTGAAGATGCTGACTACTGGAAGGAAGCGGTTCGTAGCGAGATGGATTCCATCTTGGCGAATGAAACTTGGGAGATAACTGATCGTCCTTATGGGTGCAAACCTATAGGATGCAAATGGGTATTCAAGAAGAAGCTTAGGCCTGATGGTACTATTGAAAAGTACAAGGCTCGGCTCGTGGCTAAGGGTTATACCCAAAAGGAAGGTGAAGACTTCTTTGATACTTACTCACCTGTGGCTCGACTGACCACTATTCGAGTTCTACTTTCACTAGCTGCCTCACATGGTCTTCTCGTTCATCAAATGGATGTTAAGACTGCTTTCCTAAATGGAGAGTTGGACGAGGAAATTTATATGGAACAACCAGATGGGTTTGTAATAGATGGTCAGGAAGGGAAAGTGTGCAAGTTGCTGAAGTCTTTGTACGGACTTAAGCAAGCACCCAGACAGTGGCATGAGAAGTTTGAAAGAACTTTAACAGCTGCAGGCTTTGTTGTAAACGAAGCTGACAAATGTGTGTACTATCGCCATGGTGGGGGCGAGGGAGTTATCCTTTGCTTGTATGTTGATGACATACTAATTTTCGGAACAAATCTGAATGTTATTAAGGAGGTTAAGGATTTCCTATCTCGTTGCTTTGAGATGAAGGATTTAGGAGTGGCTGATGTCATTCTGAACATCAAGTTGTTGAGAGACGATGATGGTGGGATTACATTGCTTCAATCTCACTATGTGGAAAAGATCTTGAGTCGCTTTGGCTACAGTGACTGCAAGCCCTCTCCAACACCATATGATGCTAGTGTGTTGCTTCGAAAGAATCGAAGAATTGCTAGAGACCAATTGAAGTATTCTCAGATTATTGGCTCGCTTATGTACTTAGCTAGTGCTACAAGACCTGACATCTCTTTTGCTGTTAGCAAACTGAGTCGGTTTGTTTCAAAACCAGGAGATGTGCATTGGAAAGCTCTAGAGAGAGTTTTGCGTTATTTGAAAGGCACTGTGAATTATGGAATTCACTATACTGGGCACCCAAAGGTGCTTGAAGGGTATAGTGACTCAAACTGGATCTCACATGCTGATGAGATAAAGGCCACGAGCGGGTATGTATTCACTCATGGAGGTGGCGCTGTTTCTTGGAAGTCTTGCAAGCAGACCACTGGGATCTGGTATATAAAACAGTGTTTTGGAACCAAAGGCAAATTTTGTGTGCGTCTGGGATCTGGTGGGGGATTGCTGGAATTTTGTCTATTTTGGGCCTAGCCCAATAACAGTTTCAGAAATTCCTAATAAATCCTAGAGGCCCACGCAGCCCATTCGTGCAAGGCAAGAGGTAGAACAAAAGTTTAGTCCCACATTGCTAGTTTAGAGGGAGTTGGACCTCTTTATAAGGGAGGTTCTTTCCCCACTTGTATGAGCATTAGAACAAGAGGGACATCCACATGCGCTCCTCCTCCGCCGCCCGCCTCGCCATGCCACGCCTCATCACGATGCGTCGCGGGTTGCGGGAATGAGCCGAGTCGATGTCTAAATTTTTGCCACGCACTACGGGTATACGAAAGGTCACACGGAAGCTGAAAAGATTTTTGCGAAAGTGAAGTTTGAATGCGAACGGTGCAGCCCTTCGGCTGCTGGCTATTCGCTTCATCTCCTTCTCTTTGTTTCGCCTCCCGTCGCTGCCCTCTCGCCTCCTTCTCTTGCGCCTATAAAAGGGAGGTCGCTCCTCTCAGAGAGGTGCACCAGAACTTCTTCTTCCTCTCGCCACCGGTTCCAATCTCTGAGCTGCTACTGTCTTCCTCATCCCGGCTTGCGGCGTGCACCGCGAGTCGGGACAGTAGGCCTCCGAAACCGCACCACTTCGAGTCTTGTACGGGAGAAGGGTGATATGGTTTTTGGGGAGCGCTCCGCGCGACTACTGACTTTTTCATCACGGACTCCGACGACTACTTCCCCGACGACGACTTCTTCCCCGACGTCAACAACCTCATCGACGACATGGCTGGAGAGGATGTCGACCCCAAGTCCAGTGCTTCTGCTGCTGCTGTCCCGTACGTGTTCTTCCTCTTTCTGTTAGAGACCTGCTACAGTTCCTTGTTCTAGTGTTTGCCCTAGATATGTTAGACTCTGTTTCATATATGCAACTTGCTATACTATCTGCTCTAGATGTGTTTAGTTACAGTTCATATATGAAGATGTTGTTTACCTTCTCTTTATCAAATCGCATGACTTGTTTTATTACTGCTATACTAGTCGTGCTTTATCTAGTATTTCTGATAATAAAATCATTTGGTAAATTGCTCATATTTCCAACAGTAGAGAAACCTCCTATTCGAACCCCCGAGGGCTTGTTTTTTTGTGAACAACTAGGGTTAACTTGATTCACTAGAAGATTTTGGAGGGGTTAACCGATTGACTAGATTGCACAAAAATTGACAAGAAGAAGAAGAAAAGAAATCTCCCCTTCGAACCAACGCGGGGATTTCTTGTAAAGATCGTGATGGAAAGCTTAGATTGGTAACGCGGCCACCGGTAGCTGCAGTGTTGGATCTGCCGGCGGGGGCTCGCAACGGGGAGGCGTGGCGCCTCTAGAGTTTCGCGCGGGTCGGAGTGATCGACACAGAGGCGAGCTCGCGAGCACAACGATACCTGTCGACGGCAACTGAGGTGGCCTGCGAGGACGACAATACCTTCGTGTCTTGGTTTTTTTAGGACCGTGAGAATTCGGATTTGCTATCTATACTTCTATATTTATACTTCTATACTACTATTAAACAAGCAAACATATTCATCACTAAGCACACCCCACATAACGTACACACAATAACCCAGAGCAACAAGAGCCCCACGATCGAACCCACTTCTTTTAATCTAGCCGTCAACATACTACTAATCCTTATCAAAAGTGTGTTTAGCAATTTCGGGGGGCGGATGAAAACTCGGCCATATCCCACACCGCGCCCGCAACCCCTGCATCCTGCAATCACGCCCGAAAAAAGTGAAATAGATCCCAATTGAATCCCCTCACCCTCAACCGTGCGCCGCCCTTCTTCGCCATCGAGTTGTCTTCGAGGGTGCCGTCGCTGACTCAACCACTCCTCCCGTGGTGGTTGTGGGGTCGGCCGGTTAGGCGACGGCGCGGGGAGCAGCGGCGCATTGGCGGACAACAGCGCATGTGCAGCACAAAGCGGGAGCGGCTGGAGGGCCACATCGGACGAGCAGCGGCGCGAAGCAGGTGCAGGTGGCGGTTCTGTTGGAATTATTGGGCCTAGCCCATATAATAATTCATATTTTCTGCCAATATTTCAAAGTAAATCCCAGAGGCTCATGTGGCCCATTCATGCATGACAAGGTTGTGTGGAAAATTGACCCATGCCACGTGTATGTGCTATTTTATCACGCGAGAAGAAAGTTGAAACGATTGACGCATAAATGGGAGAAGAAACTGAACACTTCGTGTGAGTTTTAGTGCGCTCGTTCTTCTCTCCTTAATGGTTTTTAGTGCGTCTATTTAATGGTGCTTATTGCACCGGGTTCTCTTCTACTAATGAAGGGCCAGTTTCAACTCTTCTCACGTATATAAGAGGTCACTCCTCTGCTATTCCGAGACCACAACAACTCTTCATCTCATTCCAAAGCATTGCGCCGCTTATCTCTTTCCCATCTCGCTTCCCGGCGTGCACCGGGGAGTGAGACAGCAGGCCTCCGAAACCCCGCCTCTTGTGATCCGGTACAGGAGAGGGGCGATTAGGTTTTTGCGGAGTGCCTCTGCACGACTGCTGGATTTTTGTTCATCGTGGCTACGAACGACGACATCCTCGACGACGAGTTCCCCAACGACGACTTCTTCCCCGACGTCGACAACCTCTTCGACGACATGACGAATGACACGTCTGCATCTTCTACTATTGTTTTGTACGTCATCTTATCCTCTCTGTCAGGGCTAGCATGTGGTTTACTGCTACTAGTGATGTGCATGGATTTGTTGCTCGTTGTTTATTATCTCAACTCCATGACTAGTTTCACCAATCAGTTGCATGTCTCAATTGTTCTCTTTGTCATGTTGATCATGTTTTACCTATTGTTTTTCTGGATTAAACATAATAGAAAAATGCCTTATTTTTTAACAATCCAAAAACCTAAAATGTGTAGGCAATTTTCTCCTATTGCTTTTGCTGCAACTCTCAAGCCCGCACCGTTTGAGGGTGTCAACTATAAGAGGTGGCGTGCAAGGGAAGTTCTTTGGCTTATCACCATGAACTGTTTTCATGCCTCTAAAGGCAAGCCAGAGGGAGAGCTGACTGCCGAGCAAGAGCAAGCTTTCCAGGCAACAGACACCCTCTTCAGAGGTGCTGTTGTGAGTGTTCTTGGCAACAAGATTGTCGATCCATTCATGACCATCATGGTCGGCAAGGATATGTGGGATGCGCTCGAGGCCAAGTTTGGGGTCGCGGACGCATGAAGTGAGTTGTATATCATGGAACAGTATCACTAGTACGCGTCGGTGCTATACAAATGGTTTTTAACCCCTTCCCGTGACGGCATATGGAACCGTCGCCAAGTGAGTGTGGGCGATAGGGGGTCCTTCCCACACGACCCAGAAATCGTCGGGGATAGGCCCTCCTGGGACACAGGCTGGGGCCATGTGCGATAGGGCGAGGCATCGAAACCCACTCATTTCTGTAGGTATGTGAATCCTAGAAAAACATTTCCGTAGGTATGTACATCCCACACGGTGAATCCCAGAAAAACATTTCCATTTGTATGTATATCACACACAGTCAATCCAAGGAATATGTTTCCGTTCTTATGTACATCCCACACAGTCAATCCAGGGAAAATGTTTCCGTTCGTATATACATCCCACACAGTTTTATGTATACACTCGTGTGTGAAAGGTGTAACTATCACACACGCTCTGCCTTGGTTAATTGTTTGCTTTCATGAACTACATCACACACGATTTGATGTAGAAAACTGTGTGGCATTGGGTTATCCATCACAAGCACTTTTACTGCCAGAACCGTTTGCAAAGTTCCATGACCGTCTGTTCTCTTTTTATTTTTGCCTATAATTTATTATTCGAATTGGAAATTTTGAAATATGAAACGTGCAATTCAAATTCTCAGCACAATGGTTCAACAACGAATCCATAAATAAAATTTCCAGTACAATATGTTCAGTAATTACAGGATTGGGCAGCAATTAACTATGATGAACCACAATATTTAAAGGCGGTAAAGGTGAAGACACAAGTGTAAATCATTTTGACTGCCGACAGTGTTGAAGAAGCGGAATGCCCGTAATGTGCCTTCCTGCATGTCATAGGCACGAACCACTTTTGTCCAACCCCTTGTGACGATCGCCTGCCCATCCTTCACCGTCTTCAGGAAGACTTCTAGAGCATTATCATGGTAGCATGAATTATATACTTTAACCTTAGTTGCCTCCACTCCGGTCATGTAGTTTGCAAGGTAATCATCAGTAAATAGCTTCGGAAACCACTGAAAAGAGAAAAATATCAAATACTGAGGTCTAATAGAGTAACTTGTTGTGGGCAAGGGGAAAAGCCAACACATTACTTACCATCCTAAAGTTCACTGTTGTCTTCGACAAAGTGTAAATAAAGAGGTTAATTCCAATCACCAGTTTCTTTCGCCTAACAATCTTTCTTAGTTTCCTCACTTGACGCTTGTTCATGAATATCTCATTGCCCCATACGCAAAAGGGATCGAAGCGTGGATCATTACCGCTCATATATGTACCTACAGGTGTAGGATCGAAAGTATGTCTAGAGGGGGGGTGATTAGACTACTTGACCAAATAAAAATCTAGCCTTTTCCCAATTTTAGTTGTTGGCAGATTTTAGCAACTTAGCACAAGTCAAGCAATCAACCTACACATGCAATTCTAAGAGTATAGCAGCGGAATGTAAGACAATTGCATATGAAGGTAAACGGCGGAGTTCGAGGGAGCAAACGCAATGTTGACACGGAGATTTTTGATCCATGGTTCCGATAGGTGGTGCTATCGTACATCCACGTTGATGGAGACTTCAACCCATGAAGGGTAATGGTTGCGCGAGTCCACGGAGGGCTCCACCCACGAAGGGTCCACGAAGAAGCAACCTTTTCTATCCCACCATGGCCGTCGCTCACGAAGGACTTGCCTCACTAGGGTAGATCTTCACGAAGTAGGCGATCTCCTTGCCCTTACAAACTCCTTGGTTCAACTCCACAATCTTGACAGAGGCTCCCAAGTGACACCTAGCCAATCTAGGAGACACCACTCTCCAAGAAGTAACAAATGGTGTGTTGATGATGAACTCCTTGCTCTTGTGCTTCAAATGATAGTCTCCCCAACACTCAACTCTCTCTCACAGGATTTGGATTTGGTGGAAAGAAGATTTGAGTGGAAAGCAACTTGGGGAAGGCTAGAGATCAAGATTTATGTGGTTCCAATGGAATATCTTGACCTCAACACAAGTGTAGGTGGTTCTCTCTCAGAAAATATGTGTTGGAAGTGTAGGCATGTTCTGATGGCTCTCTCCACGAATGAAGAGTGGGTGGAGGGGTATATATAGCGTCCACACAAAATCTAACCGTTACACACAAATCACCAAACTCGATGGGACCGATTCAAAGAACTCGGCCAGACCGATTTGGTTCATAATGTGACCGTTAGGCATTTCGGTGGGACCGACACGTCAACTCGGTGGGACCGATTTCGTTAGGGTTAGGGCATAACATAATCTCAGTGAGACCGATTACACAAACTCGGTGGGACCGATTTTGGTAATAGACTAACAGAGAGTTGGTCAGGCAAACTCGGTGGGACCAATTCGCTCATCTCAGTTGGACCGAAATGTTACGAAAAGGAAACAGAGTGTTTGCATTGCAATCTCGGTGGGACCGATCGCTCATCTCGGTTTGACCGAAACGTTACGAAGGGAAACAGAGAGATTACAATCCCATCTCGGTGAGACCGAGATCCCTATCGGTGAGACCGAAAAGACTAGGGTTTCTGGCAGTGGCTATGTCAACTGAACTCGGTGGCTCCGAATATGAAATTTCGGTGGGGCCGAGTTGGACTTTTTGGTTTGGGACATATGTGGATGTGAGAAAGTAGTGGAGGGTTTTGGAGCATATCACTAAGCATTTTGAGCAAAAACCTCATTAAGCAACACCTCATCCCTTCTTAATAGTATTGGCTTTTCCTATAGACTCAATGTGATCTTGGATCACTAAAATAGAAAATGTAGAGTCTTGTGCTTTGAGCTTGAGCCAATCTTTTGTCCTTAGCATTTTGAAGGGTCCACTTTCTAATCCATGCCATGCCAATCATTGAGCTTTTCTGAAATATTTATCTTGGAATAGCATTAGCTCAATGAGCTATATGTTGTTAGGAATTACCAAAACCACCCAGGGATAGTTGCACTTTCAATCTCCCCCTTTTTGGTAATTGATGACAACATATAGATCAGAGATTCGACAAATGATAAATAAGATTGAAAAACATCGCCGCTTTGAGAAGTATGTGATGAGCAAGAGCTCCCCCTAAATTTGTGCATTATTTAGAAATTTGCTTTTGAATGCAAATGCAAAATCGATTAGGATCATGGGTTACTCTTCCATGTCACATACATCTTGGTGGAGCGCTCAAAATGATAGAAATTAAAACACATGCACTCATCACCAAGCAAAGTGAATGATCATAAGAGGATATGAAAGATAATATCATCCAACAAGCATTAAGGGTAGCATATGATCAAACACATGATCAACCAAGTATCTCACAAGGACATAAAGTAGTATCTCACACAAGCACAGAATAAAAAGGTTCAACCAAAATAGCAAGACAGATAAAAAAAAGGCAACACTCTCTCTCGAAGCCTATGATCTATACATTTTTCTCCCCCTTTGGCAACAAGTTACCAAAAAGTTCAAAAATGCATAGTGCTAACGACTCTCAAGCTTGATCTTCGGGAGAAGGTGTTGAGAGAACTCCAAGGACGAAGGCTTCAGTGAAGTAGCTGGAGCTGGTGGAGTAGCTGCTGGAGGTGGAACTGGAGCTGTTGCTGCTGGTGCTGATGCTGTAGCTCTAGTGTCTGTTACTGGCACTGCAGCAGATCTCTGTCCTCTGGGCACTCTGGCAAAAGCATCTATGGTAGACTTTCCCTTCTTCTCCTCAGCTTCCTCCTGGAGTTGCTCAACTGCAGTTTGGATCTCTGTCACCTTGACATCAAGGTCATAGAATTTTGTCTCAATAATCCTTTCCAAGCTCTCCTGGTTCTTGGTCAGGGTGGCCAAGCCCTTCTCAATCCTCAGGGTGGATTGGATCAGATATCCAAGCTGGTCTTGCTTGCTCTTCAAGAATACCTGAGATGCCTCCTCTGCTGTTGCATCTTTGTAGCCTTCTCTGCCTTAGCCTTCTCTCTCTTTTCCTGTGCTTGAGCTGAAGATGGTTCATTCTCATTCATCACCACTGTGTTATCTTCAAATTCAGGGTAGATGGGCAGGTGCTCCTTATCCAAAATGTATTTGCCTTTGCCCATCTTTGAGTTGATGAGCTCCTGAATGTGTGGGGCATATCCACAACTTCTCGTCTGGTCAGCAGCAGTCCTCTTGATTGTCTCAACAATCAAACTCATGACCTTGAACTTCTATGGGACATCAAATATATGCAGCAAGTTTATTGCATGTCCTCTGATCATCTTGTGATCACCTGACTTGGGTAGCAGTGTATGCCTTAAGATCCAGTTGATAGTTGGCAGACCAGACAACAAGTAGTGAACATATCCAAACTTATGTGTATCCAAAGCATCATCTGGGATCTCTTTGTACATGTTGGCCATTGAGTTGTGGTCATTCTTCTTCTCTGCATAAATATCCAAGTCATCCTCATGTTCCTTAGGAGCATTGATAAGCTTGGCCCATTCCTCAACTGTAGAATGGTACCTAGTACCTTCAGACATCCATACTATCCTTCCATCTGGATAGAAGTGGGCAGTGGAGTAAAACTGCATGATGAGCTCATCATTCCACTTGGTGAGCTTCTGGGCAAGAAAAGTGTCAACTCCACATGCCTTGAAGCTATCAAGCACACCAGGGAAGTGATCCTCATTTTCCTTGATAAACTCCCAGTCAACCCATCTCATGTCACACACAAGGGCTTCTTATCAAGCAGAACTGTCTCATAGAAGTCCTGCTGTTCCTTAGTGTGAAACCTATAGTCCACAGCAATCCTTCTCCTGATAGCTTATGGATCAGACTGTCTCCATAGTCTCAATCCTGCATCCTTCCTGATTTTCATGTTCTCTGCAACTGGGTGTGCATCAGTGTGGTCAGGGATCTTGGGTTTCAGTTTCCTCAATACAACAGAGTCATCTTCTTCTTCTTCAGCAGCTTCAGGCACTGGGGCCTTGTTCTTCTCTTCAGCAGGGATATTCCTAGTGCTTCTCTTGGGTTTAGGCTTTGGAGCTGGAGCAGCAGCCTTGGGAGCAGATTTGGGCTTAGTTGGAGCAGCCCCTGATCTGATTGCATCCCCCATAAGCTTTTGAGCTTTGGGTGCTGGTGCAGCATCCTCTTCCTCTTCTTCTTCATAGTCTTTCCTCATTAAGGGCTTGCCAAGAACTCTGGCAGTAGTGGTTCTGGCCCTCTTCTTCTTCTTCTTATCCTCACCAGCTGCTTCTTCTTCAGATTCAATGGTGAACTTCATAGTTTCACCTGTGGCAAGTTTTCTTGGCTTAGACATGGGCTGTCTTCTTGTTGGCATCTTTGTTTTCAGACCAGGCTTTGTTGCAGCAGCTGTGCCATACTCTTTCTTCAACACCTTTTTATTTGAAGTGGCTTCATCTTCAACAGCCACATAGTCCTCATCTTCTGAGTCAGAATTCCTCTTCTTCCTTGTCGTGGTAGCAGCCTTTGGCAAATTGCTTGGTGTGCTCCTGTTGCCATCATCATAACTGCTAGAGGGATCAGAACCCTCACTCATCTGCACCTGCTGTTCAGACTTGTTCTTGCTGTCACTTTGATCACACATCTCTGCAAACACTCTGACAGCAGACCCTGTGAATAGGTTATAGATGAGATAGAGTGGATGAGCATCACAAAGTACAGTAGTTTTGCAAAATAGATGACTTAAAAAATTAGTTTTAGTTCTTCACAAAAAGCATTTCGGATCTACCGATTTGTAAACTCGGTGATACCAAAGCAGCTTTTGGAACCTAAACTAGTGAACTCGGTCAGACCGAGTCACAGTTCGGTGGTACCGAGACTGCGTTTCACAGAGAATCGAACTCGGTCACACCGATTCGCAATTTTCGGTCAGACCGAAAATGCATGTGCTCTGGCCTAAGCCAAATCGGTGAGACCGATTTCTACAGCTCGGTCGGTCCGAGATGAATTCGGCGGAGACCTAACCCTAAATTTTCAAACCAAAACTAATCTAGGAGATGTTTTCGCTGGACAGGATGATTTCAATCGTGTTAAGAATCATGGCAAAGCAATGTGCTAAGAATCAGAGTTATGGATTAGCACAAAGTTCAAGTTTGTACCCTAGTTCGGCGACGAACTTGCTACGGCGGCAACGGCGGGGCAGATTTCCGTTGATGGCGGCGGAGACCAGCGGCGGGAGGTCACTGGCGACGAGAGGACGATCCGGAGACCCGAAGAGGCAGAGCGGGTTACGCGCGGGCGAGGAGGTTCGGAAATTTTTCCAAAATTTGGCCCGTCGGTATATATAACCTGACACTGTCGGTGTGACCGAGTGGAACGACTCGGTGGCACCGAGATGCAAAACTGCAAGCAATTACTGCAACTCAGTGCGACCGAAAGGTTCTAATCGGTTGCACCGAGATTGAAAACCCTAGATCAACTTAGTGATCTCGGTGGGACTGAAAAGGATGAATTGGTCAGACCAAGATGCACAAAGAGGTTTTGGAGGTTTAAGTCTATGACGAATCGGGAACTCCGAGTGCTCCTCACACAGAGTGGTTCAAATCTGACTTGATCAAACTTTATGATGTAGCATGAATAGAGTTTGAGACGAAAAAAGCATAGATAGCTAGAGGGATTTCTTAGGCATTCTTGTCCATCCATTTGGCAAAAGAGAAAAATCCAAACAATCAAAGCAACAAATGGATGTCCTCGAATGAGTAAAATATGCAACCAACATGCTCACACAATAAAATGGCAAATGAAATATGTGACAAAGCATGCACAATCACTCTAGCATCTATCAAGCAATTTGGCGATGACTAGGTCATCTATATATGAGTATATTGACTTAGGAGTCAAATGAGAACATTTGATCATAGGTCATACTCATCGTTTAAGCATAAGTGGGGTTACCACTTTTACATAAAGCATTGTTGTGTTCACACCATTAGAGTTGCTTTAGTTCAATTGATTAGAATAAAGCTCCCCCTAGATGTGATATCCCCCCTAAGAGGGATGAACTAACCTTGGGTTTTGTCGATGATGACTTCATGTAGGTGTTGAAGATGTAGATGCTCGATGTTGATGTAGATCATTCGGAGCAATCTTTTGGAGTGAGTTGCACTTTCAATACCTACACAGGTTAGTCCCACAAGGAACAAGCAAGGACATCCATAGACATAGAGTGATGCATACACAAGATGATGTCCATGAAAGCATTATGTTACCTTGTCCCTTGTCTTACCAACAAGAGGGTTTGTGACTCCTTGAACTAGTGCAAGATATGGAAGTTGTTTGCACTTGTCCTTGCCAAATGATAAGAGTGAAGTATGTTGGCGGAGTCACCCTCAAGAACACTCTAGTTCTTCTTCTTCGGGATCCACACCATCTTGATGGGAATCCTTGGAGTCATAGTCATGCTTGATGAGGTAGAACTTGATGTAGTCTTGGGAACCCACTTGACCAAGGCCTTAGGTGCTTCTTCAAATGCATCAATTTCCTCTTGAAGCTTGTCCTTGCCTTTTTGCTTGTGGTCTTGTGGTGGAAGATCATCTTGAGCTTGTGTCCCTTTGAAAGAAGTAGGATCATACTTCTCTTGTTGAGGAACAAACTTCGTCTTGGGGTATTGATCTTCTTCCCACTCAACTCCATTGGCATTGAACTTTCGTTCAAAACCAATACCTTGATTCTTCCGGTGTCTTCCTTGCTTGCGTACAATCTCCTCAAATTGCTTACTTCCGGCAAGGCTCTTGTAAACACCTTTCTCTATAATTCCCTTCAATAAGCTATTTTCTTGCTCAAGTGTAACTTGGCTAAGAGAATCATTAGTGGAATCAAGAGAACTAATAGATGCAACAACATTGGATTTAGCATGATTGTTGTTACTACTAGATGAAGAATCTTTCTTGCTCTTGTTGCTAGATTCAACTTGTGGCATGTAAGTAGACAAGAGTAAACGCTTGGCGATGTAAGAAGAACTTTTCTTGCGAAGATCATCATTGATTGCCTTTAAAAACTCATGCTCTTTCTCAAGGTTGAGCTTTTCAAAGCGTAGCTTATCATGAGTATTTAAAAGTTCTCGATGATCTTCCAAGGTAGTTTCATGAGCTAACTTAAGAGTGTTTAGTTCTTTAGTTAGACACTCAATCTCCTTCTTATCATCGTCATTCGTTTTAGCATGATTAATTGACGTTTCATCATAGTTTTCATCACTAGAGTTGTCAACAAGTAAATCATCATCACCTAGCAAATCATCTTCATCACTATTGAAATCAACATACTCAGGATGTGTTACCTTTGGAACCTTGGCCATGAAGCATCTTCCAATTCCTTCATTTGGTGAGTCAAATATGTCGAAGGAGTTGGTTGACACAAGTGCTAGACCGGCAACACCTTCATCTTGAGTATATTCGGAGTCGGAGTGATAACTTTTTTCGGAGTGATTGTCGGAGTCGGAGCCGGATACCCATTCACCAACATGAGCTTGATGTCTTCTTTTTGTGTAGCTCCTTTATGACTTTTCCTTCCTTTCTGAGTCCTTGCTTCTCCGAGAGGGTTTTCGTTCATAAAGATCATCTCTACTCCTCCTTTCTCTTGGTGGTGATTCTTCTCTTCTACTTCTTCTTTTGGGAGAATCTTCTCTTCTTTTGTAGGGGGCCGTACACTCATTGGAGTAGTGTCCGGGTCTTCCACAATTGTAGCAATTACGCTCACGACTAGAAGATCTTTTGTCATTGTCGGACCTTGACTTGGAACTTCTTTCTTTGCTTCTACTCTTGTAGAACTTGTTGAAGTTCTTTACCATTAGGCTCAATTCTTGATTGAAGGTTTGCTTCTCACTTGATGATGTGGGAGCATCACACGAGGCTTTGTAAGCACCACTTGACTTGTTGTGAAGCTCTTCCTTATCCTTGAGTGACATCTCATGAGCAACAATTCTTCCAATGACTTTCGTTGGCTTGAGATCTTTGTAATTGGGCATCATTTGGATCACTGTGCACACGGTATCATATTTTCCATCCAAGGCTCTTAGGATCTTCTTGATGATGAATTTGTCGGTCATCTCTTCACTTCCTAAGCCAGCAATCTCATTTGTGATGAGAGCAAGCCTAGAGCACATTTCAGCGACACCTTCACCATCCTTCATTTTGAACTTGTCAAGTTGACTTTGAAGCACATCCAATTTGGAGTCCTTGACGGAGTCGGTACCTTCGTGCATATCAATCAAAGTATCCCAAATTTCCTTTGCATTCTCAAGAATGCTGATTTTGTTGAATTCTTTGGGGCACAATCCATTGAAGAGAATTTCACAAGCTTGAGCATTGTATTGTAGCATATTCAACTCTTCCGCGGTAGCTTCACGGTTTGGTTCTCTCCCATCAAAGAATTCACCTTGCAAGCCAATACACACAATAGCCCAAACGGCGGGGTTATGTCCAAGAATATGCATTTTCATCTTATGCTTCCAACTAGCAAAATTTGTACCATCAAAGTAAGGACCTCTACGGTGGTAATTTCCCTCGCTAGACGCCATACTCTCCTAGGTTGTGAAACCAAGGCTATGACCACCAAAAGCTATGGAAATCAAAGCAAATGGAGATCAAAGCTCTGATACCACTTGTAGGATCAAAAGTATGTCTAGAGGGGGGGTGATTAGACTACTTGACCAAATAAAAATCTAGCCTTTTCCCAATTTTAGTTCTTGACAGATTTTAGCAACTTAGCACAAGTCAAGCAATCAACCTACACATGCAATTCTAAGAGTATAGCAGCAGAATGTAAGACAATTGCATATGAAGGTAAAGGGAGGAGTTTGAGGGAGCAAACGCAATGTTGACACGGAGATTTTTTATCCATGGTTCCGATAGGTGGTGCTATCGTACATCCACGTTGATGGAGACTTCAACCCACGAAGGGTAATGATTGCGCGAGTCCACGGAGGGCTCCACCCACGAAGGGTCCACGAAGAAGCAACCTTGTCTATCCCACCATGGCCGTCGCCCACGAAGGACTTGCCTCACTAGGGTAGATCTTCACGAAGTAGGCGATCTCCTTGCCCTTACAAACTCCTTGGTTCAACTCCACAATCTTGACGGAGGCTCCCAAGTGACACCTAGCCAATCTAGGAGACACCACTCTCCAAGAAGTAACAAATGGTGTGTTGATGATGAACTCCTTGCTCTTGTGCTTCAAATGATAGTCTCCCCAACACTCAACTCTCTCTCACAGGATTTGGATTTGGTGGAAAGAAGATTTGAGTGGAAAGCAACTTGGGGAAGGCTAGAGATCAAGATTTATGTGGTTGCAATGGAATATCTTGACCTCAACACAAGTGTAGGTGGTTCTCTCTCAGAAAATATGTGTTGGAAGTGTAGGCATGTTCTGATGGCTCTCTCCACGAATGAAGAGTTGGTGGAGGGGTATATATAGCCTCCACACAAAATCTAACCGTTACACACAAATCACCAAACTCGGTGGGACCGGTTCAAAGAACTCGGTCAGACTGATTTGGTTCATAATGTGACTGTTAGGCATTTCGGTGGGACCGACACGTCAACTCGGTGGGACCAATTTCGTTAGGGTTAGGGCATAACATAATCCCGGTGAGACCGATTACAAAACTCGGTGGGACCGATTTTGGTAATAGACTAACAGAGAGTTGGCCAGGCATACTCGGTGGGACCGATTCGCTCATCTCGGTTGGACCGAAACGTTACGAAAAGGAAACAGAGTGTTTGCATTGCAATCTCGGTGGGACCGATCGCTCATCTCGGTTTGACCGATACGTTATGAAGGGAAACAGAGAGATTACAATCCCATCTCGGTGAGACCGAGATCCCTATCGGTGAGACCGAAAAGACTAGGGTTTCTGGCAGTGGCTATGTCAACTGAACTCGGTGGCTCCGGATATGAAATTTTGGTGGGGCCGAGTTGGACTTTTTGGTTTGGGACATATGTGGATGTGAGAAAGTAGTGGAGGGTTTTGGAGCATATCACTAAGCATTTTGAGCAAAAACCTCATTAGGCAACACCTCATCCCTTCTTAATAGTATTGGCTTTTCCTATAGACTCAATGTGATCTTGGATCACTAAAATAGAAAATGTAGAGTCTTGTGCTTTGAGCTTGAGCCAATCTTTTGCTCTTAGCATTTTGAAGGGTCCACTTTCTAATCCATGCCATGCCAATCATTGAGCTTTCCTGAAATATTTATCTTGGAATAGCATTAGCTCAATGAGCTATATGTTGTTAGGAATTACCAAAACCACCCAGGGATAGTTGCACTTTCAACAAGCAACCAGTAAATGTTAGAAGCTAAACTGATATTGCACAAATGATGTAAAATACAACTACCTATGTTCTAAAGTACAAGTATTTTTTTTGAGATTTCAATATGAATTACATACGGATGTATATAAAATTATAGATATAGTTTAGATTAGAATCTAGATTCACTCATTTTGCTCCTTATGTAGTCTATATTGGAATCTCTAAAAATACTTATATTTAGAAATAGATGGTGTATAAGACATGGGATGCAGCTAACTTCGATGGCAAAAAATAGCATCGTCCATTGTAGCCCTATGTAAGTACATGGAAAGCCAATGTTAACTACAACAGGGTTAACATTCACCAAAAATAGCAAATGGTAATAAAACGACAACATCTGTAGTGCTATCTTCATTGCGAAAGAGTAGCACGGTTGCAAAGGGACGAATTAAAAAATGGATACAACTGTTAATTGCAATAGGTTTAACACCATCCTAATTCATGTTTTGTAAGTTTGTAGCCATTGAAATACAACTCTTTAAAAATGGATACAACTGTTAATTGCAACAGGCTTAATGGCCATTGAAACCGGTACTGATAAAAATGCAATTGGCAGAGTTAAACATCACAGGGCAAGTGCTGCTAGAGCAGATAATGGCCCAGTTGTCTATAAAAAGGTAGGGAAAATAGCTAAAACGTGTTAGGCATGTTTAATACAACATGCTTAATACATCGACCGTACAAAACATAGCCATTAATTGCAACTGGTATTGGTAAGATTGAACTGGTGAGTACATACTTGGTAAGTCTTGAGAGGTAGTTGCTGGGGCACTTCATCTTGGCCAGAGCCCGCCCAAAGTCAGTGGCGGCGGAGGCGAGCTGTTCCTCCGGGTCGAAGCATGGATCAGTGCCACTGACATGTGTACCTACATGCAACCAGTAAATGGTAGAAGTTAAACTGCAATTGCACAAATGATGTGAAATACTATAAGACATGGGATGTAGCTAACCTCGACGGCAAACAACAACATTGGCCGTTATGACCCTGTGTAAGTACATGGACAGACATGTTAAGTAGAACAGGGTTAGCATCCACCAAAAATAGCAAGTGGGCAGCATCTCTAGTATATCTTCATTGAGGAGAGTAGCATGGTAGCAAATGGACAGATTAAAAAATGGATAGAACTGTTAATTGCAACAGGCTTAACAGCATCCTAAGTCATGTTTTGTGAGTTTGTAGCTATTGAAATACAACTATTTAAAAATGGATTCAACTGTTAATTGCAACAGGCTTAATAGACATTGAAACCGGTACTGATAAAAATGCAATTGGCATAGTTAAACATGACAAGGCAGGTGCTGGTAGAGTAGAGAATGGCCCAGATGTCTATAAAAAGGTAGGGAAAGTAGCAAAAACGTGTTAGGCATGTTTACTAGAACATGCTTAATACATCGACCGTCCAGAACATAGCCATTAATTGCAACTGGTATTGGTAAGATTGAACTGGTGAGTACATACTTGGTAAGTCCTGAGAGGTAGTTGCTGGGGCACTTCATCTTGGCCATAGCCCGCCCAAAGTTAGCGACGTCGGAGGCAAGCTGTTCCTTCGGGTCGAAGCATGGATCAGTGCCACTGACATGTGTACCTACATGCAACCAGTAAATGGTAGAAGTTAAACTGCAATTGCACAAATTATGTGAAATACTATAAGACATGGGATGCAGCTAACCTCGACGGCAAAAAACATCATCGGCCGTTATGACCCTGCGTAAGTACATGGACAGGCATGTTAAGTAGAACAGGGTTAGCATCCACTAAAAATAGCAAATGGGCAGCATCTCTAGTGATATCCTAAGTCATGTATTGTAAGTTTGTTGCTGGTATTGGTGAAATTGAGATGGACAGGATAATATTTGAACATCACACAATGTGCAGTACTGAAATAAACAAGGCACGAACATGCTTAATACATCAACCGTACAAATCATAGCCGTTGCAAGTGGTATTGGTAAGATTTAGCTGGTCAGATCTTACCTGTTAAGTCCTGGGGGTAGTCGCTGGGGGACTTCATCTGGGCCAGAGCCTGCACCATGTTGGCGGCGGCGGCGGAGGCGAGGTGTTCCTCCGGGTCAACACGCACAACGGCCATCGCGCCATGGACCGCCATCAGCTCCTTGCGGTGGGGATTTGGAGGCATGAGGATGTTTCGCAGGCGCCATTTAAGCAATCAGGCTGGGGCCGTGATAGAGATTGGTGGGTTACCTGACTGGATCCGAGCAGAACGTAGATGTGGTTGAAGTTGTGGTTGCGGCGGCGGCGGTTTGAGATGCCGGTAGGGGGAGGCGCGAGGGGGGGGGGATACTGAGGATGGGGGTGTGGTTGGAGGAATAAATTCTGAAAGCGCGCGTGCCTAATGAAAATTTGGCTGCAAAACTTGAAACTTAGGCGGGGGAAACACACAACACAGACGAAGCGCGTAAAAAACTCGTGTGCGAGAAAAATGAATGTTGGCAGATCCTGTCTCCAAAAAAGTGTACATGTGTACTTTATTTTTTTCGGTCAATGATACGCCTGGTTTATTAGGAAACATCACACATGTAACTGACTTATGGGTCATTAACGCAAAAAACGCAAACGGGTACGGCATAGAAACCGTGTGTTTTGTGATCTTCTAATGATTAACGCAAAAAAAACACACACACGTGCACACATGCTAATCAACGCTCAAAGCCCTCAAAGGATGCTCTTACCGACATTGTACGTTAATACTACAAACTTAAAGTACTACTAGTAATTTTCTCTAATACTACAAACTTAAACTACTTCTCACATGCTGCCATCGGGGCATGCTAGCCAGATGCCGGCGTTCTCCTTCCCGGCCTTGTAGGCGGCAGCCCACCGTGCTTCGATCTCCGCCAAGCTCTCCTCACCACGGCGTGCGGCCTCTTTTTTCTTGCGACGGCAGGACTCTCTTTTCTTGTTTGCTTTCTGCCTTTTCCGCTCCTTCTGTGCGGCTTTGGCCGCCTCTAGATCCAGCACTCATTCGGCCACGACAGCCTCAAAGTCCGCCCATGTAACTGTCTGGCCGCCGGCGGCAATGAACTCGGCGCGGCAAGATGCCATCGCTTCCTTACCATGTGTGCGGTCGCGGGCGGCGAGGAACGTGGCGCGGCGGGATGCCATCGCTTCCTTACCAGTCACTGTGCGTCGCGGTGCCATGGATGATGCCTGGAGAGAGCTTTGGGACGGAGGGCCCGGGCAGCCGTACAGTGCGGTGGTATTCAAGATCTCAACGACAAATGACAATAGAAATTTGGCTTCCCTTACAATTTTGCTCGTTCATTATCGCACACGGTTCATCTCCGTCGCTTGCGGAAACAGTGTGCGCTGAGCCTATTGTGTGTTGCATTATGGTTGGCCGGAACCCCAACCACGCGGATCACGCGTGTGCACCATAGGATGCGCCGTGATCGAACGACAATCCACGTCCCTCACATCACACCCGTGCACCTGTAGCTGGATTGGATTTATATGCGCTAAATGCCTAGAAAATGCACATAATCCCCTAAATATGGTAAATGAGCCCGGAAAATGCGAAATTTGAACACGGTGATTTGCAGGGTATATGTTCATCGTAGAAAAAAAACTCCAGGGCAAAGAACGAAGAAAATTTGGATTCCCCTTCAATCTTGGTGATTTCCCTCTCGAAAGCGTGTAACTTCTTTGGTGATGGTTCGATTTATGAAGGTCGTGCATGACGATATAAGCCAAACCTTCCCTAATTTTTACCAGTGCATGGTGAGGTCATACCATGGCACACCATGCCAGGCGTCATGTTTTTCAAGCATTTATTTCATTTTTTTCTATAGTAAAAAAATCAATAAACAAACGTTTGTGGTTGATTATTGCCACACATTTTGTCGAAATATCTGTCCCTTCCTTGTAAAAGGCATGAGAATTTACTAAATGGCACGAGCATGGTTTTCCAGGCCATTCTTGTGCACCCTTTCATGCACCTTGTTTGAACTTGAATTATGTGCATTAATGCCTAGGAAATGCACATAATCCCCTAAATATGGCAAATGAACCCGGAAAAGTGCCAAATTTGAACACAGTGATTTGCAGGTTGTATGTTCATCATAGAAAAAAAACTCGTGGACAAAGGACAAAGAAAATTTGAATCCCCCTTCAATCTTTGTGATTTCCCCCTCGAAACCATGAAACTTCCTTGGTGATGGTTTGATTTATGAAATGCGTGCTTCACGACATAAGGAAAACATTCTCTAATTTTTACCAGGGCATGGTGAGGCCATACCATGGCACAACGCCAGGCGTCATGTTGTCCAACCATGTGTTTCATTTTTTGTATAGTTGTTAACCCAGTAAATGACGCGCTTATGGTTGACTATTGCCACACATTTCCTTGAAATATCTGACAATTCGTTGTAAAAGGCATGAGAATGTACTAAATAACACGAGCATGGTTTTCTAGACCATTCTTGTGCACCTTTTCATGCACCGATTGTTCGAATTTGAATTATGTCCATTAATGCCTAGAAAATGCACATAATCCCCTAAATATGGTAAATGAGCCCGGAAAAATGTCAAATTTGAACACATTGCATTTGAGGCAGTATGTTGATCGTTGGAAAAAAACTAAATGACAAACTAGGACGGAAATTTGGATTACCCTTCAATCTTGGGGATTTCCCTCTCGAAAGCATGGAAATAACTTCCCGGTGATGGTTCGATTTATGAAGGGCATGCATGACGACATAAGCCAAACCTTCTCAATTTTTAACCAGGGCATGGTGAGGTCATACCATAGCACCATGCGAGGCGTCATGTTTTTAAGCATTTATTTCATTTTTTCTATAGTTGAAAACCCAACAAACAAACATTTGTAGTTGACTATTGCCACACATTTCATCAAAATATCTGTCCATTTCTTGTAAAAGGCAAGATAATTTACTAAATGGCACAAACATGGTTTTCCAGGCCATTCTTGTGGACCCTTTCATGCACCGATTGTTTGAATTTGAATTATGTGCATTAATGCCTAGGAAATGCACACAATCCCCTAAATATGGCAAATGAACCCGGAAAAGTGCCAAATTTGAACACGGTGATTTGCAGGTTGTATGTTCATCATAGAAAAAAACTCGTGGACAAAGGACAAAGGAAATTTGGATCCCCCTTCAATCTTGGTGATTTCCCCCTCGAAACCATGAAACTTCCTTGATGATGGTTCGTTTTATGAAAGGCGTGCATGACGACATTTTTACCAGGGCAGGGTGAGGTCATACCATGGCACCACACGAGGCCTCATGTTTTCCAAGCATGTATTTCATTTTTGTATAGTTGTTAACTCAGTAAACGACGCGTTTATAGTTGACTATTGCCACACATTTCCTTGAAATATCTGCCCATTCCTTGTAAAAGGCATGAGAATGTACTAAATAGCATGAGCATGGTTTTCCAGACCGTTCTTGTGCACCTTTTCATGCACCAATTGTTCAATTTTGAATTATGTGTATAATTAATGCCTAGAAAATGCGCATAATCCCCTAAATATGGTAAATGAGTTCGGAAAATTGTCAAATTTGAACACACTGCATTTGAGGCGGTATGTTGATCGTTGGAAAAAAACTGAATGACATGGTGATTTCCCTCTCGAAAGCATTAAACTTCCTCGGTGATGGTTTGATTTATGAAGGGCGCGCATGATGACATAAATCAAACCTTCTCAGCTTTTAATCAGGGCACGGTGAGGCCATACCATGGTACCATGCCAGGCGTCATGTTTTTCAAGCACATTTCATTGTTCTATAGTTTATAACCCAGTAAATTACGCGTTTGTGCTTGACTATTGCCACACATTCCATTGAAATCTCTGCCCATTCCTTGTAAAAGGCTTGAGAAATTACTAAATACCACGAGTATGGTTTTTCCAGACCGTTCTTGTGCACCTTTTCAAGAACCAATTGTTTGAATTTGAATTATGTGCATTAATGCCTACAAAATGCACATAATCCCCTAAATATTGTAACTGAACCCGGAAAAGTGTCAAATTTGAACACGGTGATTAGCAGGGTTTATGTTCATCATAGAAAAAAACTCATGGATGAAGGACAAAGGAAATTTGGATTCCCATTCAATCTCGGTGATTTATTTTCGCACACGATTTATCACCGTCGCCTCTGCGAACCGTGTGTGTTCACTCACACATGCAAAAGGAAAAATAAAACACTCGCCCACTTCGTCCCCACTCACTCGCCGCGGACTCCTCCGCAACTCTGCACCCTAAGCTCAACGGCTGTTGGCGGCGGGCGTAGGTCGCGCTCCAAACGGCACGGGATTTCACCCCTACCGCTTTCCGCCGCCTATGTGCACCGACATTCTAGACTCTGGTCGACTGGGGTTTTCTGCGGGATTGGGCCGGGGATTTTTATCATGGAGAAGGTAATCAACTTAATTAGCAAATATTCACTCATTTCTTATCGCAGTCCGTCCGTCGATGTTAATCAACCGGCGAAAATCGCCGTGGAATCATTTTTGTTCTAGCTGATTCGTGGGTGTTCATTCATGTGTCCATAGTGCAAGCACAAATCGGGCAACTGTGGTCGTGCCCAGTCGGAAACGAAGTTCTATCTCACCATTCCGGATGACTCCAGGGAGCGCTCAGTATGTTCAATCTCAACCTACCACGGTCGGCATGGCCTAAATTTGTGAACATATACCGTCTCTTGCTACATTATCTATATATTTGCATCAAATCTTTGTTACATTATCTATTTTTAATTCTATATTTTTGTACTTTGCTTTCATCTATATATTGATATGTTCTATCAGTTACTCTCATATTTGCATCTTTCTCTGTTATTTTAATATATCTAATTGACGATCTTAATTTTCATTTCAAGCAGTACATCCCTTGCTTTGCAAGAACAGGAGTAGAAGGAAATCTTGGGATTTACTTTGCTGATGACTCCCAGGATGTCATATTGACAACGCAGCATGGATTTACAATGACGGTTAGCGTAAAACTTTATAAAGATGGTCACTCCTATTTTAATGCGGACCTTTGGAGAAAAATGTCTAAGTGTTATGAACTGAAAGCTGGCAATAAAATTCTAGTGCGTGCACCACAGCCTGGTCTAATTAACATGGATGTTTACTTCCCCAACATCATCAGTAGATCAAAGTCTGATCGAGGTTAGTGTCCTTTCAACTTTCTCCATGCTGTCATATTACTATTTAAGCAACCAATTGATCACTATTTAAGCAACCAATTGTGATATCATATTCTGACTCCGTTCCTAGGCAGTAACAAATTCTACTTACCAATTTATGCGCACTATATATTCTTCTGCCATGTTCTAAATAAATAATACATTTCCACGTTTTAAGCAGGATATGTTGGATGCATAATGAACGATCTGTATGTTACTAAGCGTACCAAATTTCATTGGAAGGACTTGAATCATGTCATAAACTTTGTTGATAATCTGACAGAGATAGCACAGCGTATGAACGCTGGATTTTGGATGGGATTAATTAGACCTATGGTGCACACACTGAACAATACGAATTGTGTGCACAAAACGCTGGTAAAAAGACTTATTTTAATGTTGATGCTAATAAAATATATATATCTTCAACGATATGTTACAATTATTTTTTATTCTACATGTACAGAAATTGCCCCTGTAGCAGTTCCTGGATCGATTTTCCAGCGTGGTCAAATTACACTTGTGCCTGCTAATAACGCCAAAGTGATTGCAAGGTACTGCATTTCCCGCAAAAATGGAACCATTCAAATTAACAAGTTCTCGCTTCTCGTGGCAATGCATCCATTTTAGAAAATTGGAGACACTGTTCTACTCATGCTCTACCAAGGCATAGGAGGGCTCTTCCTTTTCATTGACGAGATGCCGAGTCGCCATGATCAAGCTGCTTCCAGTGGATAGTTGTGGTTGTTGGCCCTCAGCCTCTTAAAATGTGCTAGCTGTTACTATATATGTTAAGTATGTAGATATGGACCATATGGTTGTTGGCCCTTAGCCTCTTAAAATGTGATAGTTGTTGCTATGTTAAGTATGTAGATATGGACCATATGGTTGTCAAAACCGTGTTACGAAGATCCTCCCTTTGTCGAATAGTGTAACCACTATATATATGTTACTCAAATGCTGTTACCCAAGTTCACAAATTTTCATGGAAAGTATTAGTATCGTACACAGTTCATTGAGTTTAAGCGTGTGCCCGATGTCCAGAAGGCATTTACATATTAACTGTCCATATTGCAAATTCACACACATGTTAACATAAGGAAACATATGTGTAACATACTAATCATCGCACACGACTACTCACAGACGCATCATGTGCGATACTCCTAGCCACCTCAAGCAACTAGTTTGCATTTTTCAAAGTTTTTTTACACACAGAATCGCACACAAAGTAACTGCATTGACCCTCTGTATTGTAATTTCTCATCGTAAACAGTTCATTCGAGTCGGCTGTTTGCCACGTATCACACACATCTTGTTTACATGACTCGTTTGTGTTCTTTTGGCTCATCGCAAACAGTTCATCCATGTGAACTGTATGCCGCATATCACACATATCTTGTTAAGTTGAACCGTTTCTGTTGTGTTCCCTAATTGAAAACAGTTCGTCCGAGTGAACCGTATGCCGTATATCGCGCACACACATTGATATGGCTGCCCGTTTTTTTGTTCTACATCATCGCAAACAGTTCGAATGGATTAACCGTGTGTCCTGCATCGCACACACATTGATATGACTGCCCGTTTCTGTTGTTCTACCTCGTCGCAAACAGTTCGAATGGATTAACCGTGTGTCCTACATCGCACACACATTGATATGGCTGCCCGTTTCTGTTGTTCTTCCTCATCGCAGACAGTTGGAATGGATTAACCGTGTGCCCTGCATCGCACACGCAACTAAAATCTGAACCGTGTTTGATGGCTCCGCCATTGCAAACGTTTTGCACCTTTTTTGACATTTTTTACACCACCATTTGCGATTATTCCATCGCACACAGTTTTGGCAAAGGGTCTCTGATCGTAGTGTCGCGTTAGCAGTATCCTGCAGTAGTTTATCATGACTACAAGATGATTGATGACCGCTCCGTTGTTGAGCAGGCTCATGAGATTCAGTCGCTCACTAAAGAACTTAAGCATCTCAATTGTGTGTTACCGGACAAATTCATTGCCGGGGGCATCATTGCCAAGCTTCCACCTTCGTGGAGGAATTTTGCTACCTCTCTGATGCACAAGAGGCAAGAGTTTACTGTTGTCAATCTTATTGGCACTCTTGATGTGGAAGAAAAGGCAAGGGCAAAAGACACACGTGCTCATTTTCATGAGCGGAATTCTAGTGCCAATTTGGTACATTAGAAAAATTTCCAACCTCACAAACCCGTCGGAGGGATTGACCACGGGTAGTCCCATGAGCACCCCATAGCATTTCAAGACATCGGGGCTAGCAAATCCCCTCACACCTCCCAGACGTACGACTGGCTCATTGGGCCAGCTGGTCTAGGAGGTCGGCTGCTAGAAGACGACATGCACTCAGAAGGCGGCCACGAGGGAGCCGACTCCTACCAGGCGGCCCCTCGTCCCCTCAAAGTTTGCACCCATTTACTACGACGAGATAGGGGCATGGCTACAGTGTTACCTGCCACCTCCGAATTCTGGATGAGCGTGGCCACAGTGCGGGCGTACCAAGCGGACACCCCTCACCTGGCACGGCACTGTTGCCACGCGGTCCATGACGCGTCCTACGTCAGCCAGTGCCATGCTCCCACGACGGGCGATCGGTACGCCCGCAGGCGGCGGGCCCTACCTGTCCGCGAGCAACTAGAAGACGGCGACCCCCGAGCAGGCGACCCTCCCCTTCCTTGGAGTCTGCACACCATTAATCTGATGAGACGTGGCGTGAGTACAGTAAGCGCCCGCCAGGCGCCGGAACTGTAGCCATGCATCCCCCGACAAGGCCTCCGTCATCAAGGGCGAGGCTATAGTAAAAGGCAGTCAGCATGGCCCGCAGGCGGCGGGCCCTACCTGTCGGCCGAGTTGCGGCAGCCGACGGGACCCACCAGACGGCGGACCCCAGCTGCCGGCGGAGAAGCCGGCGCCCGGAGACACTAACAGCCGGGTCCTACACACGGTCGGATTACCATTGTACCCCTGGGGGTAGGCCTATATAAACCCCCCAGGTCCACCCATGCAAAGGGTTCAGAACCCTAGCCAACATACACACACATAGAGAGAGGAGATAGAGCTAGCCTTGCCCTCCTTCCTCCTGTAGCCGAACAGCTCAAGGAGCAACCTTGTAGCCACCTTATTGACGATAGTCATCACGCGGAGACCCCGCAGAGTAGGACTAGGGGTGTTATCTCCATGAAGAGCCCCGAACCTGGGTAAGACTGGTAGGCGTTCAAGATCTCGCTGACTCCCGCTTCCAGGGCCCGGCGACGTACTCATGTCCCCATCCATGATAAGCCACCCCCTGGCATATGTCGCTAGATATCCCCGACATTTGGCACCCACCGTGGGGCTAAATGCACCGTTGTCCGAAAACACGTTCTTGACGGGAACCCTGTTCCTTCCTGGCGAGTGCAGCCAGCCTGGCACACCCGATGGCGTTTGCGTCGACGCGCTTCACGGCGTGGAAGCCGCTTGCGCCGCAAGCTGCCTCGCTGATCTCATCAATGGGATCAACCTCTCCGACGAGCCCGCGCCCAATGTGGGAGCGGCCAGCTCCGAGGGCTGCCTCGTCGACCTCCTCGGCAAGCTCTGCATCGCCAACAAGCCCGCCTCTGACCTGGAGTCCGTCGGCTCCACCGACCCGCCCGTCGAGATGTTCATCGACTCCGACACGGCGTTCGCTGATGCCTTCCCCAGCAACATGGTGATCAACGATGACCCGCTCCCTCCTTCGGTCAGCGGCGCCAGCGCTAGCACCATTACGGAAGTGCTAGTTACTGACCGCAGCGGAGCCTCTGACGGGGCCGACCAGGACCCACTGCATGCGGCCTTGCGGGGCCTGTTGTCGATGTACAAAAGAAGGGGTGCACCTTTGTACCCCTTTACCTGTGCACAGGCAGTCAGAGCCGCGCCTAAGGCCACACCGAGTAGAGTAGGGGAAGTGAACCGAGGTAAAACCGAAGCCCAAGACAGCCAGAGCAACGCCAAGGCCAAGACCACAAAGAGCAGAGGGACGAAGCAGGTTCCCCCGGCAAGACCCTTGCCGGGGCAGCCTCAACAGCCCCGGCAAGACCCTTGCCGGGGCAGCTCGCCCCACACCAACAGAGCGAGCCACCCTTGAGCCCACGGTTTCCAATATCACGTTGGGCCAGGGCTCGGGAGGCACCTCCATGGTGGCATGCAGATCTTTGTGAAGACAAGGAACACTCAAGATCAGATGAGGGATAGAAGACAATGATCCTCGACAAGATCCTTGCCGAGGAGAGCCACGAGACCCCCGGCAAGATCCTTGCCGGGGACGACAGCGCGCCACGGCAAGACCCTTGCCGGCCCCCCGGCAAGGCTCTCGCCAAAGACGCCAGCAGGACCACTGCCAGGCCCGCACCAGCCAAGTATCCACCGACGTTCGCATGCAGCTGCCAGCCCAAACCAGCTGGGTAGGCACCTGCGTGGCAACATGCAGCTTCCAGGCCAACTCAGCAGGCGCCTGCGTGGCGGCATGTAGATCTTCATGAAGACCCTACCACCGCGCCACCTCAGCTGCCTGCCTGCCTACATGGCGCTGCGCGCATCGCTGGCCAGGGCGCGTGTCGAAGCGAGGAGGAGCGGCGACGGACGGGACGGGCCTCGCCCCCGTCCCCGATAAAGCTAGGGGACACCTCAGCGGCGCATTAAATGCGTCTTGTCCTGTAATAGGAGCGATAAGCTCATAGCACTGTGCGCCTTTCCACCTCCTGTGTGCCAATGTGGCAGCCCCTTTCGACTATAAAAGGAGGCCCATGGCATACTGGAGAAGGATTCGGCTCTTTCGAACCACGCACTCGCCATAGCTAGTTCGAGAGCTCAAGAACTCTCTGAAATACACCCACCCAAGCAGGACTAGGGTTTTACGCATCCTCGCGGCCCGAACCTGGGTAAACGATCCTTGTGCTGACTACTGATCCTGCTCTTCTTGCAACCCTGCGCCCCGACAACCGTAGTAGGGATTCTTGTGATCCCATAGGTCTCGTTCCACACCGACATCTTTGGCGCGCCAGGTAGGGGGTGCAATTGTGAGAATCTGGTCTAGTAGCTAGCCTAGTAGTTCTTCGTCGCCATGGCTCCCAAGAAGAAGATGGCCGCGGCGATCGGCTCATTGGGAGCCGAACGGCCCGTGCCGGTGTGGGCGAGCAGTGGGCCGTTCGCGGACCGGACCAGGGCCGCGGTCCGCGAACACCAGCATTGCCCTAGGAGTCAGAGCCTGGCGAGCGGCGTCGTTCGCGCACCACACGACCAGCCGCGCATCGCCAGATCCAAAGACGGAGCTGGCCCCCCCGCAGGCGGCGCGGGGCCCTCCAGGGGTGTCATTGTGCCACCTCCGGGCGGCGCGGCGACCTCCAAGACGCCCACACCGGCGGCCACTGCGCGCTCTTCCCATGGTGTGCGCGCTTAGCAGCGTCACCACGCTGGTGACCCTGGGCACCGCCGTGGGAAGAGCCCTGTGTGTCATCCGCAAGATGAAGGGGTTCAGCATGCCCGCCGAAGTGCTGGCGAAAATGGCACGCAGCCGCTGGGTCATAACGGAGCTCCTTCTAACGTAGTTAGAAGTCGAAGCGTGCCGCGATCCACGCAGCTGTCGTTGCCGCCCATGCCAGCAGAAGATTTGGCGCGCGCGCAGCTGCTCCTCGACTTCCCTCCTGCTGCGGAGAAGCTCGACGAGTGGAGGGCCACCATCCGGAGCCTCGTCGTCGTCGCCAACAAAGACGATCCACGACCGGCGGGGCCCTCGGGTCGACACTCCACCGAGCCACCACGTGTTGGCGCTGGGAGGACCGGGGGAGCTGCGGCCACGGTGCACTCTCCTCCTCCTCGCCAGCCGCTGCGGGCGTCTGCCCATTGTGACGACGCTTGTGATAACATCTCTATAGCATCGTCCGACCCGCGGACCCACCGCGACCAGCGCCAAGTTCTTCGAGAACGAGCTCACGAAGATGCTCGGACCACCATCGCGCGTCGGCGCGATACACGCCACCAGTCGGACAAGCGGGCGGGACCCGCTATGGACCACCCAGCACCGGGGGGGCTCCGGCGGCCTACCTTACGAGGTGGGCTGCCCGACCTTCACCCGTGAGCTGCGGCAGTTCCAGTGGCCGTCCCACCACACGTTCAAGCCCGACGTCGGCGAGAAGTACACTGGCAAGACCCATCCGTCCGAGTTCCTCAGCATCTACACCATCGCGATGCAGGCTGCTGGAGCTCGCGACGACAAGGTGCTTGCCAACAATTTCCCGCTGGCACTGAAGCCCAATGTGATGTCTTGGTTGATGCACTTGCCGGCGGATTCCATTTCTTCTTGGTCGGATCTGTGCCATGAGTTCGTTGGCGCCTTCACAGGAGGCCACCAAGCTCATGGCCAGGCCAGTGATCTGCATATCATTCCCCAGAAGGAAGGGGAAACCCTGCGGAAGTACATCCAAAGATTCAGCCGAGTGCAGTACAACATCCCCGACGTTCATCCCGCCGATGTGATCAGCGCGTTCCATCAGAACGTGCGCAACCGCAAGATGCGCGAAGAGCTGGCGATGACCAAGGTTAAGGATGTGGCTGACCTCTACCTTCTGGCCGATAGGTGCGCCCGGGTTGAAGAGGGAAGGAAGTACCCCGGCGAAGACGCCGGTGCGGAAACCGACTCTACCGACGAAGACGCCGCCACCCCGACGAAGAAGGGCCGACGTCGCAACAGGAAACACAAAGGCAAGACCGTGCTTGCCGTTGAAGGATCTGACGACACCGACGCTGCCAAGAAGGTCAAGGCAGACGCCCCCGACAAGGAGATTGCCGGGTGCGCCGCCTGTCGGGCCTTGGTGGCTACCGACAAGCCAGGAAGCTCCGGCAAGCAATACTGCAAGATCCAACGCACCAAGGGCCACGACCTCCAGAACTGCCGACAAGTCGAGCTGCTTGCTGAGAAGCAAAAAGCTGAGTATGAAAGGTGTAACGCCCCGGACACACCCGCCGGTGGTCGTTACTCCTGGCAGGATCTAGACTGGCCCCACAGATCAATACTAGTCTTTTCTGCGCACTTTGTCCTCACTCGTGCGCACCCGGGAGAAACTTCCCAGTCGGTCACCCATCCTGAAACTACTCCAAGCTAAGCACGCTTAACTTTGGAGTTCTGTCCGAATGGGCTTCCGGAAAAGAAGGAATTCCTTATTGATATGAGTAGTCTATCATCCCTAACAAGCCAGGCTATCACATACACCCCCACTCAGAGGAACCGACGTCCTCGTTGGGCCACAGGAACATTCCCTCTTGGCACATACGTCTGTGTATCCAGTCCGGTACATGTGCCATGCCGTGTGCCACGACGGGTCACAAACGTCATGAACAACATGACTGCGCTATCCGCAAACATCTGTGTAACCGCGAGGGTCGGCTCTGATACCAACTTGTAACGCCCCGGACACACCCGCGAGATCTTTCAGTCCTAGATCTCGGGACGAGATCCTCTCGTAGTGGTGGAGTGTTGTAACACCCCGCATGTAACTTGCCATATTTGTAACTCCGACTCTTGCCATTTTCGGCTATGTGTTATGATTTTCCCTCCGTTGTCGGGTTTTGTCTTTCGTTTTGTATTTTGTCATGTCATGCATTTTCATATCATGTCATCATGTGCATTGCATTCGCGTACGTGTTCGTCTCATGCATCCGAGCATTTTCCCCGTTGTTCGTTTTCCAATCCGGCGCTCCTATCTCCTCCGGTGCACCCCTCTTGTTTTCTTTCGTGTGCGTCTGTCAAACTTTCTCGAAATGGACCGAGGCTTGTCAAGTGGCCTTAATATACCACCCGGAGACTACCAGTCAAGTTTCGTTCCATTCGGAGGTCGTTTGGTACTTCAACGGTTAACCGGGCATCCGCAAAGTCCATTTGAGTGTCCAGCAAAACCCCCTCAAAAACCAGCCCAAAACCCACCAAACTCTCTTCCATGCTCTAGGTCGTTCGATCACGATCGTGTGGGCGAAAACCACACCTCATTTGGAGCCTCCTAGCTCCCTCTACCTATATATATGTGGGCATCCCGAAATACATTTGTAGACGAAACCCTAACCCTCTCCTCGCGCCGCGCCGGACACGTCCGCCGCCGGCCGGACGCGCCGCCCGCAGCCAGTGACGCGCTGCCACGTGGCAAGCCCGTACGTCGCCGCCGCCGAAGCCCGCAGGCCCATCGCCGGCCCCCGCGGCCCGCCGCCTCCCCGCGCGACCCATTCGTCGCCTTCCTCCTCGCGCCGCCGCCGCCGACCGGCCGTCGCCGCCGTGCGCCGCCGCGTGCCCCGCCGTTCGCCGCCGCCGCCACGAGCCCGTCCGCCACCTCCCCGGAGCTCCGCCGCCGGCGTCCCTCCTCCGGCCACCCGCGGCCCGCCGCCCGTGCCCGCCGGCGTCTCCCCGCGCCTTTCCTCCGGCCGCCGCGGCCTCCCTCGCCTCTCCCATCACCGGCGAGCGACCTCGGGAGCCCGAGCCCCGATCGGATCTGGTAACGGCAGTGTCGCGTTGACTTTCCTCGCCCCTATATTTTTTCTCAAGTCTTGGGATTTCATCAGCAAGTGCCTCTGTTCGTATAGCTATAACTCCGTGCATGTAGCTCTGATTCGCGCGTGTAATATGTCAAATTGTTCGCCTCGTGATTCTCTTCATTTTGTTCAATTGCACCATGTTCATTAGAGGTCATCTTGATGCCCAAATCTCTGTTGGAAGAGGGCTAGTTGCTGTTATTCTTTGGTTCTTGACAGAACTTGGAGATTTGTCATTTTTGTATCATTTAATCTGTGCATCTTTTGAGCATGAGCTCTACATGTGTTTTGAAGTATGCCATGCCATATTTCCAGTGGTGTAGTCCATGTATTTTTGTGATCTCTTTGGTGACTAGAACAAGCATGCAAAGTAGGCCCCGTAATATTTCTGATTTCAGGGACTTAGTGATTTCTCTAAGTCCTTGTCTGCTGTAATTTTGTTGCCATGTAAACTGGATGCTACAGAGAGATCCGTGCATATTTTGGAGATGTTCAGTAAGGATGTTTTGTATCTATAGTTGTAATTGATCCATTCCTGCAATTGTTTGCAATTATGGAGTGCCATAGCATGACTCAATCTTGCTCTACTTTTGCTATAAAATATTTCTGGCAGATTCTGAACATGATATGCAATCTTGCCAAGCTTATTGTAGTTGATCCATACATGCTATGCAATTGTTCTTGCGATGGTTAGCTTCATAAACATGCCATCTTGCTGTAGGTATTCTTGGTTTGTCATGCATTGCTCTGTAGTGAGTGCATGAAGCTCACAAAGAGGCCTACATATTATTATTTCTGCTATGCTCTGTTTTCTGCAAAGTCTGAAACCTATTAACGAAACTTGCTATGTTTACGTGCTTGCCATCATATCTTCTGTTCCTTTTTGGGTTATGGTCAGTAAGGAACTTTTGTCATATGCATTTAGTAGAACACTACCATGCCTTGTCTTGCTATGTTAAGTTCCTGTAGCATGTTGATTTCGTGCTCTGAACATTGCTACTTGATGCTGTTTACTGCCATGTCCAGTTTTTCTCTAAGTCTGTGAACCTGTAATCTTTTGCACTTTTGCCATGCTTGTTTGAGCTTGATATGTTGTGAACTAGCCGTAGCTCAGTGTTCATCTTTTGTCAAGCATCTCCTGTAGTTTACTGCCATGTGATTTGTTGCTATGTTGGGGTGCTGTAGCATTGTTTCTTGTAGCATTTTGAGTGCTATCGTGCTGTTTATCGCAGATTAGTGTCATTCTTGTTTTGCTTGCCATTTGCAAACCGTGCATCCGATTCCGGTGATCTTTATATCGATTTCGACCGAAATCATCTCATCTTTCCAGTGGAATGCTTGGTTTGCCAAGTTACTGCCATGTTCACCATTTTCCTTCCGGAGCACGCATATGCATCGCATATCATATCTTGCATATCATACATGTTTTGCATCATGTTGCTTGCGCATTTCTCGTTGTTGATTGTGGTTCCGTTTGTTTGTGTTCTTGTCTTCGGTAGAGCCGGGAGACGAGTTCGTGAACGAGGAACCTGTCGAGTACGCTTACGAGGATCAAGCTTTCGACAACTCTGAGAATCTTGCAGGCAAGATGACCACCCCTCGAAATCACTTCTATCTTTGCTATGTTAGTTGTTCGCTCTATTGCCATGCTCCGCTACCTATCACTTGCTATATCATGTCTCCCATTTTAGCCATGTCAGCCCTAACCATCCTTTCCTAGCAAACCATTGTTTGGCTAAGTTACCGCTTTTTCTCAGCCCCTCTTATAGCGTTGCTAGTTGCAGGTGAAGTTGAAGTTTGTTCCATGTCGGAACATGGATATGTTGGGATATCACAATATCTCTTATTTAATTAATGCATCTATATATATTTGGTAAAGGGTGGAAGGCTCGGCCTTATGCCTGGTGTTTTGTTCCACTCTTGCCGCCCTAGTTACTGTTATACCGGGATTATGTTCCTTGAGTTTGCGTTCCTTACGCGGTCGGGTGATTTATGGGACCCCCTTGACAGTTCGCCTTGAATAAAACTCCTCTAGCAAGGCCCAACTTTGGTTTTACCATTTGCCGCCTAAGCCTTTTCCCCCGGGTTTTCGCGAGCCCGAGGGTCATCTTTATTTAAACCCCCGGGCCAGTGTTCCTCTGAGTGCTGGTCCAAACTAGAGCCACTTGCAGCGCCACCTTGGGGAAACTCGAGGATTGGTTTTAGCTGTACGTAGTGTTCATCCGGTGTGCCCTGAGAACGATATATGTGCAGCTCCTATCAGGATTTGTCGGCACATTCGGGCGGCTTTGCTGGTCTTGTTTTACCATTGTCAAGATGTCTTGTAAACCGGGATTCCGAGACTGATCGGGTTTTTCCGGGAGAAGGTTTATCCTTCGTTGACCGTGAGAGCTTATGATGGGCTAAGTTGGGACACCCCTGCAGGGTATTATCTTTCAAAAGCCATGCCCGCGGTTATGAGGCAGATGGGAATTTGTTAATGTCCGGTTGTAGATAACTTGTCACTTGACCCAATTAAAATACATCAACTGCGTGTGTAGCCGTGATGGTCTCTTCTCGGCGGAGTCCGGGAAGTGAACACGGTCTGTGTTATGTATGACGTAAGTAGGTGTTCAGGATCACTTCTTGGTCATTGCTAGATGACGTCCGTTCCGTTGCTTCTCTTCTCGCTCTCATTTGCGCAAGTTAGCCACCATATATGCTTTTGCCGCTGCAGCTCCACCTTGTTGCACCATCCTTTCCTATAAGCTTAAATAGTCTTGATCTCGCGGGTGTGAGATTGCTGAGTCCCCGTGACTCACAGATTCTACCAAAATACTTGCAGGTGCCGACGATGCCAGTGCAGATGATGGCATCGATCTCAAGTGGGAGTTCGACGAGGAACGTGGTCGTTACTATGTGTCTTTTCCTGATGATCAGTAGTGGAGCCCAGTTGGGACGATCGGGGATCTAGCATTAGGGGTTGTCTTATTTTCATCTGGATTTTGACCGTAGTCGGTCTATATGATTGTATTTTGGATGATGTATGATATATATTTATGTATTGTGTGAAGTGGCGATTGTAAGCCAACTCTTTATCCCATTCTTGTTCATTACATGGGATTGTGTGAAGATGACCCTTCTTGCGACAAAACCACTATGCGGTTATGCCTCTAAGTCGTGCCTCGACACGTGGGAGATATAGCCGCATCGTGGGCGTTACAAAAGGCGGGACAAGGAGAAGGACCAGGATGGTGCCGAGGGATCCGGCAAGAAGCATGGTGGCCAAGGAGGCCGCCGCGGCAAAGACAACCAGCAAGAGAGGCCCGCCCGGGGCCGTGACAAGAAACAAGAAGACGATGATCACGACGAGGACGACGAGTCCGATGAGCAAGAGTTCCAGAAGGCTACGGAGGCCATGTGCGTAGATGGCAGTGCCTCGCTGCATACTTCTCACCGCCAGCTCAAGCAGTGGGCGCGTGAGATTACAGCAGCGGAACCGTCGTTCGACGCTCAGAATCCGCTGAAGTGGTCCAGCACGCCCCTCATCTTTGACGCCGAGGATCACCCTGACCACACAACCGCGGTCGGGTGTTTTCAATTGTTGGTCTCACCAACGATACGCAACCTCAAGGTGAACAAGATGTTGGTTGACGGCGGGGCCTGCCTGAACTTGATCTCGCCTTTCGTGATCAAAAGACTGCAAATTCCTGATGGAGACCTCGAGGAAACGGCTACATTTCAAGGGGTCAATCCGGGGAGGAGCCAGCCGAAGGGGAAGGTCACACTTCCCGTGACGTTTGGAGGGGAGTTAAACTACATAACGGAGAGGATCATCTTCGACGTGGCCGAGATCCCCTTGCCCTACAACGGGATCCTCGGCCGCCCGGCACTAGCCAAGTTCATGGCAGCATCACACTACGCCTACAACATGCTAAAGATGCCCGGGCCGTTGACCATCATCTCCGTCCCCTCCGACAAGAAGGACGCACTGATCTGCGCCGACCAACTCTACCGGGAAGCAGTTGCAGCAGCTGCCTGATAACCCACAAGTATAGGGGATCGCAACAGTTTTCAAGGGTAGAGTATTCAACCCAAATTTATTGATTCGACACAAGGGGAGCCAAAGAATATTCTCAAGTATTAGCAGTTGAGTTGTCAATTCAACCACACCTGGATAACTTAGTATCTGCAGCAAAGTATTTAGTAGCAAAGTAATATGATAGTAGTGGTAACGGTAACAAAAGTAATATTTTTGGGTTTTGTAGTGATTGTAACAGTAGCAGCGGGAAAGTAAATAAGCGGAAAACAGTATGTGAAAAGCTCGTAGGCATTGGATCGGTGATGGAGAATTATGCCGGATGCGGTTCATCATGTAACAATCATAACATAGGGTGACACAGAACTAGCTCCAATTCATCAATGTAATGTAGGCATGTATTCCAAATATAGTCATACGTGCTTATGGAAAAGAACTTGCATGACATCTTTTGTCCTACCCTCCCGTGGCAGCGGGGTCCTAATGGAAACTAAGGGATATTAAGGCCTCCTTTTAATAGAGTACCGGAACAAAGCATTAACACATAGTGAATACATGAACTCCTCAAACTACGGTCATCACCGGGAGTGGTCCCGATTATTGTCACTTCGGGGTTGCCGGATCATAACACATAGTAGGTGACTATAGACTTGCAAGATAGGATCAAGAACTCACATATTAGGAACACTAAGGTTTCCACAGTTTCCGCGACCAATTAAGCAACGACTAGCAAATATGGCAAAGTAGCGTAAAACAGGAAAATGTATGCTAGTGATTCTTGCATCGAAAACCTTCCTAGTTTCCCCTACAGTAATAGTGTCAATAAACCCGTCCACATCTTTACGACGTGGTTCCTCTAAACTACCCTCGAAAGGTAATTTGCAAACCTTGCAAAACTCATCTAGTGACATCTTCTTAACCACATCATATAAATGAAACTCTACTGAAGGAGGTGATTCCTTAGGATAATAGTAGAAGTTTTGCACAAAAGTATTGTTGGTCGCGGAGGAAGTCAGTGAGGCCTGCATTCTCAGCCAATTCATAAAAATCCTCATAAATACCGGCTGCTCTCAAGAAATCATTGGAAGGCCATTCACACGGCCGAACCTCTGCGGTGCAAGGCAGATTATATTTGGGCCTCTCTGCTTCCTCACTTTGCTTTTCCTTCGAGCTTCGGCTCGACGAGCCCCTCAAAAATCTCTTCATCATTTTCTGAAAAATTCTAATTTTTTTAGTAACTTCAAATAAAAGTGAACCAAGCTCAACAAAATTGATAGCAACTACTCCTACAAGTGCCTAAAAAGTAATTGGACCAATGGAGGAGTCACATACCAAGGAACAATCCCCCAAAGCAGTTTTGTGAGAGGTGCTTTGAGCAAGGAGATCGAAAATCGCAGCAAAATGAGCTAGAACTCGTGCTTGAGCTGGATGGTGATTTTTTTGGGAGGAAGAAGAAGTGTGTGGATGCAGGAATAAGTGGAGGGGAACCACCGTGGGCCCACGAGGCAGGGGGCGCGCCCTGTAGGGGTGGGCGCACCCTGGACCCTCGTGGCCAGGTGCTTGCCCCCCATGCTGTGTTCTCAGTGCCAGATAATCTCAAATATTCCAAAAAAATCATATTAAATTGGCAGGGCATTTGGAGAACTTTTATTTCCGGGGTATTTTTATATTTGCACGGATAATTCAGAAAATAGACAGATAAATACTATTTTTACTTTATTTCAACTAAATAACAGAAAGTAGAGAGAGGGTACAGAAGGTTGTGCTTCTAGTTTCATCCATCTCATGCTCATCAAAAGGAATCTACTAACAAGGTTGATCAAGTCTTGTTAACAAACTCATTCCGAAAAACATGGAACCGGAGAAATTTCGAATTACACTATGTTACCTCAACGGGGATATGCACATCCCCAATAATAAGAATATCATATTTCTTCTTGACAGTAGGAAGAGGAAATTCAAAACCTCCAAAAATAATCGATGGAATTTTTCCAATAGAATTGATACTATGGACCTGTGGTTGTTTCCTCGGAAAGTGTACCGTATGCTCATTACCATTAACATGAAAAGTGACATTGCCTTTGTTGCAATCAATAACAGCCCCTGCAGTATTCAAAAAAGGTCTTCCAAGAATAATAGACACGTCCTCGGGAATATCGAGAATAACAAAGTCCGTTAAAATAGTAACGTTTGCAACCACAACAAGCACATCCTCATAAATACCGACAGGTATAGCAGTTGATTTATCAGCCATTTGCAAACATATTTCAGTAGGTGTCAACTTATTCAAGTCAAGTCTACGATATAAAGAGAGAGGCATAACACTAACACCGGCTCCAAGATCACATAAAGAAGTTTTAACATAATTTCTTTTACTGGAGCATGGTATAGTGGGTACTCCTGGATCTCCTAGTTTCTTTGGTATTTCACCCTTAAAAGTGTAATTAGCAAGCATGGTGTAAATTTCAGCTTCCGGTATCTTTCTTTTATTAGTAACAATTTCTTTCATATACTTGGCATAAGGATTCATTTTGGGCATATCAGTTAATCGCATACGCAAGAAGATAGGTCTAATCATTTCAGCAAAGCGCTCAAAATCCTCATCATCCTTTTTCATGGATGGTTTGGGAGGAAAAGGCATGGGTTTCTGAACCCATGGCTCCCTTTCTTTACCGTGCTTCCTAGCAACAAAGTCTCTCTTATCATAACATCGATTCTTTGATTGTGGGTTATCAAGATCAACAGCAGGTTCAATTTCTACATCATTGTCATTGCTAGTTTGAGCATCAACATGAACATCATCATTAACATTATCACTAGCATCAGAAATAGAAATATCATTGGGATTCTCAGGTGTTTCAGCAAGAGGTTCACTAGAAGCATGCAAAGTCCTATCATTTTTCTTTTTCTTCTTTTTAGAAGGACTAGGTGCATCTAAATTATTTCTCTGAGAATCTTGTTCAATTCTCTTAGGGTGGACTTCAGGATACAAAGGTTCCTGAGTCATTTTACCAGTTCTAGTAGCCACTCTAACAGCATAGTCATTATTCTTACTATTTAATTCATCGAGCAAATCATTCTGAGCTTTAAGTACTTGTTCTACTTGAGTTGTAACCATAGAAGCATGTTTACTAATGAGTTTAAGTTCACCTTTAACTCCAGACATACAATCACCCAAGTGTTCAATCATATAAGCCTTTTGTTTTAATTGACTACCAAAATAAGCATTAAAATCTTCTTGCTTAACCATAAAGTTATCAAACTCATCCAAACATTGGCTAGCAAACTTAGTAGGAGGGATTTCAGCTTTATCATATCTATAGAGAGAATTTACCTTTACTACCTGTGTCGGGTTATCCAGACCATGAGTTTCTTCAATAGGTGATGGATTAAGATCATATGTTTCTTCAACAGGCGGTAAATTAAGAAAATGTATTTCTTCAATAGGAGGTAAATTCTTAACATCTTCAGCTTTAATACCTTTTTCTTTCATAGATTTCTTTGCCTCTTGCATATCTTCAGGACTGAGAAATAGAACACCTCTCTTCTTCGGAGTTGGTTTAGGAATAGGCTCAGGAGCTGGCTCAGGAAGTGTCCAATTATTTTCATTGGTCAACATATTATTCAATAGAATTTCAGCTTCGTCTGGTGTTCTTTCCATGAAAACAGAACCAGCACAACTATCCAGGTAATCTCTGGAAGCATCGGTTAGTCCATTATAAAAGATATCAAGTATTTCATTTTTCTTAAGAGGATGATCAGGCAAAGCATTAAGTAATTGGAGAAGCCTCCCCCAAGCTTGTCGGAGACTCTCTTCTTCAATTTGCACGAAATAATATATTTCCCTTAAGGCAGCTTGTTTCTTATGAGCAGGGAAATATTTAGCAGAGAAGTAATAAATCATATCCTGGGGACTGCGCACACAACCAGGATCAAGAGAATTAAACCATATCTTAGCATCACCCTTTAATGAGAACGAAAATATTTTAAGGATATAAAGGTAGCGGGTTCTCTCATCATTAGTGAACAGGGTGGCTATATCATTCAATTTAGTGAGATGTGCCACAACCATTTCAGATTCATAGCCATAGAAAGGATCAGATTCGACCAAAGTAATTATATCAGGATCAACAGAGAATTCATAATCCTTATCAGTAACACAGATAGGTGAAGTAGCAAAAGCAGGGTCAGGTTTCATTCTAGCATTAAGAGATTGCTGCTTCCATTTAGCTAATAACCTCTTTAGATCACTTCTATCATTACAAGCAAGAATAGCTCTAGCAGATTCTTCATCCAGAACATAACCCTCAGGCACAACAGGCAATTCATATTTATTAGGTGAGAGTCTTCATCATCACTATCATAAAAATTATCAGTTTCAATAATTTCATTCTCTCTAGCCCTAGCAAGTTGTTCATCAAGAAATTCACCAAGTGGCACAATAGTATCAAGCATAGAAGTAGTTTCATCATAAGTATCATGCATAGCAGAAGTGGCATCATCAATAACATGCGACATATCAGAATGAATAGCAGAAGCAGGTTTAGGTGTCGCAAGCTTACTCAAAACAGAAGGTGAATCAAGTGCAGAGCTAGATGGCAGTTCCTTACCTCCCCTCTTAGTTGAGGGATAAATTTTTGTCTTCTCGTCTTTCAAGTTCTTCATAGTGTCCAACAGATATAAATCCCAAGTGACTCAAAGAATAGAGCTATGGTCCCCGGCAACGGCGCCAGAAAATAGTCTTGATAACCCACAAGTATAGGGGATCGCAACAGTTTTCGAGGGTAGAATATTCAACCCAAATTTATTGATTCGACACAAGGGGAGCCAAAGAATATTCTCAAGTATTAGCAGTTGAGTTGTCAATTCAACCAAAGCTGGATAACTTAGTATCTGCAGCAAAGTATTTAGTAGCAAAGTAATATGATAGTAGTGGTAACGTTAACAAAAGTAATATTTTGGGTTTTATAGTGATTGTAACAGTAGCAGCTAGCGGGAAAGTAAGTAAGCGGAAAACAATATGTGAAAAGCTCGTAGGCATTGGATCGGCGATGGAGAATTATGCCGGATGCGGTTCATCATGTAACAATCATAACATAGGGTGACACAGAACTAGCTCCAATTCATCAATGTAATGTAGGCATGTATTCCAAATATAGTCATACGTGCTTATGAAAAGAACTTGCATGACATCTTTTTTCCTACCCTCCCGTGGCAGCGGGGTCCTAATGGAAACTAAGGGATATTAAGGCCTCCTTTTAATAGAGTACCGGAACAAAGCATTAACACATAGTGAATACATGAACTCCTCAAACTACGGTCATCACCGGGAGTGGTCCCGATTATTGTCACTTCGGGGTTGCCGGATCATAACACATAGTAGGTAACTATAGACTTGCAAGATAGGATCAAGAACTCACATATATTCATGAAAACATAATAGGTTCAGATCTGAAATCATGGCACTCGGGCCCTAGTGACAAGCATTAAGCATAGCAAAGTCATAGCAACATCAATCTCAGAACATAGTGGATACTAGGGATCAAACCCTAACAAAACTAACTCGATTACATGATAGATCTCATCCAACCCATCACCGTCCAGCAAGCCTACAATGGAATTACTCACGCACGGCGGTGAGCATCATGAAATTTGTGATGGAGGATGGTTGATGATGACGACGGTGACGGATTCCCCCTCTCCGGAGCCCCGAACGGACTCCAGATCAGCCCTCCCGAGAGGTTTTAGGGCTTGGCAGCGGCTCCGTATCGTAAAATGCGATGAATCCTTCTCTCTGATTTTTTTCTCCCCGAACACGAATATATGGAGTTGGAGTTGAGGTGGGTGGAGCGTCAGGGGGCCCACGAGGCAGGGGGCGCGCCCAGGGGGGCAGGCGCGCCCCCACCCTCGTGGACAGGTGGAGGCCCCCTAACGTGGATTCTTCTTCCAGTATTTTTAATATTTTCCGAAAATATGTTCCGTGGAGTTTCAGGTCATTCCGAGAACTTTTGTTTCTGCACATAAATAACACCATGGAAAGTCTACTGAAAACAGCGTCAATCCGGGTTAGTTCCATTCAAATCATGCAAGTTAGAGTCCAAAACAAGGGCAAAAGTGTTTGGAAAAGTAGATACGACGGAGACGTATCACTGCCGTCAAGGCACCTGCTCCTGCCGTTGGAGGCCCGGAAGAGAAGAGAAAGCCCGGGAAGACCTCTCGCACCCACTCCGGCAAGCACGCCTCTTCAGAGTGCTATGCTACCGTCGAGCACGTGCCAGAGAGCTCTACCGGCAAGAGCAAGAAATCCAGAGCCGAGCCACCGCAGACCAAGAAGGTGTCCGCCAGGGAGGATGGCACGGGAGGGGCCTTCACCATAGGCTCCACCCTCGATAGCAAATAGGAAGGCACGCTCGTCACCTTCCTGCGGGCAAATGTCAACGTGTTTGCGTGGCAAGCATCCGACATCCCCGGTGTTCCCAGGGAGGTGATCGAGCACCACCTAGCTGTCTGCCCTCATGCGCGGCCCGTCAAGCAGAAGGTCAGAAAGCAGGCTCTGGAGAGGCAGGAGTTCATCACAGAGGAGATCAAGAAGTTGGAAGCGGCAGGTTTGGTGAGAGGAGTGCTCCACCCGACGTGGTTGGCCAACCCGGTAGTGGTCCGCAAGGCGAATGGGAAGTGGAGGCTGTGTATTGATTACACAGATATCAATAAGGCTTGTCCTAAGGACCCCTTCCTGTTGCCGCGCATCGACCAGATTGTTGACTCCACGGCCGGGTGTGATCTGTTATCATTCCTCGACGCCTACTCGGGCTACCACCAAATCTTCATGACAAGAGAGGATGAAGAAAATACAGCATTCATCACCCCATGTGGTACGTATTGCTTTTTACGGATGCCTTTCGGGTTGAAGAGTGCTGGCTCGATGTTTGCAAGAGCGGTCCAAATTGGTTTTGAACCTCAGCTCCATAGAAATATGGAGGCATACATGGACGACATAGTGGTCAAAACCAAGGACGGGCCGACTCTTGTGCAAGATCTGGAAGAGACATTTGCCAACCTGCGCAAGATCAACCTTAAGTTGAACCCTGAGAAGCATGTCTTCGGCGTTCCGTCTGGCAAGCTTCTCGGGTTCTTTGTGTCACAGCGCGGGATCGAGGCAAACCCAGACAAAATCAAGGCTATTGAGCAGATTGAGGCGCCCAAGCGGATCAAGGATGTGCGTCGGCTCACCGGCTGCATCGCCGCCATGAGCCGATTCATCTCCAAGTCCGCCGAGCGCGCCCTTCCTTTCTTCAAAATCTTGAAGAAGGGAGGCCCAATGGAGTGGACCCCAGAAGCCGAGGCAGCATTACAGGATCTGAAGAAATACCTTTCCTCCACGCCAATACTGGTTGCGCCTAAACCACAAGAGCCGTTGCTGCTATATCAGGCGGCGACGAATCAAGTGGTCAGCGCCGCACTGGTGGCACAGAGGGAGGTTGACGAGGAGGCAGTGATAGCGGCAGAACCAGCGGATGGCAAGCTGAAGATTCCCCCGGCAGGGCCTGGTGCCGGCAAGGTGCGGCCCCCGGCAGAGTGTGATGCCACCAAGGCAGTGCCCGCGTAGTCGAGTGAGGTGGTGCAGAAGAAGAAGATGATGCAGCACCCGGTTTACTTTGTCAGCTCCCTCTTGCAGGGGGCTAGGTCGAGGTATTCCGGTGTGCAAAAATTGCTCTTCGGCCTCCTTATGGCCTCGAGGAAGCTGCGTCATTACTTCCAAGCCCACGAGATCACTGTCGTCACCCGCCTCCCATTGCAACGGATACTGCATAACCCAGATGCAACTGGAAGGATTGTGGAATGGGCCTTGGAATTGTCAAGTTTTGGTTTGAAGTTTGAAATTACCTCGACAATCTAGAGCAGAGTCTTGGCGAAGTTCATTGCAGAATGGACCTCAATGCCTGACGAAGAAATCCAAGAGACCGCTCTCCCCGGCAAGGAAGCAGACCGCGACTGGATCATGTACTTTGATGGGGCTTTCTCGCTGCAAGGCGCTGGTGCCGACGTGCTACTCGTCGCGCCCACCGGAGAGCACCTCAAGTACGTGGTCCAGATGCACTTTCCCAGGGAAATGTCCACCAATAACACTGCGGAATACGAAGGGCTGCTTGCCGGTCTCAGGATCGCGGCAGACCTCGGGGTTAAGAAGCTCATCATCAGGGGTGACTCGCAGCTTGTTGTCAGACAGGTCAACAAGGATTACCAGAGCCCATTGATGGAAGCTTACGTAGATGAGGTGAGGAAGCTGGAGGAGCGCTTTGACGGTATCCAAGCGGAGCACGTTCCCCGAATGGAGAACGACATCGCCGATTACCTGTCGAAGCGTGCTGCATTCAAGCTACATGTGGAACCAGGTACCTTTTTTGCTCCGGTTAACTCAACCATCCGTCGAACCATCAACGGGGTAGCAAGCGGAGGAAGTCAGGTCCCGGTAAGTACTTTCCTACCGAGCCCCCTGGGGCTGCCGGCAAGGGTACTGTCGCGGACGCTGAGCCGGCCAAAGGGCAACTGGCTCCGGCAGGGCGTCAAGCCCTGGCTATGGAGACAGCCGCGCCCATGGCAGAGGAAATGCCTTTGTTCCTTGCCGTCGAGCCCCAGGCTCCGGCATGGGCACAACATACTGTCCGATTCCTCCAAACAGGGGAGCTTCCTGAGGAGCAGGAAGAAGCGGAAAAAGTAGCCCGCCGGTCCGCCCTGTACCAGTTCCTCGACAATGTCCTGTACAGGAGAAGGCCGAACGGTGTGAAATTGAAGTGCATCCCCCGGGAGGAAGGACTAGAGCTGTTGGCAGAGATACATGGAGGCATATGTGGCTCCCACATAGGGTCGAGGGACCTTGCCGGAAAGGCGTTCCGGCAAGGTTTCTTCTGGCCCACCGCCCTCCAGGATGCGACGGTACTAGTAACCAAGTGTGAAGCGTGTCAGTTCCATTCAAAGAAACTTCATCAACCAGCTCAAGCCCTTCAAACAATCCGTCTCTCCTGGCCATTCTCGGTCTGGGGGCTTGATATACTGGGCCCTTTCCCCCGCGCTGTTGGGGGCTTTCAGTACTTGTATGTTGCAATCGACAAGTTCACAAAGTGGCCGGAGGTGGAAGCAGTGAGAAAGGTGACTGCTCAGTCAGTTGTCAAGTTTTTCAAGGGACTGGTCTGCCGTTTTGGTGTGCCAAACAGATTCATCACCGACAACGGCACGCAGTTCATGAGCCACACCTTCATGCAATACATTCAAGACCTTGGCAGCAAGGTCTGTTTCGCTTCCATGGCACACCCACGGAGCAACGGTCAAGCGGAGAGGGCAAATGCTGAAGTGTTGTGAGGCCTAAGAACAAAGACTTTTGACAAGCTGCGCAAGAGCGAAAGGCGCTGGATTGATGAATTGCCGGCGGTTCTTTGGTCGATCAGGACGATGCCAAATCGAGCCACCAGCCAGACACCTTTTGCCCTGGTATACGGGGCAGAAGCAGTTCTCCCCACGGAACTCATATACGGGTCACCTCGAGTGCTCGCTTATGATGAGCTTGAGCAAGAGCAGTTGCGCCAAGATGACGCGACGCTCCTTGAGGAAGATCGTCTTCGGGCGGCTGTGAGAGCAGCGCGCTACCAGCAAGCCTTGCGCCGCTACCATAGCCGCAAGGTTCATTCCCGAAGCTTGGAATAAGGCGCCTTGTTCTTCGGCGCGTTCAGTCGGGCAAGAATTCCAACAAGTTGACACCAAAGTGGGAAGGCCCTTATCGGGTAATGCGAGTCACCAGGCCCGACGCAGTCCGCCTGGAGACTGAAGATGCTATCCCAGTGAGCAACTCCTGGAACATTGAGCATCTTTGCAAGTTTTACCTGTAAGGCACGGCTTGCCGGGCCCCCCGGCAAGCCACCTTTTGTACAAGCTTTGCCGGCAAGGTATGTAACCCTTCGTACAAAGCCAGGCGCAGACCCTGAGCATAAATAAATGAAGCGTTGTCGCCCTAAGTTATAGCATGCATGCTAGGTCGAGTCTCTTCCTTGGTTAGGGTTGATAGTGCTTAGCGGCGACTAACCCATAGCCTAGAGGTCGAGTGCGCATCTATCTGTTTCTTTTCTGTCCTCCTTTGGATCGCAGGGCACATGAGCACTTCTGCTGAGCTGCTTGGAAGAAAGGAAACGGACCAGCGTCCCGACCCCGGCAAACCAGAGTTGCTGGGGGATGCAAGCACAAGGATCAAACCGCAGCAAGACAAGGTTGCCGGGGGCTGCAGATCCAGATAAGTCTTTCATCCTCTATCATGCATTTCGGAACGGGACTGGGGCATGTGAAATCTCGTTTTATCTCCAGGCTACCGTGCTCCCTTTTTTCCTATACCTAAGGATTATCTCCTAGGTCTGGATTTGGTTGTAGCCGCGGCGGCAAGGAGATAGAACGAGGAGCCTAAGCCCACTTCATCCCTGCCTCCGCCAAGAGCGCGAGAATGGTCGAGTGAAGTGAGGGGGACGGCAAGGCCTGTTGCCGGGCGAAAAACGTTTATCTTAAATAATAACAAGGATTCGCTCCTTGTCGCGGGGTTTACCCGCGAACGAAAAACCCAGCAAACATCCCTTTTTCATTAAAAACATCCCATACAGGTACAGTTCATACGGAATGAAAAACATGAGCAAGGGGATTACAAGTTCTAAATTTAATGAAGGCCCGCAGGCTTACAAACTAAAAAAGAGATAAGATGCCCGTAATCCCTTTCTTGTCCCTCTCCTCAGGAGGCAGGTCAAGAAGGCTAAAGGGCAGAAGGGGCACCTAGGCGAGCTACGAGCAGCAGAAAGCACCAACAGAACACCTCGGTGGCTACCCAAGGGTGGGCCGGTGATGACGGTGCCGGGAAAGGAGCTGGAAGACGAGGCGGCAGGACCGGCAGTACGCGATGAAGGCGTCGGTGCCCGCATACTACGAGTTGACGGCCTTGCCGCCCGCCCTCTTCCTCTTCCGCAGCCTCCCGACGCCAGCCGCCCAAGGAGACGACCCCGAGAAGTTCAAGGAGCTGGCCCCTCCCCCGGCGAAACCCCGCCGGAGGAGCGGCCAGGTTCAGATGCTGCTGCTGCCGCACCCGCCCAGGCGCGGGACGTCCGACGCCTAGTCGGACTCATCCCCGTCATCTGCCCCGCTGTCCTCCTCATCACTATCGCTCGAGGAAGAGCTTCCATCGTCGGAGTCTCCGTCGGAGGAGCTCTCCATGTAGCACTTCAGGCGAGTTCCAAACTCTCCGAAGACCTTGACGGAGAGCAGGCCGTCCTCCATTAATTTGAAGTAGAGGACGAGCCCCGCCATCAGGCTGTGGATGCGAGCGAACGTCTTCCATCCACGACGGTGGTACATAACCCAAGGAACCGGGAAGTCAACGTCGACCCGCGTGCCCCCATTCCCACAACCCCTCATGTGCAACCTGAGGGTCTGGGGCGGGTCACGCCCCATCACCTGAGCAGACGGGGTGGGGAGACGAAGACGATGACGCGGAGGCCGACGCAACTTGATGAAGAACTCGCAGGGCTAGTCTTCAACGTGGCCCTCCGTTGGGAAAGGCATCATTGGCAGGGGCGAGGCCGGCGCGCCGCCCCGTCCTCCTCTTCCCCGAGCACCACAACCTCTGCTGCGGCCGCGCCCACGGCCTCACCCCCTCCCACTTCCCCTCGTGGCCGGCTCCACCACCGCGGGCTCAGGAGGAGGAGGGACGCGTTGTCGAGCGGCAACCCTCGCCGCCACCGTCGAGGGACCGGGATTCCCCTTCTCCATGGCGGGTGAGAGGAAGAAGTAGAAGCAGGAGGAGATAGAAGATAGAAGAATGCGGGATGCAATTCCCTCCTTCCCTCTCCTTATAAAGGGGCGAGGATGTGGCTCGGCCACCCCGCTCGACCAATCCAGACACCAGAGGCACAGGGGATCGAGACCGACCAGCTACGCCAACCAGCGACGGCCTGGTTTCCCGCCTCCACCGCTTGCCACCCCAGGCGCATGAAGGACGCGTGGCGGACGTGCAGAACTGAGGGGATGGGTGAAGCGATCTCTCCCCACCCCGTGATCGTGGGGTGTGGACGCCTTGAAGACCGCGACCCGGACCCATTCAGTAAATGAGCCGCGCCTCCACGCCTCCCTCTTTCTACGGGGAAGGCACGAGCCGCCTCTTTACTGCGATGTGACGCATGCGTGTGGAAACTGCCCCACGCATGCCACCCACGTCACGCGCACCCCTCCACATCACGCAATCGACGCGGGTCGTGGGAAGCGCAGCGCATGAAAAGTTTTACCGCGGTAAAAACCGTCCCGCCTGCCCGCGCACCGTTTTGGGCCTGGCCCAACAACGCGTCGCGCTTATATGTGGCCTAGGCCCGGGGGCTCCTGTCGCTGTACAAAAGAAGGGGCACACCTTTGTACCCCTTTACCTATGCACGGGCAGTTAGAGCCGCGCCTAAGGCCACAACGAGCAGAGCAGGGGAAGTGAACCGAGGTAAAACCAAAGCCCAAGACAGCCAGAGCAACGCCAAGGCCAAGACCACAAAGAGCAGAGGGACGAAGCAGGTTCCCCCGGCAAGACCCTTGCCGGGGCAGCCTCAACAACCCCGGCAAGACCCTTGCCGGGGCAGCTCGCCCCACACCAACAGAGCGAGCCACCCTTGAGCCCACGGTTTCCAACATCACGTTGGGCCAGGGCTCGGGAGGCACCTCCATGGTGGCATGCAGATCTTTGTGAAGACAAGGAACACTCAAGATCAGATGAGGATTAGAAGACAACGATCCTCGACAAGATCCTTGCCGAGGAGAGCCACGAGACCCCCGGCAAGATCCTTGCCGGGGACGACAGCGCACCACGGCAAGACCCTTGCCGGGCCCCCCGGCAAGGCTCTCGCCAAAGACGCCAGCAGGACCACTGCCAGGCCCGCACCAGCCAAGTCTCCACCGCCGTTCGCATGCAGCTGCCAGCCTAAACCAGCTGGGCCAGCACCTGCGTGGCAACATGCAGCTTCCAGGCCAACTCAGCAGGCGCCTGCGTGGCGGCATGCAGATCTTCGTGAAGACCCTACCACCGCGCCACCTCAGCTGCCTACCTGCCTACATGGCGCCGCGCGCATCGCTGGCCAGGGCGCGTGTCGAAGTGAGGAGGAGCGGCGACGGACGGGACGGACCTTGCCCCAGTCCCCGATAAAGCTAGGGGACACCTCAGCGGCGCATTAAATGCGTCTTGTCCTGTAATACGAGCGATAAGCTCATAGCATTGTGTGCCTTTCCACCTCCTGTGTGCCACTGTGGCAGCCCCTTTCGACTATAAAAGGAGGCCCATGGCATACTGGAGAAGGATTCAGCTCTTTCGAACCACGCACTCGCCATAGCTAGTTCGAGAGCTCAAGAACTCTTTGAAATACACCCACCAAAGCAGGAGTAGGGTTTTACGCACCCTCGCGGCCCAAACCTGGGTAAACGATCCTTGTGCTGACTACTGATCCTGCTCTTCTTGCAACCCTGCGCCCCGGCAACCGTAGTAGGGATTCTTGTGATCCCATAGGTGTCGTTCCACACCGACACCTGTCCACGCCCGTGGCGGCAAACGCCAATGGAGCGAGCGACGCTGGAAACATTCCGCGTCTCGCTCCTTGATAGCGCCAACAAGCTGGCGGCCATGAGGCGTCATTGCAACACACAACATCCGTCAATAATAAGGGATGAACAAACAAACAAACAAACGGAGTGTGATGAAATGTGGGCGAAAGAGATGGAGAGACTGGATGTGGATGGTCTTACCGCCGGAGAATCTCCTTAGCAGAATCCGTCTTCCCTCCTCAGCTGACAAGTAAATGTTGGCAGGGTTTGATCAGGGAGGAAAGTTTAGCTAGCTAGGGTTTAATCCCGGGAGAAGAGAAAAGAAATTGGAATAGACGAGGAAGGAGAAAGGCTCACCTCAATAGATCAGGAGGTGGGAGGGGGTAGAAGAGTCGCCGGTTGCCGCCGCCGGGGATAGGCGCCTGGTGTCATGGGAACGATTCCGACAATAATAAGGGATAGGGTAAAGGAGCATGATCTGAGGAAAATGGGTGACACGGTGGTTTTAGCGAGTTCGGGCCTCTCACGGTGGAGATAACAACCCTACGTCTCGTGCTCCGGAGAGGCTTTGTTTTATCTGAGTATGTATTCGGAGATTACAATGAGAGGAGAACGGATCCCCGTAGTCCCGAGACTAATTGCGAAAAGAGAGAGAGAGAGAGGTGGAAGAAAAGAACCTGCCCCCTAAGTCTAGTGGTGGGGGTGGCTTATATAGAGTGCGCCACCCCCTCACCTCCTATGTTACAAAGCGGGGGCATGAATGCCATAATGCCAGCCCATTACCAAGCTTTCACTATGAGAATGATGCTTTGACTGCTTTGCTGCCTGCTAGTCTTCGTATACCCGAGTGAGTCATACGGTCGAGTGGCGAACTGTCATCCGAGTGGATGGTATGCTGCTTGGTCGAGTGGATGGTATGCTGCTTGGTCGAGTGGATAGTATGCATGTATGAAATTTATCTGGACCCACATGTTGTGTGACCCCATGCTTTATGATATTTTGACCCTTCGTGGGCCTACCTGTTATGTGTATCCCCAACATTAGCCCCCAAATCGATTGCGATTTTGCAGAACGAGTTTGTGAAAGACACAATTTGGTCCGAGTGATTACGGAAATACTCGATACATGTCATCGTGCTTTTAGACAACCAAGGTTTGAACAAAATCTCAATGGATTCCGGCACTGTGCTTCCGACTGATCTAGGGTAAGTGCCCGCGAGGAGCAACTTGGTGACATTTGTTCATCTCTCGGAAGAGGTTAACTCATGACCAGAGTATGGATGTGTCATTAAATCCAGGCAACAAGATCGACGCATGGACTGCTCTCTCGGAGAGATGCCATTCTTATCCCGGAGGAACGTCAATATGAGTCGGCTCTAGATCCAAACTTATGAGTTTCACGCTGTGAGTCCGAGAAGAAGGCTCAAAACAGGCCCACGGAGGAGCATTAAACTCACCTTATAGCAAAAAAAATTTGGTAGCCGACGGGAGCCTTAGAACTTGTTTGTTTGTTGTTCTCCACTCGGACCGGTCAGGCCGTACCGAGTGGAGATTACTCCAGTGGGGGCACGCTGAGTACACCCACTGGGTGTAGTCCCCGAGACCGCCGTCGACTGCGGGCAGTCGCGGGGGTCTGAGAGAACTAACCAATCTTCTTAGCTGGTATTGATAGAACTTGTTCCTCTCCGACTTGGAGGTCGAGTAGCACTTGAGTGATCTGGAGATGGTCTTGCGTCGGGCAAAATGTTTCTTTCTGAGTTCTCTTCCAGTGGGGGCACGCTGAGTGCACCCACTGAGTGTAGTCCCCGAGCCTCTGTCGGACAAGATGAGTCAGGCAGAGGGTTTAAGTCTCCTGGTAAACCTCCACGCACTCGACACGGTAAATATCTTTTAGTCTGAAATTGAGTCAATCGGATGCATCTTCAGACGCTTGACATGGTAAATAAGCTCAGCCTGGAGCTGAGTCAGTCAGACTGATCTTCGTGCACTCGGCACAGAATAAATTCAGCCTGGAACTCGGTCAAGCAGGTGAATCTTCGTGCTCTCGGCATGGTGAATGAATTCGGCTTTGAAACTGCCGACTGTAGAAAAAAGCTGGACTCTACAGGGAGTAATCGTTCCAGTAGTACTTCTTATATTGACCATTATATTTTGCGTGAAAAGGGTATTTGTAAGAGTACATTGTATCCGTAGAGGAGCTTCATTTTCACCCTTTTACATGAAAGAGGTATTTGTCCAAGTGGACGTGCTTCCCGACTGATCGGGGTATGTTGACTGCAAGGAAAAACTTGGTGGCACTTGTATGTCTCCCGGAGGAGATAGACTAGTGGTCTGACATGGACGTGCCATGAAACCCGAATGACGAGGCTAGTGTGTGGATGACTCTCCAGAGAGAGGCCACTCATTATCCCGGGGGAACACCAGCACATGCCATCTCTGAGTCCAAGTTTGTGAAACTGACACCTTGGAGCCCAGGATAGGGCCAAGTGTATCCGTAGAGGAGCGTTGTTTTCACCCTTTTGCAGTCCTGAAGATGACTTTAGGTAATGATTTGGGCGATCGTCCTAGTGGACAGTACTACCCTTATAGATTTTTGACAGACCGAGCATGTATGGTCAGAAAGATATTCCTAATGTGATCAATGGGTTGATTGAATGGGCGTAACCCCTGAGGGCGGCATGGCCAATGGCTGTGCATAGCCCCCGAGTGATGCTCGAAAGAGGTAAGATTGCTACAGAGTGTGATATGAGGTTTCATCATATGAGTAACTTAGTCGTTCCCGTGTTGGGGGTGTAGAGGTAAAGACATGTCCAACTGATGGTGACGCGCGAGGCGGCCGAGGAGCGATGATGTGTACAACCGAGTGACGACGCGCGGGGCGGCCGAGTGGTGAAGACGTGCACAATCGAGTGGCGACGCGCGGAGAGGCCGAATGGTGAAGACGTGCCCAACCGAGTGGCGGCGCGCGGGACGACCGAGTCATGATGTGCGAGGTGGCCGAATGATGAAGACGTGCACACTGAGTGGTGACGTGCGGAGCGGTCGAGTGGTGAAGACGTACCCAACCGAGTGGCGACGAGCGGGGCGACCGAGTCGTGATGTGTGAGGTGGCCGAATGATGAAGACGTGCACAACTGAGTGGCAATGCCCGGGGCGGCCGAGTGGTGAAGACGTGCACAACCAAGAGGCGACGCACGGAGCGGCCGAGTGGTGAAGACGTGCACAACCGAGTGGCGTGGTGCGGGACGGCCGAGTGAGGATGCGCCAGGTGGCCGAGTGAAGGACTACGTGTCCAGCCAAGTGGTGATGCACGGGGTGGTCGAGTGACAGATTGCGTGTCGAGCCAAGTGGCTGAAATGGTCTTCAAAGGAGTTAGCCAGATGCTTTCGAAGCTAATGTAGCGACGAGGTTGGTGTAGTGTGGTTGCGACACAACAAGACCGGCGTGACAACTGAGTCTGAGTAGGAATGAAGATGGCGTGCAGAGCGTCTGGGTGATTATAAAACTTGTCAAAGTGGCAGATCGAATGCACTTGTTGAAGTGAAGGATCTGACTGGTGATGAAGTACTCGACCACTCAGGAGAGTGTCATTACAAATGAGATGCAGCCCCCGAGGGCGGCGTAGCCCCCGAGCGTACTACAGGCTTCGACAACGAACATGTCGGAATACGAGAAATATAGTTTTGAATGGATGATTTGCAATTCATCGAGTCAGACTCGGGTAAAGATGAGGAAAAGCTTCCACTCGAAAGAGATAAACTCGCAAAAGAGTGAAGTGTGAAGTTTAATTATAAAAGGGACTTATCTGTCTCATGCCTGACGAGGTCTATATCATTGATACGATGAAGATGATTCCACAGAGGGGTTGGCCGGATGTGTTTGAAGTCAACAGAGCGACAAGGTCCATGTTGTGGTGCGCTAGGACCGGTACGGTGACCGAGTCCGAGCAGCGATGAAGTTGGCGCATAGGGCCGTCGAGTGATTGCGTAACTTGTGTAAAAAATGGCACAAGCCAACGAAATAATTTCTTGAGGAAATTTGATGTGTGCTGAAATGATTTGTGTGAATAACACCCATAGACACCCGCTGGGAGTGCAAGGGGCTTGCTGGTTGACCAGCAAGAGTCTAGAAGAGCGAAGGATCCGTTCGAACTTGTCGAAGCGACGGATCTGACTGAACTCATTGGAATGCTGGCTCAAATAAAACGGAAGTGTAGTGTTTCGACTGAGTTGCAGCCCCGGAGGACTGATGCAAACTCAAAATGAAGAACGACACATGGTGTTCGTGAATGATGTATGCGATAAAAATGGAAGTTGGACTCGGGAGTCACATAACCGGTACTAAGAAAGTGTGTGAAAATAAGAAGCCGAGCGTAGAGGTACACTCAGTGGCGTGGCCTCCGAGTGGACATGATGTGTGAATTACGGGATACTCGGGAAGATGGAAATAACAGAATGTAAAATGACTTAGCTATCTGAAGGCGCGCGAGTGGCCGAGTGGTGATGAGGCGACCAACCGAGTGGCGACGCGCGAGTGGCCGAGTGGTGATGAGGCGACCAACCAAGTGGCGACGCGCGAGGCAGCTGAGTGGTGATGAGGTGACCAACAGAATGGCGATGCGCGGGGCGGCCGAGTGGTGATGAGGTGACCAACCGAGTGGCGACGCACGAGGCGGCCTAGTGGTGATGAGGTGACCAACTGATGGCGACGCGCGGGGCGGCCGAGTGGTTATGAGGTGACCAACCGAAGGCAACGCGTGGGGCGGCCGAGTGGTGATTAGGTGACCAATCGAGTGGTGATGCGCGGGGCGGCCGAGTGGTGATGAGAAGACCAACAAAGTGGCGACGCGCGGGGAGGCCGAGTGGTGATGAGGTGACCCACCGATGGCGACGCGCGGGGCGGCCGAGTGGTTATGAGGTGACCAACCGAAGGCGACGCGCGGGGCGGCCGAGTGGTGATGAGGTAACCAACCGAATGGCGACGCGCGGGGCGGCCGAGTGGTTATGAGGTGACCAACCGATGGCGATGCGCGGGGCGGCCGAGTGGTGATGAGGTGACCAACCGACGGCGATGCGCGCGGCGGCCGAGTGGTTATGAGGTGACCAACCGATGGCAACGCGCGGGGCGGCCGAGTGGTGATGAGGTGACCAACCGATGGCGACGCGCGGGGCGGCCGAGTGGTTATGAGGTGACTGACTGATGGCGACGCGCGGGGGTGGCCGAGTGGTGATGAGGTGACCAACCGAGTGACGACGCGCGGGGCGGCCGAATGGTGATGAGGTGACCAACCGATGGCGAAGCGCGGGGCGGCCGAGTGGTGATGAGGTGACCAACCGAGTGGCGACTCGCGGGGCGGCCGAGTGGTTATGAGGTGACCAACCGAATGGCGACGCGCGGGGCGTCCGGGTGGTTATGAGGTGACCAACCGATGGCGATGCGCGGGGCGGCCGAGTGGTGATGAGGTGACCAACCGATGGCGACGCGCGGGGCGGCCGAGTGGTTATGAGGTGACCAACCGATGGCGACGCGCGGGGCGGCCGAGTGGTGATGAGGTGACCAACCGAAGGCAACGCGTGGGGCGGCCGAGTGGTGATTAGGTGACCAATCGAGTGGTGATGCGCGGGGCGGCCGAGTGGTGATGAGGTGACCAACGAAGTGGCGACGCGCGGGGAGGCCGAGTGGTGATGAGGTGACCCACCGATGGCGACGCGCGGGGCGCCGAGTGGTTATGAGGTGACCAACCGAAGGCGACGCGCGGGGCGGCCGAGTGGTGATGAGGTAACCAACCGAATGGCGACGCGCGGGGCGGCCGAGTGGTTATGAGGTGACCAACCGATGGCGAGGCGCGGGGCCTCCGAGTGGTGATGAGGTGACCAACCGATGGCGACGCGCGGGGCGGCCGAGTGGTTATGAGGTGACCAGCCGATGGCGACGCGCGGGGCGGCCGAGTGGTGATGAGGTGACCAACCGATGGCGACGCGCGGGGCGGCCGAGTGGTTATGAGGTGACCATCCGATGGCGACGCGCGGGGCGGCCGAGTGGTGATGAGGTGACCAACCGATGGCGACGCGCGGGGCGGCCGAGTGGTGATGAGGTGACCAACCGAGTGACGACGCGCGGGCCGGCCGAATGGTTATGAGGTGACCAACCGATGGCGACGCGCGGGGCGGCCGAGTGGTGATAAGGTGACCAACCGATGGCGACACGCGGGGCGGCCGAGTGGTGATGAGGTGACCAACCGAGTGACGACGCGCGGGGCGGCCGAATGGTTATGAGGTGACCAACCGATGGCGACGCGTGGGGCGACCGAGTGGTGATGAGGTGACCAACCGATGGCGCCACGCGGGGATGCCGAGTGGTGATGAGGTGACCAACCGATGGCGATGCGCGGGGCGGCCGAGTGGTGATAAGGTGACCAACCGATGGCGACGCGCGGGGCGGCCGAGTGGTGATGAGGTGACCAACCGAGTGGGGACGCGCGGGGCGGCCGAGTGGTTATGAGGTGACGAACCGATGGCGACGCGCGGGGCGGCCGAGTGGTGATGAGGTGACCAACCGATGGCGACGCGTGAGGCGGCCGAGTGGTGATGAGGTGACCAACCGATGGCGACGCGCGGGGCGACCGAGTGGTGATGAGGTGACCAACCGATGGCGACGCGCGGGGCGGCCGAGTGGTGACGAGGTGACCAACCGATGCCGACGCGCGGGGCGGCCGACTGGTGATGAGGTGACCAACCGAGTGGCGACGCGCGGGGCGGCCGAGTGGTTATGAGGTGACCAACCGATGGCGACTCACGGGGCGGCCGAGTGGTGATGAGGTGACCAACCGATGGCGACGCGCGGGGCGGCCGAGTGATGTAGATGCGTCCCGCGGAGTGACGATGTGCGGGACGTCCGAGTGATGTATACACGTCCCGCGGAGTGACGATGCGCGGGGCGTCCGAGTGATGTTGACGCATCCCGCGGAGTGGCGTTGCATGGGGCGCCTGAGTGAAGTAGACGCGTCCCGTGGAGTGACGATGCGCGGGACGTCCGAATGAAGTAGACACGCCCCGCCGAGTGACGATGCGCGGGGCGTCCGAGTGATGTTGACGTGTCCCGCGGAGTGACGATGTGCGGGACGTCCGAGTGATGTAGACGCGTCCCACGGAGTGACGATGCACGGGGCGTCCGAGTGATGTTGACGCGTCCCGCGGAGTGGCGTTGCCAGGGGCGCCTGTGTGAAGTAGACGTGTCACGCGGAGTGACGATGCGCGGGACGTTCGAGTGAAGTAGACGCGTCCCGCAGAGTGATGACGCGCGGGGAGTCCGAGTGATGTAGATGCGTCCCGCGGAGTGGTGACGCACCAGGCATCCGAATGAAGTAGACGCGTCCCGCGGAGTGGCGATGCGCGGGGCGTCCGGGTGAAGTTGACGCGTCCCGCGGAGTGACGATGCGCGGGGCGTCCGAGTGAAGTAGACGCGTCCAGTGGAGTGACGATGCGCGGGGCGTCCGAGTGAAGTAGGGGCGTCTCGTGGAGTGACGATGCGCGGGTGGTCCGAGTGAAGTAAACGCATCTCGCGGAGTGACGACGCGCGGGGTGTCCGAGTGATGAAGAGGCGTGCAGCGCTGTGATGATGTGCGGGGCGACCGAGTTAGGTAGATGCATCCCGCGGAGTGGCGGCGCGCGGAGCGGCCAAGTGATGGAGATGTGGGCCGCAAAGTGATGATGCGTGAGGCGTCCGAGTGGCACGTATCGAGCTGAATAACGACGAAGCACGGGGCGACCGGGTGATTACTGGACCAAAACGTCCCTGTCCGACTGTCGCAGTGGTTTGTTAACCATCCGAGTTTATTTGTCCGAGCATGCGTGCGAACCATTCGACTGGATGGTCATTCAAGTGAACTTTAGTCCCGTCCAAGTGAACCTGGGTTCGAACAGAAAAGGGATTGTTAAGCAATTGTACAGTAATTTGAGAACTGAACTATAAATGATCGGAGAGGAGAAGGTCCTTAATCCTGTGTCGAGTGGCTGGGGACTTGTTCCGTCGGGTTTGTCGTTGTCGTTGCAGATCAGGCTAGAGACCACGACAAGCCGGGTGGCCGTGCGTGGAGGTTCGACGAGGGCCTCACATACGAAGCCAGACACGACGACGAGGCGGATGGCGCCGGTGGCTGTTCGTTTGCTGGCCGAGTGAAAAGGTGAATCGGCCGAGTGAACCTCAGCTGGGCTGCGATCCGGTCGCCACGCCATCAGCCGAGTGGAATAAATGATGAGTCGGTCAGGCCGCGTTGTTCGTCTCAGTAAGCCTACAAGTTAGCAAGTACTCGTACATCCACGAATATTTTTTGCTGTATTCCAACGCCCCAGGCATTGATTCCTTCAATTCTGAAAGGCCATTGGTTGCGGATCAAGGCTGTTTCGTAGGCCGTCGCCGCAGCGCACCCCTGCCACCGAGACCGTCGCCGGCGACCGGCGCCGGAGGAAGGAGCGTTGCGTGCCTACGCCGCGTCAGGCCTGCGCCTCTACTGTGGAGGTCGACGCCGAGCAGCCGCGAACATGAGGCCGAAGTTGTCGATGAGGGGAACAGCACCGGCGGCCATGCGTGACGACGACGCCGGCAGTTGTGCGGGACGATGATGAGGTGGACGATGCCGGTAGCCGTGCGTGGAGGCGCAGTTGGTGGTGCCGAGGTCGGAGACGATGATGAAGCGATCGGTGGCGATGGCCGTGCGTGGAGGCGCAGTCGGTTTCCTGCTTTCACGCTATCATTGCTGCTATTGGCGATGTCCAGAACGCCGATTCAGGTGTTTAGCTCACGCATATGCGAGGCAAGTCAACCTCAAGGTGGATGGTTCTTCTTGTATGTGCTTGGATGGATGTCTGTTTCCTCTGTTTGCCATGCTTTGCTCGTCGTGAAGATGAACAGTACAAAAAACGTGTTAATACGTCAAGATGAAACCAGTGGTTGAAAAAATAACCATCTGCATCATGGCTTGATAAACGCCATGCCCCACGGTTGGCGCCAACTGTCGTGCGAACGATTCCGACAATAATAATGGATAGGGTAAAGGAGCATGATCTATCGAGATGCAAATGGCAGACACGGTGGTTTTAGCGAGTTTGGGCCTCTCACGGTGGAGATAACAACCCTACGTCTCGTGCTCCGGAGAGGCTTTGTTTTATCTGAGTATGTATTCGAAGATTACAATGAGAGGAGAACGGATCCCCGTAGTCCCGAGACTAATGGCGAAAAGAGAGAGAGAGGTGGAAGAAAAGAACCTGCCCCCTAAGTCTAGTGGTGGGGGTGGCTTATATAGAGTGCGCCACCCCCTCACCTCCTATGTTACAAAGCGGGGGCATGAATGCCATAATGCCAGCCCATTACCAAGCTTTCACTATGAGAATGATGCTTTGACTGCTTTGCTGCCTGCTGGTCTTCGTATACCCGAGTGAGTTGTACGGTCGAGTGGTGAACTGTCATCCGAGTGGATGGTATGCTGCTTGGTCGAGTGGATGGTATGCTGCTTGGTCGAGTGGATAGTATGCATGTATGAAATTTATCTGGACCATTATGATATTTCGACCATTCGTGGGCCTACCTGTTATGTGTATCCCCAACACCTGGGATCGCCGGTGCCGGTCTTTTCTCCCGGTGGGGCGTTCTGGTGGAGGAGGGGTTGAGCCGAGCCGAGCAAGCCGAAGTTTTTTTAGGGGAACTGTGTGAAGAAGTTTTTGTCTCTCTTTTTTTGGGCGAAGTATCTATACTAATATAAAAAGACCCAAAGGGGCATATCCAATTAATCTCGGTCATCAAATCATGTCAATCCAACGACCTAGACTGCTTCAATGTCGAGCACTCAACACGTTTAGCGTGCATTTAAGTTTTGCCAAATATAGTGCTAATCACATAATAACATGCAAAAAAATCCTACTTAATATCCGCATGCATTTAATATATTTTCAAATTAACGTGCATTGCACGTACACATTGACTAGTCAAGTGAAAAGGCTGATTCGATGAAAATCTGGAAACTCATCTCGTGGGCCATCGGATCAATAAGGAGCGACACAGATCTTAGGTGGAACCACCACCAACGACTTAAACACGAATTAACAAATAACCCCTTCTTTTACGCACCAGCTCCTTGACGTTTCGACTACGATTGATTCGTCTTCAATCTCATCAACAGGATGGAGACTTGCCCTACGCCGGCCACGACGACCACTCCGTCGACCGTAAACTGTCTCCCTCCGCCGGCCACGAAGAGCCCTCCGCCGGTCATGAACTATTTCCCTCCGCCGGCCATGATCCCTGCCCCCTACTGGTTTTGAGTTGCTCTTTAGAAGATGCGTCGACACCGCCTCTCCAAGATCTCGCTGCACCTCCGTCCCCTGCCATGCCTCAACCTCTTCTTAGCCCTGCACTGGTAAGAAACATAGTACAACGGCATCTGCTTCATGTACTGATTGTACTCGTATGGCTTCATAGTCTTATTGCCACAACATCCTCATAGCGCTCCACCTGATGGTTCAACTAGCACTAACTGAATCAAGCTAACCCTCATAGTTGTCCTTCTTGAATTGTACTTTTGAAGCATCTGGATCGAGCTTTCTTGTTTGTTGTTTCGTCAGCTGCTGTGACTCCTGCTCGCCCAACATACACCCTTGCACTGACTTCTGTGTAAACTTCCATCCAACACACGCTTGTATTCAGAAAATTTTGTCTTGCACAAATTCTCAGATTACATCATTGGAGCACCGTTCAGTCTAAATAAAGATAATCAGCAATGCTTTCACGCTGAGTGATAACACGTCACAATATCAAAATTGCATTCAGATATTTCGTCTCTACATCACAAGCTCGCACAACAAATCTGCTAAATTTGGTTGGATGGAGCAACAGCCCATTCCTCACAGGGGAGCTTCGGCGAGGTGGACGCCTACATTGGCGCCGTTGGTAGTCCCGCTGGCTATGGCCTGATACCTTCGTAGCATCCACCCGGCGGCAGCGCCATGGTGGACGGCAGCGCCGTAGGTCGTTGCGGTGGGGGACGACAGTACCGTTGGGCGTCGCGGTGGGGGCGGTCATACGTCTCCAACGTATCTATAATTTTTTATTGTTTCATGCTATTATATTATCTGTTTTGGATGTTTAATGGGCTTTAATACGCTCTTTTATATTATTTTTGGGACTAACCTATTAACCGAAGGCCCAGTGCCAGTTTCTGTTTTTTTCCTATTTCAGTGTTTTGCAGAAAAGGAATACCAAACGGAATCCAAACGGAATGAAACCTACGCGATGATCTTTCTTGAAACAAAAGCAATCCAGAAGACTTGGAGTTAAGATACGAATACCGAAGACTACACCCGTGTCCGGATGGGACTCTCCTTGGCGTGGAAGGCAAGCTTGGCGACCAAACATGTAGATTCTTTTTCTTTGTAACCGACCTTGTGTAACCCTAGATCTTCCCGGTGTCTATATAAACTGGAGGACTTAGTCCGGAAAGGACAGATACTCATTACCATAGTCATGCAGGCTAGACTTCTAGGGTTTTAGCGATTACGATCTCGTGGTAGATCAACTCTTGTAACACTCATATTCATCAAGATCGTCTGGAACTTTGTGAGGTGGCCACGAGGCAGGAGGGCGCGCCCAGGGGGGTAGGCGCGCCCCCACCCTCGTGGGCCACATAGAACTCCACCGATGTACTTCTTTCGCCTATATATACTCTTATACCCTAAAAACATCAGGGGGAGCCACGAAACCACTTTTCCACCGCCGCAACCTTCTGTACCCGTGAGATCCCATCTTGGGGCCTTTTTCTGGCGATCTGCCGGAGGAGGAATCGATCACGGAGGGCTTCTACATCAATACCATAGCCTCTCCGATGATGTGTGAGTAGTTTACTACAGACCTTCGGGTCCATAGTTATTAGCTTGATGGCTTCTTCTCTCTCTTTGGTTCTCAATACAAAGTTCTCCTCGATGTTCTTGGAGATCTATTCGATGTAATACTCTTTTGCGGTGTGTTTGCCGAGATCCGATGAATTGTGGATTTATGATCAAGTTTATCTATGAATAATATTTGGTTCTTCTCTGAATTCTTATATGTATGATTTCATATCTTTGCAAGTCTCTTCGAATTATCGGTTTAGTTTGGCCTACTAGATTGATCTTTCTTGCAATGGAAGAAGTGCTTAGCTTTGGGTTCAATCTTGCGGTGTCCTTTCCCAGTGACAGTAGTGTTGGGTAACGTAGCAGAAATTCAAAATTTTCTACGCATCACCAAGATCAATCTATGGAGTAATCTAGCAACGAGGGGAAGGGGAGTGAATCTACATACCCTTGTAGATCGCGATGCGGAAGCATTGCAAGAACGCGGATGAGGGAGTCGTACTCGTAGCGATTCAGATCGCGGTTGATTCCGATCTAAGCACCGAAAGAACGATGCCTCCGCGTTCAACACACGTGCAGCCCGGTGACGTCTCCCACGCCTTGATCCAGCAAGGAGAGAGGGAGAGGTTGGGGAAGACTCCATCCAGCAGCAACACGACGGCATGGTGGTGTTGGAGGAGCGTGGCAATCCCGCAGGGCTTCGCCAAGCACCGCGGGAGAGGAGGAGGAGGAAGAGGGGTAGGGCTGCGCCAAAAGGAGACGTTCTCATGTCTGTATGGCAGCCCAAACCTCAAGTATATATAGGGGGGAAGGGGGCTGCGCCCCCTTTAGGGTTTCCACCCCCAAGAGGAGGCGGCCAGCCCTAGATCCCATCAAGGGGGGCGGCCAAGGGGAGGAGAGGGGGAGGCGCCCCACTAGATGGGCCCTAAGGCCCATCTGGACCTAGGGTTTGCCCCCTCCCACTCTCCCATGCGCCTGGGCCTTGGTGGGGGGGCGCACCAGCCCACCTGGGGCTGGTCCCCTCCCACACTTGGCCCACGCAGCCTTCTGGGGCTGGTGGCCCCACTTGGTGGACCCCCGGGACCCTCCCGGTGGTCCCGGTACATTACCGATTCCACCCGAAACTTTTCCGGTGACCAAAACAGGACTTCCCATATATAAATCTTTACCTCCGGACCATTCCGGAACTCCTCGTGACGTTCGGGATCTCATCCGGGACTCCGAACAACATTCGGTAACCACGTACATACTTTCCCTATAACCCTAGCGTCATCGAACCTTAAGCGTGTAGACCCTACGGGTTCGGGAACCATGCAGACATGACCGAGACGTTCTCCGGTCAATAACCAACAGCGGGATCTGGATACCCATGTTGGCTCCCACATGTTCCACGATGATCTCATCGGATGAACCACGATGTCGGGGATTCAATCAATCCTGTATTCAATTCCCTTTGTCTAACGGTATGTTACTTGCCCGAGATTCGATCGTCGGTATCCCTATACCTTGTTCAATCTCGTTACCGGCAAGTCTCTTTACTCGTTCCGTAACTCACATCATCCCGTGATCAACTCCTTGGTCACATTGTGCACATAATGATGATGTCCTACCGAGTGGGCCCAGAGATACCTCTCCGTTTACACGGAGTGACAAATCCCAGTCTCGATTCATGCCAACCCAACAGACACTTTCGGAGATACCCGTAGTGCACCTTTATAGCCACCCAGTTACGTTGTGACGTTTGGCACACCCAAAGCATTCCTACGGTATCCGGGAGTTGCACAATCTCATGGTCTAAGGAAGTGATACTTGACATTAGAAAAGCTCTGAGCAAACGAACTACACGATCTTGTGCTAGGCTTAGGATTGGGTCTTGTCCATCACATCATTCTCCTAATGATATGATCACGTTATCAACGACATCCAATGTCCATGGTCAGGAAACCGTAACCATCTATTGATCAACGAGCTAGTCAACTAGAGGCTTACTAGGGACATGGTGTTGTCTATGTATCCACACATGTATCTGAGTTTCCTATCAATACAATTCTAGCATGGATAATAAACGATTATCATGAACAAGGAAATATAATAATAACCTATTTATTATTGCCTCTAGGGCATATTTCCAACAAGTAGGGGCAGCAAGGCACGTATTGTATTGTTGCCATCGAGGATAAAAAGATGGGGTTTATATCATATTGCTTGAGTTTATCCCTCTACATCATGTTATCTTGCTTAATTCGTTACTCTGTTCTTATGAACTTAATACTCTAGATGCATGCTGGATAGTGGTCGATGTGTGGAGTAATAGTACTAGATGCATAATCGTTTCAGTCTACTTGACACGGACGTGATGCCTATATTCATGATCATTGCCTAGATATTCTCATAATTATGCGCTTTTCTATCAATTACTCGGCAGTAATTTGTTCACCCATCGTAATATATGCTATCTTGAGAGAAGCCACTAGCGAAACCTATGGCCCCCGGGTCTATTTTACATCATATAAGATTCCGATCTACAATTCTAGTTTCCTATTTATTTTATTTTGCAATTTTTAATTTCCAATCTATATAAGAAAAATACCAACAAATTTATCTTACTATCTTTATTAGATCTCACTTTTGCGAGTGACCGTGAAGGGATTGACAACTCCTTTATCGCGTTGGTTGCAAGGTTCTTGATTGTTTGTGCAGGTACTAGGTGACTTGTGTGTTATCTCCTACTGGATTGATACCTTGGTTCTCAAAAACTGAGGGAAATACTTATGCTACTTTGCTGCATCACCCTTTCCTCTTCAAGGGAAAACCAACGCATGCTCAAGAGGTAGCAAGAAGGATTTCTGGCGCCGTTGCCGGGGAGATCTATGCCAAGTCAAGACATACCAAGTACCCGTCATAAACTCTTCTCCGTCGCATTACATTATTTGCCATTCGCCTCTTGTTTTCCTCTCCCCCACTTCTAAAACGATTTTCGAAAACCTTTCCTTTTCTTCGCCCTCCTTTCGTTCGTTCTTGTGTTACCATGCGCCTTCTTTTTGCTTACATCTTCGCTTGCTAAAAGTTTATGGATCCTCATCCCCTTGCTAATCTTTTTAAGAGATCCAATTATGATGAACCAATTTCTAGTGATTTGAGTGCACTAGATTATCTTTATGAGGTTTTGCTTGAAATTCGTGAATCTGAAAATTGTGATGAAGAAATTTATGAAGAGATTCACGATAGCTCCTTGAATAAAAAGCATGATTGCAATGATTTTACTATAAATTCTCTTGATGTCAATTGTGCTAATAATATGCAAAACCCTAAGCTCGGGGATGCTAGTTTTGCTATGTCTACTACTTGTTTTAATGATCATGATTGGGGTGATTCTTCTTATGATCTTGAAAATTTATTTAAGCCCCATGATGAATATGAGATTGATAATAGTGTCTGCAATAATATTGAAAGTGGGTTTGGAAGAGTGTCAACTTTAGATCCCACATATTTTTTGGATTTTGAATCCTATGAAATTTTTGATAAAAGTGGGTTTGGGGAGGTCATGACTTTAGTTAATGTTAATCCCACTATTTTTGAAGAGTGTCAACTTTGCATGCATGTGGTTCATAAAGAGAATATTTTATGTGATAGCTATGTTGTTGAATTTGCTTATGATCCTACATGTAATTATTATGAGAGAGGAAAATATGGTTGTAGAAATTTTCATGTTACTAAATTACCTCTCTTCATGTTGAGAATGCTATCGTCTCTTTCTTCTTCCTTGCATATGCTGGTTTTTGCTTTCCTTGAAAATTTGTTTGCATACAAAATGCCTATGCATAGGAATTATGTTAGACTTAGATGTGTTTGTCACGTGTTTTATGATGCTCTCTTTGCGCTTCACTTCTTGTCTTTCATGTGAGCTGTCGGTGGGAACGACACCTATGGGATCGCAAGAATCCCTACTACGGTTGGCGGGGCGTGGGGTTGTGAGAAGCCAGGCTAACAGGAAGCACACGGATCGTTTACCCAGGTTCGGGCCACGAGGATGCGTAATACCCTAGTCCTGCTTTCGTGGATGTATGAGTGTTCTTGTGTTCTTGAGCTAGCTACAGGGTGTAACTTGCCCAAAAGAGCCGAATCCCTCTCCAGTATGCCATGGGCCTCCTTTTATAGTCGAAAGGGGCTGCCACAGTGGCACACAGGAGGTGGAAAGGTCTACAATGCTCCGAGCTTATCGCCCGTATTACAGGACAAGACGCATTTAATGCGTCGCTTAGGTGTCCCTTAGCTTTATCGGGGACGGGAATGAGGCCCATCCCGTCTGTCGCCGCCTCGCCTTGCTTCGACACGCGCCCAGGCCAGTGATGCATGTGGCGCCATCTAGGCAGGCAGGCAACTGAGGTGGCGCGGTGGTAGGGTCTTCACGAAGATCTGCATGCCACCACGCAGGTGCTTGCTGAGTTGGTTTGGAATCCGCAGGTTGCCACGCAGGTGCCTGCCCAACTGGTTGGGCTGGCAGCTGCATGCGAACGGCGGTGGAGTCTTGTTCGACACGGGCCTGACTGTGGCCTCGCTGATGTCCTCGGCAAGGGTCTTGCCGTGGCGTTGCAGTCGTCCCCGGCAAGGTGCTTGCCGGGGGTCTTGTGGATTCCCTCGGCCGGGATCCCGCCGAGGGTCGCCATCTTCTGGTCCTCATCTGATCTCACATGTTTATGATCTTGACGAAGATCTGCATGCCACCATGGAGGTGCCTCCCGAGCCTTGCTTCCAATGTAGTTGTTGACGGTGTTTGGAACTCTTGGGCTCAAGGGTGGCTCACTCCGCTGGTGTTGGGCGAGCTGCCCCGGCAAGGCTCTTGCCGGGGCTGCTGAGGCTGCCCCGGCTAGGGTCTTGACAGGGGAACCCGCTTCACCCCTCTGCTCTTTGGGTTCTTGGTCTTGGCGTTGCCTCGGTTGCCTTGCGCTTCGGCTTCTCTCCGGCTTCCCTCCTCTGCCCTGCTAAGTATGGCCGTGGCGCGCGGCTTTGACTGCCCGTGCACAAGTAAAGGGGTCAAAAGGAGAGCCCCTACTTTTGTACACCGACAGGAGCCCCCGGGCCTGGGCCACACATAAGCGCGACGCGTTGTTGGGCCTGGCCCAGAACGGTGGGCGGGCAGGTGGGGCGGATTTTTACCGTAGTAACTGTTTCGTCCACTGCGCTCCCCCACGACCCGCGTTGAACGCGCGACGTGGAGGGCCGTGCATGACGTGGGGGTCATGCGTGGGGCGGTTCCCGCACGCATGCGTCACATCGCAGTTAATGGGAAAAGAGGCGGCCCGCGCCTTCCCCTCAAAAAGGTACAACTGCGCGCGCGCTGCTCATTTACCCCCTGCATCTTCTTCAATCTCGTAACCAACGTCCCCT